>NC_069393.1:56188700-56502200 GCF_027475565.1 Acinonyx jubatus
GGCTTGTGGGCTCATGCCCCATGTCAGGCTCTGTGCTGACAGCTCGGACCCTGGAGCCTGCTTTGGATTCTGTGTCTCCCTCTCTTTCTACCCCTCCCCCGCTCATGGTCTGTCTCCCTCTGTCTCTCAAAAATAAATAAAAGCGTCAAAAAATTTTTTAAAAACCTCTGTAATGATTTTTCATTGCTCATAGAATAAAATATACAACTTCTTTTCCATGGTATACACAGCCCAGTAATGATCTGGTCCTGGCCTATCTACCATTCTTTTTCTCACTATACTGTCCATCTTTCTATTCCTCAAATGTCTTATCCTTATTTCTGATTCAGGTCATTGACAAACATGACCTAGAACCTCTATTTAGAACTTTCTTCCCTCTACTCTGAACATTTGGCTCCCATTCATTCTTTTGTTCTTGGTTTAAATAAATTATTCTTCAGATAAGTCTTTTCTGATCACCTTGTCTAAATAGACCCTCAACCCCAGTCATCTTGATCATTTCCTTCACAGAATTACACATATTTTGTAATAATTTATTTTCTTATTTACTGTGGCTCTCTTGCTAAGCTCCAAGAAGGTAAGAAACACTTTGACTTTTTTCTTCAATATATACTCAGCACTTAAGCAAGGATCAAATACAAAGTAGGTGTTCAATATATGTTGAGGAGGGAATTTAGTAGTCATCTCACTAGGATTTAAAAGCCTCAAAAAGAGCCTCAATAAACACTATTTCACTGAATATCTGCTTTTCTTCACACTGCCACATTAACCAAAAATAGATTAGGTCCTTACTCTGTAGCAGTTACAGCAACAAACTCCAACTTTGTTAAAACTTTGTAAGTTAAAAGAGCTGGGAAATTAAAACATTAGAAAGCCTAGATGAAAATTAAATAGTAACTTTATCCTAAATGAATAAGGGAATAAACAGCAAAGGCTATCAACAAGAAAGTAGACAAGAACAATTATAATAAAAATAAACTTCTGAAAAAACAAAAACATGTTTCAAAGTAACAAGAAAAGCAATAGATTCAGATAAAATTATCATTATATAGATGTTGCATACAAGTTTACTAAAGAGAAACAGGAAACTGATATAACCCTAAAGAACAATTCTTACACTTTAGATACAAATCACTGACTAAAAAAAGGCCAGTTCACCAATGAGGAAATGGAAATAATAAAACAAGCATTTTATGAACTATTTCTCATATTCCAGGCAATATGTTAGTCCCTGAAGAAACATGAGACTTCATGTTTCTATCGCTGTCCTAGTGAAGTTATATCCTAACTGAGAAGATATTCCTGTTTAGTCCTGTAACTACCTAAGAAAAAAAGCTTAAAACTGGTTATGTAAAGCTAAAGCTAATGATTATGATTTATATAAATCACCATAATTTATTTAAATTACTATACAATGATTTACAATGCTTCACAATCACATTTATGCATACTGCTTTTAGATCAATGAATTTAGAACCAGCTGCTGAATAAGTCAACATTCATTCAATAAGCATTTATAAGACACCTACTGCATTCATAGGTTCTGAGCCTAAATGAGTAAAATATAGACCATGTCCTGATCCTAGTTCACAGTCTATTAGGGAAGGCAGATATATAAATAAATAATTTATCATCAATTTGATAGGTGCTAGAGAAAAAAAATTAAAAATGCTATTATAAAGACAGAGGCGGTGGTAAGAAATTCTGCCTGAGGATGTGAGAGAAGACCTATTGGAAAGAAGAAAAATGAGAGTAGAGAGTGATATTCCAAAGAAAATTACACAAACTAAAAAGGGGCATAGGTATACTTTGATGTAGTTAAGGGCAGATTGTGCACAGGGGGTATAGCTGATTCCTAGCTGCAAAGTGAGGCAGGCACTAGACCCTACAGGCCAGGGGTGCATGTGAAAGTGTTTGGATTTCAAGCAAGAGTGATTTGACCACATGCTGTATTAAAGAAGAGAAAACTACTCAGAACAAATATATGGAGAAATAATTAGAGTCTGAGACTACATATAGAAAAACCATTTAAGAGAAAGAATGATAAGGTTTAAAATAAAAATGAGAAGAAGCTGGGATGTGAGTGATACTAAGAAGTCAGAAATAACAGAACTTAATAACTAACTAATGGAGTATGTGAACAAAAGAGAGGAATGAATGTAAAATGGCCTCCTGGTCTGCACCTTGGGCAAATGGTTATGGTGTCATTAACCAAACGTGGGATAGCAGGAAAGGAGACAACCTAAGGATTTGGAAAATGTTCAGTCCTTTTCATAGTTAACAGAATTCTAATTTAAACAGCCATGTGGCACAGTCTTGCATTAATTAAAATAGAGTAAATTAATAAAAATGACTATAGTCATTGCTGTGGGGTATTGGGGGAAAAGATATACTAATACACTGCTGCCCTACAACCTGGTGAAGTCATTCTGAAAAGAAATTTGGCAACAAATATGAAAGCCATAAAAATTATCATATACTTTGACCCAGAAACACAACTTTTTGGAATATAGCCCAAGGATATAATTCAAAAGAAATAAAAAACCTATTTGTATAAAGATGTTTATAGCTGTGCTATATATTACAGACAAAAACTGGAAACAACCCAAATGCCCAGCAGTGAGGGAATGTTTAAGCAGACTTTGGTACATTAATGCAATGGAATATTTCATTGCTATTAAGAATGACAAATATGAAAACTATGTAGAAATAATAAAAGGGCAACATAAAGCAATGAATAAAAAATGCAGAACTCAAAATGATGCATATAGAATGATGATAACTATGTAAAACTATATTGGTATAACCAGGAGGATTGGAAAAGAGCTGGTAATTTAGAATGCTGACATTTTTGTTATTGTTGGTTGAGTTGCTGGGAATGTTTATGTGTTTCAAGTTATAATTCACTGTATTTTTATTACATACACATTAATAAAGATAAATTTCCATTTTTTCTGGCATATAAAATTTTTAAAAGTTCTTATCAGTACCTTTCCTTTTCCCTAATGACTTTCTCTATTCTCTGGAGTCCTATTAGTTTTTGGATGTATGGGGAAGTGGACTCCATATTCCATGACCTCCTAACTCAGTTAAATCCCAGCCTTTATAGTCATTCATAGCACCATGTTCCTCTCCTTGTTATTGTCTTAATTTTAAGATCAGCTAATTAATCTCCATGTCTCCCTTACCATACTGTATACTCCATGAAGGCAGAGAAAGTATCTGTTTTTGTTTATGATTACATTCCTAGTTCTGAACATAACACCCAGAACATAGCAGTTACTCAAGGAACGTTTGCAGGATGAGTGAATTGACCCTGTAGGCCATGTTAGTGAAAAGGCATTTCAGTACCATGAAATACATTGATGAAATCATTACGGAAAAAGGACAATCCAAAAGAATAACTACATGGATTAAAATGATAGTCACACACCTTGCTTTATTATATATTATGAACTATGAATAAAGTTCTATACATGTGATTCTTATTCCTCAATTGTAATACATAAAATGAAATCAAACTATTTCCATCACAACCCCCTCCCACACACACACAGAGTAATTTTAAAGTTCAGTGAAAGTATGCAAAAGGAAACCAAGAGCTGAATTTGTGGGTAGGAGCCAAAATCATGAAATTGTTGTGTAAGAAAAAGGGGAAGTTGCTCTTGAGAGACAAGGGGAGAAAAGAGAAGGATGGGGAAAGGAGAGCTGAAGTAAGGACTTAGGGATTCTTTGTAAAAAGGAAAGTGCCTAAAATTAAATTTCAGGTTATTAATGTTGTTACACTGTAAATCTGTATGCTGTCCCAAACCTTCAATAATGTCTGCTATGTTAATTACCTTAGATCAAGACTAGGGCACCACAAAAGGAGGAGAGAGAGTTCTAAGAGCCATTAAGTCACAAGGGCCATCCTGGAGGTTAGCCAAAGGTTTCTCTCCTCAGATAATCTCTCTTTGTATTCATATGGCATTTATCTAACCTCATTTAGAATGTGCACTTCACAGGAAAATGTCTTACTCATCTTTGAATTCTCAGGAATAACCATATTCATCCCAGAGTATGACAGGATGGCACATAACAGGTGGGTCTTGGTGCATACTCTGTGTTCCGGGGGAACTTCTGACTCTCCCCACTTCATAGTTCCCACCCTTCCTGCTTAAGTCACATCTCCACTTTGGGTCTTGGATTCAACATACAGCCTTCCTCTTCTTCAGCCTTCCTCATAACATTCCCTCAGACATTCCCTTTGACCCTATATAACTGGACATAACCTGCATGGGTTCAACTGGGCCTGGCCCACCAGCAAGACTGGGCATAGTGCCTCATCCATAACCAATGCTTAAAATGATTATTAGATTCAGTCAAAGTAATCACATGGTAGCAATTCTCTAGAATACCTACTAATGAGTCTATCAGTTAAGTAGTGCTTGAATCTACAAGTAGTAATAGTGATTCTCAAATTTTTAATCCAGCTCCAACGGCCAGGGTTATGTTAAGGTTTACTTTCTATAAGAGGTCACAAGAATACAGTAATAGTATTTTGACTTTTTAAAAATATAAAATGCTATCAAATGCTTTAATATTAAATGTGTTTTTTAAAACAGTGTAATCCCTTCCAACCTGCCCAAGAGATTGTGATACCCTTCCCCAGTCCCACCACCTCTTGCTGACTGTGGAAGGCCTGGAGAGATGAGAAGTTCTTCCGTTGTTTGATGGAGAATCATTAATTTAGAGTTGGGGAAGTCACTATGGAAAAAGTCTCTCCATCTTTCTTAAGACTACAAGTAACCAGGAAAAATACAAATACATTAATCCATTACACTTATGAATAGTGTCATACGAACTGCTAAAAAATATGACCTACCCATCTAGGAGGGCAATGACGTTCTTCCTGGGCCGCCCAATATTAGGGCCATACAAGCTGGCTCTGGAGTAAATCCGGATGGGCTGCAACAGGCTCTTCAGCTGGATGTAATCCTTTCCCAACTGGCTGCCATTTACTGCCCGGCCATGCATGGTTCGATAGTTATTCGGCTCTAGATTAAAAGCAGACATGCAAGTCAGAGTTGAGAAGGGTAAGGCTCTGCCAACCTTTTCCTGTCCACATATCTCTCTGCTTTTTTCTTAACAATTAATAAAATAGCCAAAAAGAGGGTGTGAACTAGTTTAACTCGAGGAACCATCATAACAAAAAGTCAAGTGCTATTTTACCATTCTCCTCATTTTCAAATAGTCTTTCAAAAGATCTCCTACTCCACAAAAGAGAGACCATACTGATTTTGAGTGATACTTTATAATGAATTATAATGAATAATACTGGGTTGAATATTGTCTCCCAAAGTTCATGTCCACCTGTAACTTCAGAACATGACCTTATTTGGAAATAGGGTCTTTGAAGATGTAGTTAAGATGAGGCCATATGGGATCAGGGTGTACCCTAAATCAAGTGACTGGTGTCTTTACAAAAGAAAGGAGAGGGAGGTTCAGGTACACAGACATACTGGGAAGAGGGCCATGTGTCGACAGAGGCAAAGACTGGAGGGATGATGTTATGCCAAAGATCGCTGGTAGCTACCAGAAGCTAAGAGCAAGGCATAGAGTAGATTCTCCCATAGAGCCTCCAGAAGGAATCAGCCCTGGCAATGCTCTGATTTTGGGCTTCTGGTTCCTTGAACTGTGAGAGACTAAATTTCTGCTGTTTTACACCACTGAGTTTGTGGTAATTTGTCATGACAGGCTTAGGAAACTGATATAAATGGTAAGAAAGCAAGGCTTTATAAAGATGGTCATTGTACCAAAAAGAAAAATCTTGGGGTGTCCGGGGAGCTCAGTCAGTTAAGCATCCGACTTCAGCTCAGGTCATGATCTCACAGTTCATGCATTTAAGCCCCACGTCAGGCTCTGTGCTGACAGCTCAGAGCCTGGAGTCTGCTTCAGATTCTGTGTCTCCTTCTCTCTCTGCCCCTCCCTTGCTTGCACTCTGTCTCTCTCTGTCTCTCAAAAATAAACAAATGGTTAATAAAAAAAAAAAAAAAAGAAAGCAAAAGAAAAATCTTAATTTTCAATAATAACAAAGTGGCTGGGTTAAACAATTTAGAGTACAACATCCTCCCTCAGTTTCTATTAACTTGGTGTTCTAAAAGGGCAAGGAAAATCCTAAAAACCAGCAGCTCCACTGCTGGAAAGAGCTAACTTGATTTGGAATGAAGCACATGCCCCAGGTAAGGCCAACACCTTGGTTACCTACAAGTTTTGATACTGGTAGGGTCAAGAAATTGACCAGCAGACTTGCTAGAAATTTAACAGGGAAATTTTGGGAATAGGACAGTCACAGTGGGCCTTGATAAGCCCACACATACCCTTTGTAGTCTGGAAAGCTGTGTGTGCTCAGTAGACTGGAGAGGGCACTAACTATCCATGTACTGACAGATGAATGTGAAACCTAGCACATTCATAAAGGAGACATAACAAAGCATGTCAAAAAGGAAAAGTCGGTGAGAATTGTAAACTGTTTAAATTTGGAATGTGTTCCCCAAATCACACACAGATCCACTGGCAAAGGTTAGAAGTCTTACTGGCTTAAGGTAAGCACAACCTCTAATCAATCATTGTCTCACCATTAAGCTATGATGACTCAGGGGCAATTTTTAGGAAGCTGGCCTAGACAATGATTAAAAAATAGAAAAACAAGATATATCAGCAGCTATAAAATGCAAAAGAGACAGATGCTACACTATTAGTCCAGGTAAGTTACTAAACAAACAAATAAAAAAGAAACAACAGAAACAACCTCTGAGATGGAGGATTTGGAATCTAGAGTTGTTCCAACGTATCATTTAAAATGTATAGTTTTCAACAACAACAAAAATTACAGCATGCAAAGAGATAGGATAGAGGGATCCATAAAGAAGAAAAAAAAAGTAGTCAATGGAAACTGTCTCCTAAGAGAGAAGGACTTCAAAACTACTATCATAAATATGTTCATAGAACTAACAGGAACAATACAAAATTAAAGGAAAGTATGATTGTATCGACTAATCAAATATAAATGAAAAGAGATATTATAAAAATGATCAAATGAAAATCTGGGACCTGAAATAACTCTTCACATACAGAGGAACACAATGAAATTATCAGCTGAATTTTTACCAGAAATAATGGAGGTCAGAAGACTGTAGAATGACATATTCAAAATGCTGAAAGAAAAAAAAATTGGCCAAGAATTCTATATGTAGCAATCTATCCTTCAGAACTGAAAGCAAAATTTACATCTTAAAGTTTTTTTTTAAGTTTATTTATTTTGAAGTGCAGAGCCTGATGGGGTGCTCAAACTCACAAACCACAAGATCATGACCCGAGCAAAAATCAAGAGTCAGATGCCTAACTGACTAAGCCATCGGGTGTCCCAAAATTTAGACCTTAACCAGAAAAACAAAGAACAGAACTTGTGAGAAAATCTGCCTTACAAGAAATAAGAAAGGAAGTCTTTTAGGTTGAAAGGAAATGATACCAGATGGTGACTCAAAACCACACAAAGAAATATAGAACACTAGTAATGGCAATTACATAGAAAATATAAAAGATAGTTGAAAATATCCATTACTCTCCTTTTTTTAAGTTTATTTAATTTTGACAGAGAGAGAGAGAGAGTCCATGGGGCTCAAATCCATGGACTGGGAGATCATGACCTGAGCCAAAGTCAGACACTTAACCAACTGAGCCATCCAGGCACCTCTCCATTACTCTTTTTTAATGAATTTGAATAATAGTTGCATAAAAACAAAAATTATAAAACTGTGTTGTTGGGCTTATGACATATGAAAATGTAATGTTTATAATAATAATGGCTACAAAACAGAGAGAAATGGAGTTCTATTGGAGTAAATTTTCTATAGTTAAGTGGAATTAAGTTAGAATTACTCTAAAATAGATTGTAATGAATTCAGATATATTACAATAAGAAATTACTAGGAAAATAAGTAAAACAAAATAAAAACAAAGAAATTAAAGTGGTACATTATACAATATCTCTTCTGCATAAAAAGGCAGTACAGGATGGTACAAAAACAGACACTCAGATCAATGGAACAGAATAGAGAACCCAGAAATGGACCCACAAACATATGGCCAACTAATCTTTGACAAAGCAGGAAGGAATAATCAGTGGAATGGAAAAAAGACAGTCTCTTCAGCAAATGGTGCTGGGAAAACTGAACAGTGACAAGCAGAAAAATGAATCTGGATCACTTTCTTACACCATACACAAAAATAAACTCAAAATGGATGAAAGACCTAAATGTAAGAAGGAAACCATCAAAATCCTCGAGGAGAGAGCAGGCAAAAACCTCTTTGACCCTGGCCGCAGCAACTTTTTATTGAACACATCTCCTGAGGCAAGGGAAACAAAAGCAAAAATGAACTACTGGGACCTCATCAAAACTAAAAGCTTCTGCACAGTGAAGGAAACAATCAGGAAAACTAAAAGGCAGCCGACGGAATGGGAAAAGATATTTGCAAATGACATATCAGATAAAGGGTCAGTATCCAAAATCTATAAAGAACTTATCAAACTCAACACCTAAAAAACAAATAATCCAGTGGAAAAAATGGGCAAAAGACATGAATAGACACTTCTCCAAAGAAGACATCCAGATGGCCAACTGACACATGAAAAAATGCTCAACGTCACTCATCATCAGGGAAATACAAATCAAAACCACAATGAGATACCACCTCACACCTGTCAGAATGGCTAACATTAACAACTCAGGCAACAACAGATGTTGGCGAGGATGCGGAGAAAGAGGATCTCTTCTGCACTGCTGGTGGGAATGCAAACTGGTGCAGCCATTCTGGAAAACAGTATGGAGGTTCCTCAAAAAGTTAAAAGTAGAACTACCCTATGACCCATCAGTTGCACTACTAGGTATTTATTCAAGGGATACAGGTATGCTTTTTTGAAGGGAAACATGCACCCCAATGTTGATAGCAACACTATCAACAATAGCCACAGTACGGAAAGAGCCCAAATGTCCATCAATGGATGAATGGATAAAGAATATGTGGCATATATATACAATGGAGTATCTATCACTCGCCAATCAAAAAGAATGAAATCTTGCCATTTGCAACTATGTGGACGGAACTAGAGGGTATTATGCTGAGCAAAATTAGTCAGAGAAAGACAAACATCATATGACTTCACTCATATGAGGACTTTAAGATACAAAACAGATGAAAATAAGGGAAGGAAGGGAAGCAAAAACAGGGAGGGCAACAAAACAGACTCTTAAATATGGAGAACAAACAGAGGACTACTGGAGGGGTTGTGGGAGGGGGGTATGCTAAATGGTTAAGGGCATTAAGGAATCTTACTCGTGAAATCATTGTTGCACTATATGCTAAATTGGATGCAAATTAAAAATAATAAATTAAATAAAATGGTAAAAAATAAAGGCAGTACAGGACAAACAGAGGAACAAAAAATGAAATAAATGGAAAACAGCAAGATGGCAGATATAAATTCAACAATATTAACAATTACATTAAATGTAAATGGACTGAACACTCCAGTTAAAAGCAGAAATTGTCAGGATGAATAAGAAAACTAAGATCCAACTAAACAGACATACTTTAAAGTAAAAGATACAAATAGGTTGAAAGTAAAAGGATGAAAAAAGATATACCATGCAAACAGTAACCATAAGAGAGCTGGAATGACAATACTAATATCAGACAAAATAGACTTTAAGACAACAGTGTTACTGGACATAATGTGGGGCATTTTATAATGATAAAAGTGTTAATTTGTCAGGAAGACATAACAATTATAAACATATACATACCAAAAACAGAACACCAAAATACATGAAACAAAATTAAATAGAAAAATAGAAAATCCAACAATAATAGGAGACTTCAATATGGTATTCTTAGTTATCAGTAGAACAACTAGGCAGAAAATTAGCATTGATATAGGAAACTTAAATAACACTATCAGCCAACTTGACCTTATTGATATCCTTAGAACACTCCACTCAACAGTGGTGTACCCATTCTTTTTTTAGTGTATATAGAACATCCTTCATGATAGACCATATGGTAAGCCATCAAACAAGTCTCATATATTTAAAAGGATTAAGTCATATAATGTATGTGCCCTTCTCACAACAGAATTAAACTAGAATTCAACAACAGAAAGAAATGTGAGACATCTATAAATATATGGAAGTTAAATAATCCAT
The DNA here is from genome assembly GCF_027475565.1 of Acinonyx jubatus. NCBI lineage: Eukaryota > Metazoa > Chordata > Mammalia > Carnivora > Felidae > Acinonyx > Acinonyx jubatus. The sequence goes on from NC_069393.1 coordinate 56,198,945, forward strand.
GAGTCAAAGAAGAAAGTGGAATTAGAAAATATTTTTAATGAAATGAAAACAAAAATATAGTATGTAAAAGCACATGGGATGACACCAAATGCATAATCCATGAAAGAAATAATTGATTAATTAGACTTGATTAAAATTAAAAGTATTTGCTCTGCAAAAGACAATTTTATGAGAATGAGAAGACAAGCCACAGATTGGGAGAAAATACTTGCAAAAGACACATCTGATAAAGGACTGTTATCTAAAATATACAAAGAACTCTTAAAAATTAGCAAAAAAGAAACAAATGACCCAATTTAAAAATGGGACATAGACTTCAACAGACACCTCACCAAAGGAGATATACAAATGGCAAATAAAAAATGTGAAAAGATAAAAACAATATGAAAAGATGCTCCACATATGTCATCAGGGAAATGCAAATTAAAACAACAATTAAATACAACTCTATACTATTAGAATGACCAAAAATTGTTAACACTGACAGCACCAAAAACTATGTAGAATGTGAAGCAACAGGAATGCTCAGTCATTGCTGGCAGAAATGACAATTGATATGGTCATTTTGGAAGAGTTTGGTGGTTTCTTATAAAACAAAACATACTCTTACTATATGATGCAGCAATTGTGCTCCCTGTTATTTGCCCAAAAGAGCTGAAAATTTATGTTTTTACTTTTGGCTATGCATGGATTTATGGCAGCTGTATTCATGCTGTATTCATGCCACAACTTGGAGGCACTGAAGATTTTCTTCCATAGGTGAATGGATACATAAAATGTGGTACTTCTACACAATGGAATATTATTTAGTACTAAACAGAAATGAGGTAGCAAGCCATGGAAGAACCTTAAATGCATAACATTAAGTGAAATAAGCCAACCTGAAAAGGCTACATAGTGTATAATTCCAACTATATGACATTCTAGGAGAAACAAAATTAGGGAGAGAGTAAAAAGATCAGTGGTTGACAAAGGTTGAGGACAGGAGGAAGGGATATATAGATGGACCACAGAGGATTTTTAGGGCAGTAAAAATATTTTGTATGACACAATAGTGCTGGATGTGTCATTGAACATTTGCTCAAATCCATAGTATGTTCATACTAAGGTAAACCATAATGTAAACTATAGACTCAGGATGATTATGATGTATCACTGTAGGTTCACCAATTGTAAAAAGTGAACCACTCTGGTGGGGGATGTTGATAGTGGGGTAGGCTATGCATATGTGGAAGCAGGGAATATAAGGGAAATCTCTACTTTCTTTTCAATTTTGCTGTGAACCTAAAGCTGCTCTAAAAAAAGGTGCTTAAAAAAAAATAGAGAGCCACAATGAGATATTAGGGATGCACAGACAGAGAGAAGGCCATATGAGAACACAGAAGTTGCCTATCTGCAAACAAAGAAGAGAAGCCTCAAAAGAAACCAGGTCTGCTGATACCTAGATTCTGGACTTTGGGCTTCCAGAACAGTAAGAAAATAAATTCTTATTGTTTAGGAGATAAAAAGACTCCTATATTAGAAAAAAAGAAATATCTCAAATTAGTAATCTAAGCTTCTATCTTAAGAAAGCAGGAAAAGAAGAGACAACTAAACCCAAAACAAGAAGAAGGACTGAAATAATAAAAATTAGAGTGGAAATCAATGACATAAAAAAATAGAGAAAATCAATAAAAGCAAAGGTTGGTTTTTTGAAAAGATCAACAAAACTGACATACCTTTAGTTGGACTGATCAAGAAAAAAGAGAGAAGTCACAGAGTATCAAAATTAGGAATGAAAGAAGGGACACCACTAAGGACCTCACAGTAATTAAAAGGATAAGGGACTACTATGAACAACTTTATGCCATTAAATGACTTAGATAAAATAAAAAACTTCTGATAAAGATGCAAATTACTAAAACCAATTCAAAAAGAAATAGAGAATATGAATAGGCCTATAACAACAAAAGACACTGGATTAGTCATTATAAATATTTCCACAAAGAAAGCTCAGATGGATTAATTGGTAAATTCTATCAAATATTTGAAGAAAAAATAATACCAATCCTTCACAAACTCTTCCAGAATATGGAGGAAGAGGGAACACTTCTCAGCTCATTTTATGAGGCCATTATTCTCCTGATACCAAAATCAAACAAAGACATCACAAGAAAAGAAAATTACAGATGAATATCCCTCATAAATATAGACCAAGAAATCCCCAACAAAAGAGTTACAAAGTGAACCCAGCAATATATAAGAAGTATTCTAATACCGTGGATAAATAGGATATACATCAGGAATGCAAGATTGATTTAATATCAAAAACCCAACTAAAGAAGGGGTGCCTGGGTAGCTCAGTCAGTTAAGCGTCTAACCAGCTCAGGTCATGATCTAGCAGTTTGTGGGTTCAAGCCCCATATCAGGCTCTGTGCTGACACCTCAAATCCTGGAGCCTGCTTTGGATTCTGTGTCTCCCTCTCTCCCTGCCTCTATCCCACTAGTGTGCACTCTCTCTCCCTCTCTCTCTCTCTCCCTCAAAAAAAAAAAAATATATATATATGTATATATTTAAAAAAACTTAAAAAAACCCAACTAATGTAAAATATCATATTAATAGAAGACCAAAAACACATTATCATCTCAATAGGTGCAAAAAAAAGAGGCATTTGACAAAATCCAACACTCATTCCTGATAAATATTATCAACAACTATGAGTAGAAAGGGAATTCTGCAATCTTATAAATAGTATGATGAAATACTGAAAGCTTAATGGCAAAACATCATGCTTAATGCTGAAATATTTAACGTTTTACCCCTAAGACTGTGAACAAGCAGGAATGTGTATTCTTGCCACTTACATTCAACATTTGTATTAGAGGTTCTAGCCAGTGCAGTCAGCTAAGGAAAGAAATAAAAAGCATCGCAATTGTATAGAAAGAAGTAAAACTGTCTGTATTCTGAGACAACATATGCTGCACGTAGAAAATCCTAAATGACTCACACATGTGGGGGAAAAAATACAAGACCTAAGAAATAAATTCAGCAAAGCTGGAGGATAAAAGATCAATATATAAAATCAATCATATTTCTAAATACTAGCCATGTACAATACATAAATGAAATTAAGAAAATAATTCCATTCACAATTGCATGGGAAAAAAACAAAATACCTAAGATTAAATTTAACAAAAAGAGTGCAAAACTTGAACACTAAGAGCTACAAAACGTTACTGAAATTAAAAATTGAATAAATGGGGAGATAATTGATGTTCATGGACAGGAAGACTCAGTATTGTTAAGATGGCAATTCTCCCCCAAATGATCTATAGATTCAATGTTATCTCTATTAAAATTCCAGCAGCCTTTATTGAGAAAATTAGAAAACTGATCCTAAAATTCGTGTGGAAATGCAAACACCTAGGATGGCCAAAACAATTTTTAAAAAAGAACAAAGTTGGATGATTTGTACTTCCCAATTTCAAAACTCATTACAACGCTATTGTAATCAAGACAATGTAGTCCTAGTATAGGGACAGACATACTTATCAGTGGAACAGAATTAGGAGTCCAGAAATAAATCCATTTTTGGTTGATTTTTGGCAACAGTGTTATGAGAATTCAATAGGGAAAGGATAATCTTTTAAATAATGCTGGACAACTTGATAATTCACATGCAAAAATATGAATTTAGACTCTAACTTCATGCTACACTCAAAAATTAATTTGTTATTTTAACTTGTAGCTCAAATGTAAGAGCAAAAACTATAAAACTTTTAGAAGAAAACAAACAAAAAAACACTTTGTGATTTTGGGTTAAGCAAAGAAATGATACCAAAAGTATGACCCATAAAATTAAAAATTGATAAATTGAACTTTATCAAAATTCAAAACTTCTACACTTCAAAGGATGCCATAGAGAAAATGCAAAGATAAGCTATAGACTGGGGAAAATATTTGCAGATCATATATTTGACAAAGAACTCATATCCAGAATATATTTAAAACTTTTACAACTCGGGGCGCCTGGGTGGCGCAGTCGGTTAAGCGTCCGACTTCAGCCAGGTCATGATCTCGCGGTCCATGAGTTCGAGCCCCGCATCAGGCTCTGGGCTGGTGGCTCAGAGCCTGGAGCCTGTTTCCGATTCTGTGTCTCCCTCTCTCTCTGCCCCTCCTCCGTTCATGCTCTGTCTCTCTCTGTCCCCCCCAAAATAAATAAACGTTGAAAAAAAAATTTTTTAAACTTTTACAACTCAATAATAAGGTAACTCAGTTAAAAGGGCAAAAGATTTGCGTAGACATTTCACCAAAGAAGATGTAAGAATAGCTGATAAGCACATGAAAAGCCGTTCAATATCATTTGTCATTAGGGAAGTGCTAATTACGGCCATATTAAGATACTACTTCAAACTCACTAGAAAGGTTATAATCAGAGACAGACATTAACAAGTGTTTCCAAAGATGTAAAAAACCGAGAACCCTTATACATTGTTAGAGAAGAAAAATAATTTGGCAGTTGTTAAAAAACAAAAATAAACAAATTTACCATATGATTAGTAACTCTATTCCCCTCCCAGGTATCTTCCTAAGATAAATAAAAACATATATCCACACAAAGGCTTGTATGTGAATGTTTATAGCAGCATTATTTATCAAAGCCCCAAAGTAGAAACAATCCAGATGTCCATCATCTGGTAAATGGAAAAGCAAAATGTGATATATAGTCACACACTGGAATACTATTCAGCAATAAAAAGGAATGAACTACTTTTACATGCTACAGCATGGATAAATTTGAAAAACATGCTATGTGCAAGAAGTCAGATGCAAAAGACTATTATATGATCCAGTTATATGAAATGTCCATAAATGACAAATCTATAGATGAGAAACAGATTAGAGTTTTCTGAGACTGGGCATGGTTACAGGAATTGATGGCAAATGGGCATGAGGGATCTTTTTGGAGGGATGGAAATGTTCTAAAATTGGTTTCAGAGATGGTTGTAGGAGTATATACACTTGTTAATTGAATTGCAAATTGAAGAGGAAGGAAGGGGGAGAAGGAGAGTGAGAGTGGGGGAAGGAGAAAGGGTAGGAGGAGACAGGAGGGACTGAACAGAGGGGTGCATTAATTAATTGTTATAAAAACAATAGGGTCAAGTTGAGCATTTCAGTTTGAATTGCTATAGGACAAAAATATTGTGTGAGAGAAGATAATGATGAACTGTTTTCAAATCCTTTTTATTATCTATCTCCTCTACTAGAATGTAGGCAGGGATATTTATCTGGTATTTACTATTATATCTCTCAAAACTAGTATAGTGTAGTATAATATGCCTTTGGCACATACTAGGCAGTCAATAACTATTTGTTGAAGGAAAGTTGAAGGAAGTGAAGAAAGCCAAGAAGTTTTAATACCACTAAAGAAAAATAACCAGAGGGTAGTAGAAAGTACCTCCCTTTCTGTTAGAAGTCCCAAGTTCCTGACATAGATTTAGTACTTCCTGCTGTCTTTAGCAATTCTCTTTACCTTTTTCAACATATTTCCTCACCTGCAAGATATGTCCTTTATTAGGCACTTCATTTAGGACTTTAAGGTCCAAATAGAAGAGTATTTGGATATGCTATGTAAACTAGATACTATCAACTATAAGATGACAATATTGTTGATAATTACAAATGTAAACTCCCTAAGGAAGTAACTCTAAGGCTTTTGTCACTAACCAGTGGCAGAAAATATGCATCATATGCCCTTTAAAATAAAAAAGACTAACAGTATTTTTCCCTTGTTTTTGGTAACAGCAATGTTGAGATATAATTTATACCTATACAATCATCACATTAATGTATATAACTCAATGGTTTTAAGTATGTTTACACAGCTGTGTAATCATCACAATAAATTTTAGAACATTTTTATCATCTCACTCCCCTAGCCCTTGGCAACCACTAATCTACTTTCTGTTTCTTTACATTTACCTATTTTGGGCATTTTATATAAATATATGACTGGGTTTTTTCATTTAGCATAATCTTTTCAAGGTTCATCTATGTTGTAGTGGGTGTCAGTACTTCATTCCTTTTTAATGGCTAGATAATATTCCATCATATGGCTATACCAGATTTTATTTACCCATTCATCAGTTGATAGACATTTGGGTTGTTTCCACTTTTTGGCTATTATGAATAATGCTACTATAAATACTTGTGTATAAGTTTTTCTGTGGGCTTATGTTTTCATTTCTCTTAAACATATACTCAGGAGTAGAACTGCTAGGTCATATAGCAACACCACGTTTAACTTTTTGAGGAATTGCCAGACTGTTTTCCAAAGTGGCTATACCATTTTACATCCCCACTAGCAGTATATGAGGGTTCCAATTTCTCCACATTCTTGCCAATAGTTGTTACTATAATCTTTTTTTTTTAATTATTATTATTGGTATCCTAGTGGGTGTGAAGTACTCTATCATTGTGGTTTTGATTTGGTTTTCCCTGATGACTAATGTGGTTGAGTATCTTTTCATGTGTTTTTCAGACTTTTATATTTTTTCTTTGGAGAGATGTCTATTCAGATCCTTTGGCCAATAGTATTCTTTTACCAGATTCTTGTGTTGTCCTTAATATGAAGTGAAACATCCCAAGTGTTTTCTGGGCCAGTATGCTAGAGATGGTCTAACTGAGGCTATGTCCTGGGCCAACTTATTTTTTATCTTGTCAATTCAGAGGAAATGACATCTTTACTTACCATTACCCAGTTCCCAAGATATGTTGTACTTTTTGCTGGCACTGTACTTCAACAGACTCAGGGCACTAGAACTGTTCCAGGAGTTATTTGGATTACGACGCAGTGCATTTAGAGCAAATATCAGGTGGAGTCCAGAGCAATCAGCAAAGTTATAAAGTTTGTCTAGAGACCTGGCTGGGAAGAAGCAGAATAAGGCTTGTAACTTTAAAATCAACATTCCAACAAAAGGAAATTATTAGCTACTACAAAAAGGCTTTCTATGAGCTTCCTGCTAAGTAATTCCTGCTAGGAATTATGCAGAGAGGCTTCAGAAGGATTATATTACCTTTTGGTTCAGAGTACATTTTGAAGTGATTTAGAAAGCAGCACACACAATTCTAGACACAGGTTGCAAATTAGCAACCAAGTCTAGTCCACAGTATGTTATTGTTAACAACAACAACAAAAAATAGAATTGCTAACATTTAAAAATGGGATGGTATTACAAAGTAGCTAGATTTCTAGCTTCTCTTGAAAAATCAGAGGATCTGACACTGCTGGGTCTGTATTCCTTTATGAAATGATAGGAATAGTGTTGGGAGGCAAGGCCAGGAAAGATGACTGGCTGGTAAGTCTGGGAAAATTGCTCAGCCTAGCAGCACTTCAAAAAAATCCACTCAATTCCACATTTCTAATATTTCTGAGAATGGAAACACCATTAGGGTAAATATATTCATTGTTAGTTTGATCCCTGATACCATCAGTTCTACTCACATGTCCCATACCCACCCCATTCCTTCATATCTATTGCCACTATTTTGGTTCTCGCTCTCAGTTTCACTTGTATGAATTATCACAACAATATCTGTATTTGCCTATCTACTTCCAGATTCATCCTTCTTCCAATTTCTTTCATCAGTTTCACTCACCCTTCAAACCTTAGTGGATTTTTTTAGGGGCTCCTGGGTAGCTCAGTCAGTTAAACACCCAACTCTTGATTTTGTCCGGGTCATGATCTCATGGTTCATGGGATCAAGCCCTGCACTGAGCTCTGTGCTGACAGTGTGGAGTCTGCTTGGGATCCTCTCTCTCTCTGCCCTTCCCATGCTCTCTATCTCAAAATAAATAAACTTAAAAAAAAAAAAAAAAAACCTTAGTTGATTTTTAAGACTTTCTTCTTCTTTACTTCAAGGACTCTATGACTCAACCATAATTTTCTCCCCGCTTCAAGCCTCTCTACTGTTATCAATGAATTCTTTGTTGGTGTCAGCCAGTTCTGTTTATCACAGAATCCCCTGCTGCATTAGGCTTTGCTCTAATTATTCTCATTTAGCATACCTTTTTTCCTCTTCCTAACATACCCAGATCTTACTTGTCCTTTTAGACAGTGTTTTGCAAGGTATGGATGATATGACTTTAAGTGATAAACAGATTGAAAAAAAAATTAGGTTAATAATTATGTACAAGGATTCGCCTTACTCTATATAGTATTCACTATCCCAGTCCCTAGAGCAGAGTTTCTCAAATGGGGTTCTGTGGAACACTAGAGGGTTCTACAAAAGATGATGCAGAGTGACCAAAGTGCCCCATTAGCAATTGTTATAAGACCTTAAGTCTTGTAAAGCAGAACCATGATCATTTGGTTGAGTCCATTATCAGTTTTTGAAGTGGGGAAGGGGGAGCGGGTTGTCATTTTTATTTTCTTACATATATGGGAAAGTAGTTTTTAAGAAGCACCAAGAACAAGGACAGAAACTGTCTCATTTTAGTTAAAAATAAAATCCATGGGAATTTATCTCACATTTAACCCAGAGTCTAGTAGTTTGCAACAACAAAAAGCATAGGTTCACATTAAAGAAATAATTATTTCTTTAATAGACTTAATTTAATAAACAATTATTTCTTAATAATAAACTAAATTATTTCTTTTTAGCTCCAAAACAGCAATTAAAATTAAAATGCATTTATAAGCCTATTAAAGTGATCATGAGGGGCGCCTGGGTGGCTTAGTCAGTTAAGCGTCCAACTTCAGCTCAGGTTATGGTCTCCCACTTCGTGAGTTCAAACCCCATATCAGGCTCTATGCTGACAGCTTAGAGCCTGGAGCCTGCTTCAGATTCTGTGTCTCCCTCTCTGTTCTTCCCCTGCTTATGCTCTGTCTCTCTCAAAAATAAACATTTAAAAAAAATTTTAAGTGATCATGAAACCAACAGATGTGTTTACTAATTTTACAATTATCTTATGTGACTGTAACTATGCCACTCATTAAGAAAATGGCTTCTTTCAAAGTCTTATATAAAATTGTGTCTTAGGCTATAATGTTATTCATATTGCTTTGACATATAGTTTTATTAACTTTACTATTCAACATTGCTAATTTATTTTCATATTAAGAACATTAATTAAATTCATAAACTTTATTTAAGTAAGCCTAACAAGTCTACCTTTAGTAAAATTTTATCCCATTTTGGCTTAATCCAGTTATTTAACAAAAACATATTACGTTTGCCTTATAAATTTGCAAATTGATGACAAGGAAAGAAAGGGATAGGATAATTTCAGGAAAAAAAGTTAACTATTTGTTTTTCCTTTTTCTCTTCAAGGAAGGTTTTCTAAAAAGTAATTTTTAGTACAAATCTATCCTTATACTTACCACGTACTACATACCATATTGAATAGCATACTCAATAGTAAGATAGAAATTTGTGGTAAGACTTCCAGCCCTACTTGTCTAAGGTAAAAAAAAAAAATCAAGTAGAAACTTTAAAAAAGAAAAACTGAAGTATCTTCTATCTATACCACTGACCTACATTGGAGTTGGTATCCTTTTTGGGGAAGGGAAACCTACAAAAGAATAAGCTAAGAAGTTGGCTAAACAGATTCTCAGGAAAATACCGCTATCTATTTAAATGAGCATTGGCAATTATTATTGGATAATAATTTCTACAACTAAATAATCTCACTGACATACAATGAGATTTAGATATTTTTATCCAAAGGAACCCTAAAACTTGAGAATTTATTCAAGTGTTTCTCTGGTATAAAAAGTTTGAGAAAGCACTTCTAGAATTAAAGAATGCATAGAAAAACAAGTCATCTGAACACCAAAATATTCACTGTTGAACTGATAATTGACTTAAACATTCTTCCCACTTGGCAAAATCCTATCTAATCAAATCAGTGTTTTTAATTTCTCCAATATAATGCAAAGCCATTATAAATCTAGTGGAGAACCAAGTTACAAGTCTGAGAGAAGAGGCAGGATTTCATGAAATCAATGAAAATAATGTCTGATTACTGGTCAAATCACATGCAAATCCATCAACAAATAAGGATTCAGAAGAATTAGGTCAGTGAACTGAACAAGAGAAAATTCACAAGGATAACACAACAGACTGCTCAAAAATAATTTGAATATTAAAAGATGGAGAGGTCTATTTTGGAGTCTTTTTAATATTTATTCTCATGTCAGAAAAAAATTATTTTCTCAGAAAAATACTCAATATTTAATTAAATAATGTTCTGTTCATTGAAACTGTTCATAGTTACAATAACAGCTTACAATTTATTACATTTATTTTCATAATTTTTAGTGTCATTTATAAATCAAACTTTTGCATCAAAATTGAATATGAATGACTAATATTCTTTTTAGGTAACCTGATTTCCTTTAAGCGGCCTTTTTCTGGAATTAATTACCTTTACATAATGAGGATTTCCTATGTTGTTTTCATGTATATTAGAAAAACAAATATATATCAAACACAAAAGCACATCCAACCTATGATTTCATTGATCTGATGGTTTAAGACAAGGCAAAGGTATTTACCCAAAAGAAGATGTGAATATAGAAAAAGTGTGGAGAAATAAAAATATAGATGGTTTGTTAATATGGCAAAAATTGAGAATTAGAGTGCCAGGAGTTTGGGAAATATTTCCTTAAGGATAAGTTTGAGTCCCACCTCTTCATGAAGCCATTCCTGAACACATCAATTTCCCTATACTGACCTTGACCTTCTCTAAACAGGTGCTACACAATTGGTTAGCATCTGAGTGCCTTGTGACATCTATGGCATTATCTTACCTTAGGATTTACTGCTTGATTTAGTCACTTTTCCAGAGTGAATGGCTTATTTTCCCAGATAACCTGTTAAATTCCTTAAGTATAGTTCTGTATCTCATTGTATCCTTCATAGCATCTATCTGAGAGCAATTTTCTGCCTTAAAATCATGCTGAAGTATTCTTACAAGCCAAATCTATCTGTTGCATATAAGTGCATATACATGGTCTAGTAAGAAATTGAAAGGACCAGGGGTACCTGTTTGGCTCAGTCAGTTAAGCATCTGACTCTTGATATTGGCTCAGGCCATGATCTTATGGTTTGTGAGTTCGAGGCCCACGTCTAGCTCTGTACCAACACTGTGGAGCCTGCTTGGGATTCCCTCTCTCTCTCTCTCTCTCTCTCTCTCTCTCTCTGCACCACTCCCCCAGTCGTGTTCATTCTCTCTCAAAAATTAATTAATTAATTAATTTTTAAAAAGTAAAAAGAAATTGAAAGGACCCAAAGAAAGATCTAATAATTATTATTGCTAGCTCAGGATATGTACTCTAGAGTTTATTAGAAGATTACATATATTTTAAAAAAGAATATTACATATATTTGAATACAGAGCATTTAGTAGATGCTCAGCCAATGTAATCTTCCTTGGAATATCTGGTGTCAGGTTCCATCCAAGCAGATACTTAAGTATGACTTTCTACTGTCTCCACCAGAGGGTGCCAATGCCTCTATGCCTTCTAGCCAGGCTCCCTGGCATCTCATATAAATAGAATTCTAAGCAGCCTTGTCTGGCAGGCAACTGAAAATAAGGAGCTGGGGCTTGGGTTGAAAAGGAGAATAGGCTTGGGAGTCATCTATATGGTGCTGATAGTTGATGCTGTGAAAGTTCTTGGGGCTTCTAAAGAACAAAAAGGCTGAGGATGAAACCTTAAGAAATGTCTGCATATAAAGATCAGGAAAAAGGGCAGAGAAGTAGAACACAGAAATGTCATCTTAAGGAACCCCAAAGAAGATATTTTCAAGGAGATGTTAGTTAGTGACAGTACATAATGACGAGAAATTAAGAAGAAAACAAACTCAGACAAAAAGTCATTACAGTTAAACAGTGAGGTTAGAAACTAGATTTAGGTTGGGGTATAAACTTAAAGAATGAGTGGTAAAGAACAAGGAACAATCCTGGTACATTCAACTTATTTGTTGAGGTTCTTTGGCAATAATAGAGAGGAAGAAAACCAAAAAAGTTACTAGAGAAGCACCAAAGTTAAATGTAGGGAAAAAAAAAACCAAGATCAAGATCTCATTTTATCAAAAAGCCATTTCTTCAATAAGGCTAATCACGGCTTTATATTATAAACAGATAAGATCAATGAATTAATACTAAGATATGAATGATGGTCCTTTTCCTTAGTTTCCTCAGGACTTGGTACTTTAAAAACCAAGTAGACAGAAGACAATCCAACAGACAAAAAAAAAATAAGATTTTCATTAATCTAAGCAGCTGGAGGCTGAAGTTTCTAGTAGGATTTACTCATCTGTTCAATAAATATTGACTGAGCACCTACTTTAGGCACCTACTTGAAGGTTATAGTAATGAACCAAACAGAAAACATGGGTCTGAGCCCCATGGAGTTTATGTTTAGTGTGGTTGCCATGGGGTTCAATGGGGTAGGTAAAGCAGGGTAGGGGATTGTAGAACCAATGGAGGTGGGGTGTGTGTGTGTGTGTGTGTGTGTGTGTGTGTGTATAAAATATATATATAAAATATATAAATAATAAATATAAAATACATATATATATAAATATATATATATAATATATTTTTTGGAGGTGGTATATTTTAAATAAGCCTCACTGATAAGGGAACATTTAAGCAAAGGCCATATGGAAGTAAGAGAGTAAGTCAAGTGAACATACAGGCAAAAGGTCCAAGACAGGTATGAGACTGATGAATGTGAAGAACAGCAAAGAGCCCAGTGTGGTTTCCCCAGAAAGAATGGCAGTAGAAGGCCAGATTATGCAGGGTCTTAAAGGCCACTGTAAATAAAGACTTTGCCTTTTACCCTGAATGACAAGAAAACAATGATGGGTTGTGTTTTTTGGGTTTTTTGGTGTTTTGGTTTGGTTTGGTTTGGTTTTTTTGAAGAGAGAGAGAGAGAGCTGGGGAGGGGCAGAGGGAGAGAGAATCTTAAGCAGGCTCCACCCCAGCGCAGAGCCTTACAAGGGGCTCTATCTCACCATCCTGAGATCACGACCTGAGCTGAACTCAAATGTCAGAGGCTTAACTGACTGAGACACCCAGGTGCCCCTGATGGTTTTGAATATGATCCAAATCACATTTTAACAGCACCAAAATAGCTGTTGAAGTAAAAAGAGACTAGGGGGGAGGAGAGGCAAAGGTGAAAGCGAAGAAAGTTAGAAATCTATAATAATAATTCAGGCAAGGGATAACACTGGCTTGGATCAGGGTGGTAGCAGTAGAGTGGTTAAAGTGGCTGGGTTCCTGGGATATTTTAAAGGTAGAGCTGATAACATTTGCTGAAGGGTTAGATGTAAGGTATGAGGAAAATAAGGAGTTAAGGAAAACTCCAAACTTTTTGACCTGAGAAACAGATAGATAAACTTGACATTGAAGAAGAAAGTGTGGGAGATTGGGAGAAGGAAGGAGGGGTAGGAAAAAGTTAATCAATCAACTCCTATTATAGCAAGAGCCAACTATGCCATCGTTGTTCAACTCTGCCCGCACCCTCTTAAGGCATAGTGGACCATTTTCCAAAGAGAAAGCATCATGTCTTCCCTTTTAGCATCCATTTAAATGTCTGATATATGATAAGCCTTAATAAATATCTAACTCATACTGGTGTTATTTAGGCCCATTCAATGCCACTTATGATCTGCCTTGTACCATAAATACTCAATCTCAGTTATCATTATTCACTGTAGCAAGTTCCTTCTAGATTATGTCTATTGCTCCATGCTGTTTAAATGCACTCACATAATATACCAATTGCTTTAAGAGTTCAATTTGGAGTGAATAATATGGGGGAGGTATAGGAGACTATCCACCAGAAGCTGGAAGAACAGAGGAATTTCTAATGGAAGCCAGAAAGAAATATGAGAGTAAAAAGCAGAGTGAGGTGAACTCTTTACCAACTCTGTCTCTTGTAATTCAGAGAGAAACCATCAGTTAATGGGGAAATATTTGAGTAGTGAGTACAACCAATAAAAAGGGGAACATTTTAATTGTAGCTATTAAGAGAGAACAGTTTGAAAATTGCCTGGGAGAAAAACAGAGCCATTTCACAAAGAATGAAGACATCTTTAAGCTATGAGCTAATTTTAATATGAATAGAAATATCTCCAGTTTAGTCAGGGCAATGAAACCTTAACTAGGTTATAAAGAAATCAGCCTATATATCTATAATTTGACTGAAGCTGTTGAAGAAGAATGAGATTTGGGAAATATCTGTGAATAAAAATTACAACACTCTCAAAAGACTGTGATAGAGACTAATTATTGCATTAATCAACTTAACTAAATTTAAAAGTAAAACTAAAGGCCACCGAATATAATGGGATCTCTGGATCCCATCAGAAGTCCATCTAAAGTATGACAGGAAAAGAATAAAAGAGACACTGACATTAGTAAAGAGGCCAGGATTGTTTTTAAGAAATATGCCCTTAAGTAAATGATTTTAAAAGATGCAAATAATATCTCTAGAGGACAATTTAGAAATATCTATCAAAATTTAAATGTGCGTTCCTTTAGACCAAGCCATCTCACTGCTAGGCATTATAAACATATATAATAATTTCCCAAAGGTATACAGAGATTATCACTGCATTTTCTTTTTAATAGCCAGTAACTGAAAACAATCCAAATGTCTATGAAATGGGGATTGTTCAATAACTTATAAAGAATCTATTGTACAGAAAGAGATTCCAAAGAAGGAAAAGGAGCAGGTTAGACTAAACCATGTGTTGAATTGGACTATAGGTATCAGTATAACTTACAGTTTTTAGTATATGTATATATGGATAGATACAGATATATAAATGTGTATATGGGTGACACACACACACACACTTCTCCTGTCCTCTGAGCAAGCCTGGAAGCAATAACATTCCAGTATCAATGAGCACACTTAACACCCAGATCTTGGTTTCTAAATACCATTCTCTCATAAAAGAAACCAGTGTTCCTTAAAGAAATGGCTAATACCAGAGCTAGATCAAAGAAGATATAAGATAAGCCTAGGGGGGTGCCTGGGTGGCTCAGTTGGCTACGGCTCTGGTCATAATCTCACAGTTCTTGAGTTCAAGCCCCACATCAGGCTCTCTGCTGTCAGTGTGAAGCCTCCTTCAGATCCTCTATTTCCTTTTCTCTCTCTCTCTCTCTCTCTCTGCCCCTCCCTCACTCATGCTCACTCCCTTTCTCTCTCTCTCAAAAATAAACATTAAAAAAGATAAGCCTACAGTATTTTGTGGTACCAGAAATTAAAGGAGTGCTCAAAAAGTGATGGAGGCATGTAAAAAGGTCATAAGAGCCAATATGAATGAGTCCCCAGTGGCCAAAGTTGAGAAAATTTAAACAACAAAATGAATAATGATAGCACTGGATTATAACCTTCAGAATAAAAACAAGACCCCAAAGTCATATTGTATAAATAAATGACTAAATAAATAAAAGGGAGAGAAGAAACAGCTCTTCCTTACAGAATACCACTTAATAAATGTAAAAGAATGGACATAGAAAACTGCCATTAGGCAACACCTCAGTAGTAACTATTGCAATCAAGGACTATTGATGGATGCTAAAATTAGTATGTTAGAGTATGATGACAAAAAAGACTTGGATTGTCTCAAAGTATCTTCCCTAACATAAAAGATGAAAATAGTAACTTTACAGAGGAGAAGCATGACAGACACCATCTTACCCTTGTGATCAAAATTAACCTTAGCAGATATATTGACACAAAGTACACTGATACGAAGTCCTGGCAAGGGTAGAGTATCACTTTAGTGATATTTTGATAAAAAAATGTAAAACCTGAGATTAATCAATAGAAAACATCAGACAAACTCAATTTAAGGGACACTCTATAAAATATATGGCGTGGACTCTTCAAAAGTGAAAAAAAAAAAAAGATTAAGGAACAATCATCCCAAATTGAAAGACAGGATAGCTAAATGCAATGTAGTGTCCTAAATGGAATTCTAGAACAGAAAAAAGTATAATAGTGGGAAAATTGGCCAAATTTGAAAAAGATCTATAGGTTAATTAATAGTACTATATCAATGTTAGTTTCCTTATTTCTATAATTATACTATAGTTATGTCAAATGTTAATGTTAGGGGAAGCTGGATGAAGAGCATATTAAAATTCTATGAACATATGAATTGTGATTTCATAAAATTTGATGAACTTTTTCATAAGGCTAAAAATAATTCAATATATGTTAAAAAAGAACAAAGCAGATCTGTATACATTCACATGAAAAACATCAAAATGTATTTTTGTTTTAAAAAGTTAAAAAGATGGGGTGCCTGGGTGGCTCAGTCAGTTAAGCACCTGACTCTGGCCCAGGTCATGATCTCATGGTTTGTGAGTTTGAGCCCTGTGTCAGGCTCTGTGTTGACAGCACAGAGCCTGGAGTCTGCTTCAGATTCTGTGTCTCCCTCTCTCTGCCCCCTGCCTGTTCTCTCTCACACACAAGTAAATAAACGTTAAAATTTTTAAACAAAAGTGAAAAAGAAAAAAAAAAGCAATGACCAGAATGGTATAATATGATCTCTTCTAAGTGATATACTCATGTACATATATACACAAATACACAACCCTATATGTATATACAATTAGGTATATAAATAACCATTTTGTTGTAAGGAAACAAAACTTAAAAACTCGTAACTTGGGAGGAAAGGAAGTTAAGGTAAGAGGGGGAGTGAGACTTTTATTTTTCAGTTTTCAACAAGTCTGCATTTCTATACAAACAAGGATTATCTAGGCAAGAAATTATGGCCCTTTCTCAATTTCTTTTCTATACTTCTATTAAAATAAAGGAATAAAAGAAAATTTGAAAGTATTTAACCTGTACTATTTACCATATAACTTAAGGATCTGCTTTTGTGAAAAAAATTAAGTCTTCAGTGGCATTGCTTACATTTTCTAAATAAGTTATATTCTTTTGCATATAATCCCCAGTATTCTATGAGTCTGGTTCACATGCTTTCTGGAATGAAAAGATTTCTCACTCACTGCTAGCAAACAATACAACTTAGCATTTTGTTGTTGTGAAACAAAGAACATGTAGATTATTTTTATCTAGGTTTATGAGAGTTTAGCTAAGAATCACATCACTTTTTCTATGAAGGACCACATAGTAAATATTTTACATTTGTGAGCCACACATCATCTCTGTCACATATTCTTTTTTTTTTCTAAATAGCAATTTAAAAATATAAAAGTCATTCTTAGCTCATACTGGGTTCTGAACCTGAGGGGCATGCATAATTTACTGCAGAATTCCAGACAGCATTCCACCTCTACACTGGATAAATAACATATGTTCATACGTATATTTAATGGTATTTCTTGAATAGCTATAGATACTTTTAGGATTAACACAAAACAAATTATTTTAAAAAGCATTACTGAATTCATATAAACGTCCTGCCCCTATTAATTTTCTTCATCAGTGGACACCAAAATTGTAACTGGTCTTATGTGGAGTGTTCATTAAATGTCTTAATATTAAAAAGGACTTCTCACACAAAGACTCAGAAAGTTTAACTTCCACCTACTCCCTTAAGGGAATTACTTAAGGTTGCAATTCATTCAAACAAGAGAAGAAGCCATGAGATCCAGAAGGAGTAGATCAAATTCAGGGAGTAATAATGAAAAGTCTACAAATGAGACTTATACAGAATACCTAGAGGGGAATGACTTTACAGTGAATGAAAAGAATAGAAAAAATGTGTAAATGTGATAAAGATATATTTTTTAAGGGAAAAAAAGCAATTTAAAAACTGAGAACAAAAAAATCTGAATAAGAAACTTAAGTTCAAATATGAAATAATCTAAAATGTGATATGGTCTTAAGCAGTTAAAGGAGTATAAAGGAAAAAAAAGATTATTTGACCTTGATGATAGGGAAATTCTTTGAGTGGCCCAGGAGTTGTGACATTAGAGTATAAAATAGAAAATGCCAATCTACCATAGGTTTTGTCCCAGCAAAAAAAGACTTTTATGTCAAAATTATGTAGCTCCTCTTTATTGCTTTTCAATATTTGGATACTTTCTATAGCAAAATGTAGAGAATCGGTAAGGATTGCAGAACAAAATGGGAATAACACCAATGATAAAGTAAAAGTAAATGTATTACTGAAAATGGAAGATTCCCTTAAGGGGAAGTAAATGAAAGAGTTGCAGTATTAATATCTTTATCTTACATAACAGGGTATCAAGAAACACAAAAGTTGACAGAACAAAAAGTAGAAGTTAAAATATGTCATTTAAAGTTACAGAACTGGACAGCAACATGCAGAAGAATAAAACTGGACCACTTTCTTAAACCATACATAAAGATAAATTCAAAATGGATGAAAGACCCAAATGTGAGACAGGAAAACATCAAAAATCCTAGAGGAGAAAAAAGGCAACAACCTCTTTGATCTCAGCCACAGCAACTTCTTACTTGACATGTCTCTGAAAGCAAGGGAAATAAAAGCAAAAATGAACGTTGGGACCTCATCAAGATAAAAAGTTTCTGCACAGCAAAGGAAACAATCAACAAAACTAAAAGGCAACCAATGGAATGGGAGAAGATATTTGCAAATGACGTATCAGATAAAGGGTTAGTATCCAAAATGTATAAAGAATTTACCAAACTCAACACCTGAAAAACAAATAATCCAGTGAAGAAATGGGAAGAAGACATGAATAGACAATTTTCAAAAGAAGACATCTGGATGGCTAAGAGACACATGAAAAGATGCTCAACATCGCTCATCATCAGGGCAATACAAATCAAAATCACATTGAGATACCACCTCACACCAGTCAGAGTGGCAAAATTAACAACTCAGGAAACAGATGTTGGTGAGGATGCAGAGAAAGGGGAACCCTCTTACACTGTTGGTGGGAATGCAAACTAGTGCAGCCACTGTGGAAAACAGTGTGGATGTTCATCAAAAAATTAAAAATAGAATTACCCTATGACCCAGCAATAGCACTACTAGGAATTTATCCAAAGAATACAGGGGTGCTGATTTGTAGAGGCACATGTTCCCTGATGTTTACAGCAGCACTAACAACAATAGCCAAATTATGGAAAGAGCCCAAATGTCCATCAACTGATGAGTGGATAAAGAAGATGTCATATATAGATGTGTGTATACATATATACAAAAAGTTGTGTGTGTATGTGTGTGTGTATATACACATATATGTACACATACACACACACACAATGGAATACTACTCAGCGATGGAAAAGAACAAAATCTTTCCATTTGCAACAATGTGGATGGAACTTAAGGGTATTATGCTAAGTGAAATAAGTCAGCCAGAGAAAAACAGATATTATATGTTTTCACTCACATGTGAAATTTGAGAAACTTAACATAAGACCATAGGGGAAGGGAAGGAAAAATAAGTTATAAACAGAGAAGGAGGCAAACCATAAGAGACTCTTAAGTACAGAGAACAAACTAACAGTTGATGGAGGTGGGGGTTTGGGGGGCAGGGGAAAATGGATGATGGGCATTGAGGAGGGCACTTGCTGGGATAAGCACTGGGTGTTGTGATATAAGTCATGAATCATGGGAATTTACTCCTAAAACCAAAACTACACTTTATGTAAGCTAACTTGACAATAAACTTTTAAAAATAAATAAACAAATGAATAAATAAAGTTATAATGATAATAAATATTCTAAAATATTTATATATTTAAATATATTTATTAATATTTTAGTGGTTTATATAATTGATTAATATGAATAAAATATATATTCTTTATCAAATATATTTTTATCACAAAGCTATCAAATGCTGGGAAGAAAAGAGGAGGGAAGAGAACATTGTTAAGTTAGCCAAATCCCCATGTTTCTCAGCAGAGTCAATGGAGCCAAAGTTATTAAATAAATAAAAGGAGGTATGAGCATTTTATTTGATCACAAAGTGATAAATATGGAAAGATTGGAAAACAGTAGAAAATTCCATAATATCATAAGCTAATTCTTCGAAAGACTAATAAAATAGTAAAATCTCTATCAAGTTTGATGAGAGAGAAAGAAAAAGTGGAGAAAAGACATAGAACAACAATTTTAGCAAAGAAAAAAGAAATATAACTGTTGTTGAAGTATTTTCACATGATAATAATATATGTAAATAGCATTATGTGACTGCAGTTGAGATGGATAATCTTACACGTTAGCAATAACCAATTTGAAAATACAAAAGAAAAAAATTACCATTCATGATAACATATTATGGATATATTAGAATATATAAATATAAATACAGTAAAACCTTGATGTGCAAGCATAATTCATTCCAGAAACATGCTTGTAATCCAAAGCAGTTGTATATCAAAGCAAATTATAAGAAATAATGCAAACTCAGATGATTTGTTACACAACCCAAAAATATTCACATAAAACTGATTACAATACTGTAATATAATACAAAATAATAAAGAAAATACAAAATATAAATAAAAATAAACAAATTAGCCTGCACTTTTCCCTTTGAAAACTTTCACGACTGCTGTGAGGGAGATAAGAGAGAAGAGGGCTATTGTATGGGACAACTTTCACTATCACTAACAGAATCACTGTTGTATATTGGCTCAATGGAATTTTTTTCTTTTAGTGTAACTTTAACAAGAAACCTATCCAATGACATTTGCTTTTGCCTCCTTTTGATAATTTCACGGAAATGTGACATTGCATTGTCATTAAACAGATTCATCGCTAGCACTGCTACAGTCTTATTTGGGTGGTGCTTTTTTACAAAATTTTGCACTGTTTTCCACATGTTATACATGTCCTTAATCTCATATGAAGTGAGGAATTCCTCCACCCTTTTCTCCTCCTTCTCTGCAGACAAGATGCAGACATAGACTTCTTATAAAATCTTGCAATTTCTACTCTCATAGCCCATTCAAACTTCTCGATGATTTCCTTCTTAACTTCCACCATAATTATCTCCTTACCACCTTTCTTTGCACCTTTTTCTGCATGGGGACCATTGTATATGCTCACACAGATGTTGACTAAAGTACAGTATTAATAAACTCTTGTCATATACTGTATTTAACTGGTAACTGGTAATAGGGCAGCAGAGGAAAGGGTCTGTATCTGCAGGCAGCCTGGCCTAGAATGAAGCAAAGCATTCCTAAGCTTATTCTTGTATAGAAAAGCAAAGGACTGTTCATAGGTGCTTTGAAGTGACAAAAAAATACACTACTGCCAATTGTGGCTACCTTCCAATGTTCTGAAAATCACTGATTTCTGCCAAACAAGGTGGCCTGACTATCTCAGCATGGGAGATGATCACCCACAATCCCACAGTGAGAGAGAGAAAGAGAAGCACTGGCTCAGTTATAATCATGTGATACTTGGCATCATGTACTACTCATATCTTAAGACATCATTCATGTATCAAGCTAAAATTTATTAGAAATGTTTGTTCATCTTGCAGAATTCTCGCAGAACAACTTACAATCCAAGGTTTTACTGTATCTATGAAATAACAAGGCATATGTCCAACAAAAATGTGTATTACCCTTATGGAGAAAATTACAAACCTTGTTGGTAAAAGAAGGTTTGAATAAATAGAAATTATGCCTTATTTGGAGGTAAGAAGTCTTGGTATTTTTTAAAATGCCAATTCTCCCTATATTAATATATGAGTATAATGTAATTACAATAAAGTTCCACCAGAGATTATCACATAATTTGACAAAGTAAGCTTAAAGTTAATATTTAAGAGTAAAGAGCAAAGAATTTCATAGAATGGGGAGCCCGGTGATGTTAGTTAATCATTGCATCCATTTTATTCTCTGCTGACATTTGCCAATTCTGGACTAAGTTGAAGAATAAAAGTTCTAACATATGAGTAATTGAGTCTTATATGAGTGGAAAAGGAGAATAAGGGGCAATAAATATTTGAAGAAATAATAGCCATGAATTTTCCAAACTTGACAAAAGAAATCAATTCAAAGATTTAAGAAGCTCAGGAAACTGTGAATAGGAAAAATGCAAAGGATATCTAGAAATATCATGGCCACAATGCTAAAATTCAAAGCCAAGAGAACAACTTAAAAGCAATCACAGTGAAGGAAAGGCATTATTACTTTCATGATATCAACAATGAGACTGACAGCTCACTTTTCAATCAAAACTATGTAAGTCAACTGACAATGAACAGCACCTTTAAAGTTTACAAAGTGCAAACTTTCAATATGGAATCATTTACCCAGAAGAAAATACCCTCAAAAAATGAAAACAAGACTTCTAAGCTTCCCTCCATGTCAATCAAGATGCCAACTACAGCATATTTCTCACACTGATTATAACTACAATCTCTGAGTAGAATACAAAGACAACCACCTAAGTACTCTGAAAAGTAAACATGAGCAAAAAGCCTGTAAACTGAACTCGAAATCTGGACAATGATCTGTAATGAGGGCAAGTTGCATGGTCTTATTTTCCTTCTTTATCTTCAAGCTTTGACTGAGAAAAGTCCCAAGTGGCAGAACAGTGCCATGGGTGTTGAAAGCAAAAAGTATCAGAAACAAAACATTACCTCTAGCCATGAAACCAGGAAAAGAGGTTCCTGCATGCAAGACAATTTGTAGAGAAATACCCACTTCCTTTAACCTTTTCCTTATTTCCCTTTCCTCTCCAAGTCCCACCAGTAGGCTGACTAGTTGGAAAATTTTATGGTTGTGATGGTGATGACACAGGCACCTAAAACCCTGAGAAAAGATTCATCTGTCTGAATAGAAATATTGTAAAAATGGGCTCCCACTGCCCAAATAATGTGAAGGAATTCTCTGGTATTTTTCACCTTCTTTCTCACCAATTTGCCTGCAAGGTGGCCCCAGTCTCACAGAACTGCATGAAAACACAAGGGAATTAACCAGAAAATTAATAAAAGAAAGATGTCTGGAAAATTCTCCTAAATACTTGGAAATTATACCACACTATAAAAAACTTTTAGGGAAATTAATGAATACACTGAACAGAGTAAAAATGGAACTAGAATATATCAAAATTTGTGGGATACAACCAAAACAGTGCTTAAAGAGAAAACTGTGAGCTTTAATTGCTTCATGTAAAGTGAAGAAAGGTTTTACATCATTAATATGAGCTACAAAAAGAAAAGCAAATAGAATCCAAATCTAATAGGAAGAGAAAGGTAATAATGAATAGAAATGAATAAATTGAAAAAACTAGATAAAATCAAATAAAAAACTAGTTCTTTGAAAAAATCAATAAAATTAACAAAACTCTCAAAAACTGACCAATAACACTATGGAGAAAGACACAAATTACCAATTTCAAGAATTAAAGACAAGAATTAATATAAACCATATAAACATTAAAAGGAAAATAAGATATTATGAACAACTTGTAAATTCAAGCATTTACATAAAATGGAACCATGCTTTGAAATGCAGAAACTACCAAAATTCACTCAGTGAAAGTATATTATAGGAATAGTCATACATCTATCATTACATTCTAAAGAAACTGAATTCATAGTTTAAGACTTTCCAATAAAGAATACAGGCTCAGATGGTTTCACTGGTGAAAACAATTCTACATCAGTGAACACTTAAGGAAAAAATACCAGCTCAACACAATGTCTACCAGAAAACAGAAGAGAACAGTTTTCAACTAATTTTAATAGACCAGCATCACCCTGGTGCCAAAAAACCAAAGAAATTACAAGAAATAAAAAATACGTACTAATATCTCTTATGAAAACATTTTTAAAATCCCCAAGAAAATATTAACAAATTAAATTCCAAATGTAAATATATATAAAAAATAACATGATCAAATGGAGTTTATCCCAGTAATGGAAGCCTGATTTAATGTTCAAAATTCAATCAGTGTAATTCACAAAATCAACAGGCTAAAGAAGAAAAATTACATTCATTTCAGTAGATGAAGATAAAGCATTTAACAAATTCAACCTCCGTTTATGATTAAAAACTCTTAGAAAACTATGAATAGAAGAATTCTTCCTTGATAAAGAGCATCTACAAAAAAATTTCCAACTCTTAGAGCAAGTTGGAGCTTTTCATTATTCAGCTTTTCATTGCTTAGTATATTATTAGCTGTGGGCCTTGTTAGGCAAGAAAAAAAAGCCATCTAAATTAGAAAGGAAGAAGTAAAATTTTCTGTGTTTACAAATGGTATGACCTTAAACATAAAAATCCTAAGTAAGGGCTCTACAAAAAAAAAAAAATTTATAACTAATAACCAAATTCAGTAAAGTCTCAGAATACAAAATCAACATACAAAATTCATTTGCATCTCTATACAATAACAACAATCTGTCCAAAAAAATAAAGAAAACAATTCCATTTAGACTAGCATTAAAAGCAATAAAATACTTAGGAATAAATTTAACCAGGTGAAAGACTTGTGCACTGAAAACTACAAAACAATGATGAAATAAATGTCAAAAGATACAAATAAATGGAAGGACATTCTATGTTCTTGAACCAGAAGGATTAATATTGTTAAAATATCCATACTTCACCAAATGTTCTATAGATACAATGCAATCTCCACTCCAATCCCAATGGAACTTTTTACAGAAATACAAAAACAATCCTAAAATTAATTTGAAACCACAAAAGACTTCAAATAGCCAAAGCAATTTTGAGAAAGAACAAAGCTGGAGGTACCACATTCCCTATTTCAAAACATATTACAAAGCGACAGTAATCAAAACACTATGATACTGGCATAAAAGCAGACATAGAGACCAATAGAACAGAAAAGACTGCCCAGAAATAGGACCATAAACATATATTCAACTGATCCTCAACAAGTGTGCCAAGAATATGCAGTGGGGAAAAGATAGTCCATTCGATAAATTATTTTGGGGAAAGTTGGATATCCATATGCAAAAGATTAAAACTGGACAGGGCAAAGATGGCAGCGTAGGAGGACGCAGGGCTCACCTCGTCCTGCTGATCGCTTAGACTCCACCCACATCAGCCTAAATAACCCAGAAAACTGCGGGGAGACTAGTAGAATGGACTCTCCGGAGCCAAGCACAGACAAGAGGTCCATGGAAGAGGGTAGGAAGGGCAGAGAGGCGGTGCATGCTACACAGACTGGTGGGAGGGAGCCGGGCGGTGGAGGGGCACCCTGCCTGGCAAGGCAGATCCCCTGAAGTCTGGCTTGCAAAAGTGGAGGGGCCAGACTCCATGAGTTCTGACAGCCAGCAGGACTTAACATCTGGAATGTTATAAGTCAACAGCTCTGCTCAGAGAGCAGGAGGGTGAGAGGACACTGGGAGGGAGAGGTGTTGAGCCCCGGAAGACAGAGCTCAGCTCAGCAGGGAACAAAGGCGCTGGCAAGCGCCATCTCCCTCTCCCATCCACCAGCCAAAATCCCAAAGGGAACCAGTTCCTGTCACCGAACTTGCTTGCACCGGGCAAATGCCCAATGCTGTGCTTCTGTGGATCCATGCCTCCGAGAGGCCTGCCTCCCTCCCAGTGCTGCAGGGCCCCTCCTGCAGGGGATCACCACTGGCAAAGCTAGCTAAGCCTACCCCTCCCACCCCTGTGCACCTTATGGATCCACCCTGTCTGATACACCCTTGGCCAGATCCCATCGAAGCAGCACCACAAGCCTGGCAGTGTTCAAGCAGCCCAGACAGGGGCCACACTACTCCACAGTGAGTCCTGCCCCTGGAAGAGGGGAAGATAAGGTACATACCAGTCTGACTGTGGTGTGGCCCCAGCGGTGGGCTGGGGGCAGACATCTGGTCTGACTGCGGCCCCTCCCACCAACACAAGTTTCTCCAGACACCACAGGGGAAGTGCCCTGCAGGTTGGAGCTACCACAGGGACTAATTAAAATGATGAAATGGAAGAATTCTTCTCAAAAGAAACTCCAGGAAGTAGTGACAGCTAACGAATGATCAACACGAATTTAAGCAATATAAGGGAACAAGAATTTAGAATAATAGTCATAAGATTAATTGCTGGGCTTGAAAAAAGCATAGAGGACAGCAGAGAATCCATTGCTACAGAGATCAAGGGACTAAAAAATAGTCATGAGGAATTTAAAAATGCTATAAATGAGGTACAAAATAAAATGGAGGTGGCCATAGCATGGATTGAAGAGGCAGAGGAGAGAATAGGTGAATTAGAAGATAAAATTATGGAAAAAGAGGAAGCTGAGAAAAAGAGAGATAAAAAAATCCAGGAGTATGAGGGGAGAATTAGAGAACTAAGTGATGTAATCAAATGGAACAATATCCGTATCATAAGAATTCCAGAAGAAGAAGAAGAGAGAGAAAGGGGCTGAAGGTGTACTTGAACAAATCATAGCTGAGAACTTCCCTGATCTGGGGAAGGAAACAGGCATTAAAATCCAAGAGGTACAGAGAACTCCCTTCAGATGTAACTTGAACTGATCTTCTGCATGTCATATAGTGAAACTGGCAAAATACAAGGATAAAGAGAGAATTCTGAAAGCAGCTAGGGATAAACAGGCCCTAACATACAAAGGAAGACACATAAGGGTAGTAGCAGACCTATCTATTGAAACTTGGCAGGCCAGAAAGGAATGGAAGGAAATCTTCAATGTATGAACAGAAAAATATGCAGCCAAGAATCCTTTTTCCAGCAAGTCTGTCATTCAGAATAGAAGGAGAGATAAAGGTTTTCCCAAACAAACAAAAACTGAAAGAATTCACACCACTAAACCAGCCCTACAAGATATCCTAAGGAAGACTCTGTGGGTGAAATGTTGCAAGGACCACAAAGTACCAGAGACATCACTACAAGCATGAAACCTACAGATATCACAATGACTCTAAACCCTTATCTTTCAATAATAACACTGAATGTAAATGGACTAAATGCTCCAACCAAAAGACAGAGGGTATCAGAATGGATAAAAAACCAAGACCCATCTATTTTCTGTCTACAAGAGACTCATTTTAGACCTGAGGACACTTTCAGATTGAAAGTGAGGGGATGGAGAGCTATCTATCATGCTACTGGAAGTCAAAAGAAAGCTGGAGTAGCCATACTTATATCAGATAAACTAGACTTTAAATTAAAGCCTGTAACAAGAGATGAAGAAGGGCATTATATAATAATTACAGGTTCTATCCATCAGGAAGAGCTAACAATTATAAATGTCTATGCACTGAATATGGGATCCCCAAATATATAAAACAATCACAGACATAAACAACCTTATTGATAAGAATGTGGTAATTGCAGGGGACTTTAATACTCCACTTACAACAATGGATAGATCATCCAGACACAGAATCAATAAAGAAACAAAGGCCCTGAATAATACATTTGACCAGATGGACTTGGCAGATATATTTAGAACTCTGCATCCCAAAGCAACAGAATATACCTTCTTCTCAAGTGCACATGGAACATTCTGTAAGACAGATCACATTCTGGGTCACAAAACAGCCCTTAATAAGTGTAAAAGAACTGAGATCATACCATGCACACTTTCAAACCACAATGCTATGAAACTTGAGATCAACCACAGGAAAAAGTCTGGAAAACCTCCAAAAGCATGGAGGTTAAAGAACACCTACTAAAGAATGAATGGATCAACCAGGCAATTAGAGAAGAAATTTAAAAATATATGGAAACAAATGAAAATGAAAATACAACAATCCAAACACTTTGGGATGCGGCGAAGGCAGTCCTCAGAGGAAAATACATTGCAATCCAGGCCTATCTCAAGAAACAAGAAAAATCCCAAATACAAAATCTAACATCATACCTAAAGGAAATAGAAGCAGAACAGCAAAGGCACCCCAAACCCAGCAGAAGAAGAGAAATAATAAAGATCAGAGCAAAAATAAACAATATAGAATCTAAAAACATAGTAGAGCAGATCAATGAAACCAAGAGTTGGTTTTTGAAAAAATAAACAAAATTGATAAACCTCTAGCCAGGCTTCTCAAAAAAAGAAAAGGGAGATGACCCAAATAGATAAAATCATGAGTGAAAATGGAATTATTACAATCAATCCCTCAGAAATACAAGCAATTATCAGGGAATACTATGAAAAATTATATGCCAACAAACTGGACAACCTGGAAGAATTAGAAAAATTCCTAAGCACCCACACACTCCAAAACTCAAACAGGAAGAAATAGAAAATTTGAACAGACCCATAACTAGTGAAGAAATTTAATCAGTTATCAAAAATCTCACAACAAATAAGAGTCCAGGACCAGATGGCATCCCTGGGGAATTCTACCAGGCATTTAAAGTAGAGATAATACCTATCCTTCTCAAGCTGTTCCAAAAAACAGAAAGGGAAGGAAAACTTCCAGACTCATTCTGTGAAGCCAGCATTACTTTGATTCCCAAACCAGACAGAGACCCAGCAAAAAAGGAGAACTACAGGCCAATGTCCCTGATGAATATGGATGCAAAATTCTCAACAAGATACTAGCAAATCAAATTCAACAGCATACAAAAAGAATTATTCACCATGATCAAGCGGGATTCATTCCTGGGCTGCAGGGCTGGTTCAATATTTGCAAATCAATCCATATGATACATCACACGAATAAAAGAAAAGATAACAACCATATGATCCTGTCAATCAATGCAGAAAAAGAATTTGACAAAATTCAGCATTCTTTCTTAATAAAACCCCCGAGAAAGCCAGGATAGAAGGAACATACTTAAAGATCATAAACGCCATTTATGAAAAGCCCACAGCTAATATCATTCTCAATGGGGGAAAAACTGAGAGTTTCCCCCTGAGATCAGGGATGTCCACTCTTACCACTGTTGTTTAACATAGTGTTGGAAGTTCTAGCATCAGCAATCAGACAACAAAAGGTAATCAAAGGCATCAAAATTGGCAAAGATGAAGTCAAGCTTTTACTTTTTTCAGATGACATACTATACATGGAAAACCCGACAGACTCCACCAAAAGTCTGCTAGAACTCACACATGAATTCAGCAAAGTCGCAGGATACAAAATCAATGCACAGAAATCAGTTGCATTCTTATAAACAAATAATGAAGCAACAGAAAGACAAATAAAGAAACTGATCCCATTCACAATTGCACCAAGAAGCATAACATACCTAGGAATAAATCTAACCAAAGATGTACAAGATCTGTATGCTGAAAACTATAGAAAGCTTATGAAGGAAATTGAAGATGATACAAAGAAATGGAAAAATATTCCATGCTCATGGATTGGAAGAACAAATATTGTTAACATCTCAATACTACTCAAAACAATCTACACATTCAATGCAATCCCAATCAAAATTGCATCGGCATTCTTCTCAAAGCTAGAACAAGCAATCCTAAAATTTGTATGGAACCACAAAAGACCCCGAATAGCCAAAGTAATACTGAAGAAGACCAAAGTGGGGGGCATCACAATCCCAGACTTTAGCTTCTACTACAAAGCTGTAATCATCAAGACAGCATGGTATTGGCACAAAAACAGACACATAGACCAATGGAATAAAATACAGACTCCAGAATTGGACCCACAAAAGTATGGCCAACTAATCTTTGACAAAGCAGGAAAGAATATCCAATGGAAAAAAGACAGTCTCTTTAACAAATGGTGCTGGGAGAACTGGACAGCAACATGCAGAAGAATGAAACTAGACCACTTTTTTACACCATTCACAAAAATAAACTCAAAAAGGATGAAGGACCTGAATGTGAGACAGGAAACCATGAAAACCCTAGAAGAGAAAGCAGGAAAAAACCTCTTTGACCTCAGCTGCAGTAATTTCTTACTTGAAACATCTCCAAAGGCAAGGGAATTAAAAGCAAAAGTGAACTATTGGGACCTCATGAAGATAAAAAGCTTCTGCACTGCAAAGGAAACAATCAACAAAACTAAAAGGCAACCGACAGAATGGGAAAAGATATTTGCAAATGACATATCGGACAAAAGGCTAGTATCCAAAATCTATAAAGATCTCACCAAACTCCACACCCAAAAAACAAATAATCCAGTGAAGAAAAGGGCAGATGACATGAATAGACACTTCTCTAAAGAAGATATCCAGATGGCCAACAGGCACATGAAAAGATGCTCAATATCACTCCTCATCAGAGAAATACAAATCAAAACTGCACTCAGATATCACCTCACGCCAGTCAGAGTGGCTAAAATGAACAAATCAGGAGACTATAGATGCTGGAGAGGATGTGGAGAAATGGGAACCCTCTTGCACTGTTGGTGGGAATGCAAAATGGTGCAGCTGCTCGGGAAAACGGTGTGGAGGTTCCTCAGAAAATTAAAAATAGATCTACCCTATGACCCAGTAATAGCACTGCTAGGAATTTACCCAAGGGATACAGGAGTACTGATGCATAGGGGCACTTGTACCCCAATGTTTATAGTAGCACCTTCAACAATAGCCAAATTATGGAAAGAGCCTAAATGTCCATCAACTGATGAATGGATAAAGAAATTGTGGTTTATATATACAATGGAATACTACTTGGCAATGAGAAAGAATGAAATATGGCCTTTTGTAGCAATGTGGATGGAACTGGAGAGTGTTATGCTAAGTGAAATAAGTCATACAGAGAAAGACAGATGCCATATGTTTTCACTCTTATGTGCATCCAGAGAAACTTAACAGAAGACCATGGGGGGGGGGGAGGGGAAAAAAGTTACAGAGAGGGAAGGAGGAAAACCATAAGAGACTCTTAAAAACTGAGAATAAACTGAGGGTTGATGGGGGTGGGAGGGAGGGGAGGTGGGTGATGGGCATTGAGGAGGGCACCTGTTGGGATGAGCACTGGGTGTTGTATGGAAACCAATTTGACAATAAATTTCATATTTAAAAAAAAGACTAAAACTGGACCTTTGTTTCACATTATACATAAAAATAAACTCAAAATGAATTGAAGACTTAAATGTAAAACTTGAAACCATAATATTCTTAGAAAAAAAATGTAGGAGAAATGTTTCTAGATATTGGATGGGGCAATGATTTCCTGGATATGGCATCAAAAAAGCACAGGCAACAAAAGCAAAACTAGACAAATTAGATTAGATCAAACTAAAAAGCTTCTGCACAGCAAAAAAAAAAAAAAAAAAAAAACAAGAAACAAAAAACAAAAAACAAAAACAATTAACAAAATGAAAAGCCAACCTACAATGGGAAAAATATTTTCAGACCATATATCATATAAGAGGTTAATATCCAAAATATATTTGGCAATGTTATAACTCAACAGAAACAAACCACAAATAACTCAATTTAAAAATGGGCAAAGGACCTGAATACACATTTCTCCAAAGAAGACATACAAATGGCCAACAGGGATATGAAAATGTGTACAACATCACTAGTCATCAGGGAAATGCAAATCAAAAGACAATAAGCTGTCACCTCACACCTGTTAGGATACCATTGTCAAAAAAACAAAGGAGAAGAAGTGTTGGCGAGGACGTAGAGAAAAGGGAATGCTTGTACACTTTTGGTGGGAATGTAAATTAGTGCAGTCACTATGGAAAACAATATGGAGGTCCCTTAAAAATTAAAAATAGAATTACCAGGGCACCTGGGTGGCTCAGTCGGTTAAACATCCAAGTCTTGATTTCAGCTCAGGTCACAAACTCACAGTTCATGGGTTCAAGCCCTGCATTAGGCTCCACACTAACAATGCAGAGCCTGCTTGGGATTCTCTCTCTCTGTCTCTCCCCCACTTGTGTGCACATGTGTGTTCATGCTCTCTCACTCAAAAATAAACAAGTAAACTTTAAAAAAAACTTTAAAAAATAGAATTACCATTTGATCTAGAAATTTCACTTTTGGATACATATCCAAAGGAATTGAAATCTGGGTCTCAAAGAGACATCTGCACTTTCACCTTCATTACAGCATTATGCACAATAGCCAAGATATGGAAACAAACCTAAATATCCATCAATAGTTAAATGGATAAAGTAAATGTGGCATATAGATACAATGGAATATTACTCAGCCTTTAAAAAGAAGGAAATTCTGCCATTGTAAGGGTAAAAAATACTCCATTGTATGCTTGCACCACATTTTCTTTTTGCTGTCGTTCAGGAAGCATTTTATTGTTGCTCCAAGGTTAGGAATTTTCACTGACAGAGAATCAACACTTTCAGAAAATTTCCCACAAAGCCCTGCTTAGCTTCTGAATCTTGGTTTTCATAGATGTATCAGCATATTTCTCTCCAGTACAGACAATCAGTGCACCCATGATTGACAGTTCAGTCTTAACTTCCAATTTCGGCCTTTACTTAGGAAGGTCTTCAGTACTGTTTTTAATTCATAGAGTGGATTCATCTAAAGGAGGTGCAGTGGTAACTGTGCAAGGGACTTCTCCAGGGTGGATGCTCATCACGGTTGACAAGGCAGAAATGACTCCAGGGATAGTGTTCAAGTGACCATTTTCAACAAGCAAATTGACCAGGTTAGATGTGAGGAGATAG
Organism: Acinonyx jubatus; assembly: GCF_027475565.1. Lineage (NCBI taxonomy): Eukaryota > Metazoa > Chordata > Mammalia > Carnivora > Felidae > Acinonyx > Acinonyx jubatus. The sequence goes on from NC_069393.1 coordinate 56,231,428, forward strand.
AACCTCTCTTTTGCTTTCATGTCATTTAGGCTTTTCACTTTCACTGAACACTTTATGCAGGGATTCATAACAGAAGCAGTCATTTTGGGTTCTTTCAAGATTGTGCTCTCAACAATTCCTTATCTACTTTATTCTGTTTAGATGCTGAATAAATAGCGGTGGCATACAGACCTTTGATACCATATATCTGAAACGGTTGCCTCACAAGTTTGGCAAACAGCCTGACCACAGATGTACTATACTAAAGTATGGCACCTGCAGGGAGAGCTTAGAAAGTGCTGGGGTGGCCATTTTCTCTGGGCAGCTGTAGATCCATGTACCACCTTTTCTTTACCCATTTAACTGTTAATGGATATTTAGGTTGCTAGAATAGATTAATCTGGTGGACATTATGCTAAATGAAATAGTCCAGACATAGAAAGAAAAAGCCTATATGATCTCACTTATATGTGCCATCTAAAACAGTCAAACAAGGGCACCTGGGTGACTCAGTCAGTTAAGCGTTGGACCTCGGCTCGAGTCATGATCTCATGGTTCGTGTTGGGCTCTGTGCTAACAGCTCAGAGCCTGGAGCCTGCTTCAGATTTTGTGTCTTCCTCTTTCTGTCCCTCCCCTGCTCACTCTCTCTCTCTCTCTCTCTCTCTCTCTCTCTCAAAAATAGATAAATATTAAAAACATTTTTTAAATAAAAAAAAATAGTCAAACAGAAACAGAGAGTACAATGGTGGTTGTGAGGGGTTGGGGGAGATAAATGGGGAAGTGTTCATCAAAGAGTACAAAGTTTCAGTTATGCAAAATAAATAAGTTCTGGAGATCCACTGTATGATACAGGGCCACTGATTAACAATACTATATACTTAAAATTTTGCTAAGAGGGGATATATTATTTTAAGTGCTCTTACCACTAAAAGACAAACAAACAACACCTCTTTCCAAAGTCAAGGGTGTGGAGAAAACTTTTTGAGATAATAAATAAGATTATGGCGCTAATAGTGATGATAGTTTCATGGGTATACACTTATCTCTAAACACATAAAGTTGTATATATCAAATATCTACAGCTTTTTATATGTCATTAAAACCTCAATAGAGTGGCTTAATAAAATTCACCTACTAATTTCATATTTAATGAGGAAAGACCGAATGCTATGTTGTTTGCAGTAACAATAAATAAGAAACAACTTAAATGTCCATCAGTAAGAACTGATAAGTAATTTAAAGAAAACAAACTAGAGATACATGTATTAGGAGAGAGAAATCTCAAAAACATAAGCAGAGTAAAAAAAGGCAAGTTGCAGAATGATATAGATTGTCAAAATATAAAAATAACATCATACATTCACTATGGAAATACATTGCAGCATTATATAACATACTATGTATATACGTGTGCATATGTCTTTCTACATGTATATAGCTAGATATATATATATATACATCTATGTGTATCATGTATGTAGTATAAGTAAAATAAAAATGTGGACAAATGTAAGTTAAAAATTCAGTGCTTAGTGGTTACCTATGTGTTGAGATGTAGGCCAGTGGGATTGGAAAGGAACACTCAGGTGGCTTTAACTATATGAGATGTTTTCTCTCAGAAAAAATAAAGATCTGAAACAAATATGTCCATATGTAAAGACTTCTCAATCTTAACAAAGATAGTTATTGGTGAGTAGGTGGTATTTATTTTATTATTCTCTATACACTTTTTGTGTAGTTTGTTTTTTTCCTAATAAAATTACTAAAAAAAGGTTTAACATACTTATTTTAATGAAAAAGGTCGCCTCTGGAGAGGGGCTAAGATAAGTGGCAGCAGAAAGGTAAGGAGAAGGAGACTATTGCTTTTCATCATAAGCAACTCTGCACTATTTGATTTGTAACCTTGTTGATTTACAACTATAATAAAAAGTTTTTTTTTAATTTTAGACAGAGGGAGAGAGAGAATACATGCTAGCCAGAAAGGGCCAGAGAGACAGGGGAAGAGAGAATTCCAAGCAGGCTCCATTTTCATTGCAGAATCCAAAGTGAAGCTTGATCCCATGGCTGTGAGATCATGACCTGAGCTAAAATCAAGAGTCAGATGCTTAACTGGCTGAGCCACCCAGGTGCCTCTAATAAAAAGATTTTAATTTGTTTTAATGAAAAATGGTCTTTTACTGGAAGAGTTTAAGACCACTTTATAGATTCTAAACTCTTGGAGGCCTTGATCTTACTTGTCCTTGTGTTCTTGAGTCTAGCTGCAGTGCCCAGCACCTAGAGTGTAGTCAGTACATATTTATTGTTTGCTGTATTTTATTTCCTAAAGATTATAGTCCATTTTTATCTCTCTGTTTTCTAATCACTGGTAACAAATTTACTCCTTAGTTACACCATTTAACTCTGTGGTACTTCAGATTCCTTATTTTTCAAGTGTAAATAATAATATCTGTCTTGCCTACTTCCCAAGCCTATTTTAAATTTCAAACGAGAAAACAGATATCAATTTTCTTGAAAATTATAAAGCATATTTGAATTGAAAAAAATGTATATCACTGAAAGACTGGGAAGAATTCCCAAGAAATCATACCATCGCATTAATATCCACAGTCCAACCTCTTCCATAACATGTCAGTAACCATAAAAAAAAAATCTTACTTCCATATATGTGTCTTGAAGCCTCTAAATATGGCGTGTTCTGGTGGGGTGGAGGTGGAGGTGGCAGTTATGATTCTGGTTAGGGACATTATGAAAATTGGCTTCTTTAGTCATGAAAAAATATTTTCTTAGGAAGATATTTCTTAAGATGCCATGATGACACACTAACCAGTTTTTTGGCAAAGGTCCCATTGAGCCAGTGGTAAATCTTACTATATGGCAGTAAGAAGTACAACACTTCTTACTTGACTTAAAACCATTTTGGCTCTAGGGCAGACTCAGCACTCCCATGAGGGAGGGGTGGGGATGCTAAATAATTCAGGGAAAAGAAATGATTATACAGAGATATGGGGCATCTCTCCAAATATTGTGATTCTAATGGGGAACAATAAAGAACTGATCCAGAGAAGGAGGGAGAGGGTTAATGGAAAAGGTCACTAAATACTTGTTGGCACTGATTTAGTCACTTGGGTATTGAGTGTAATCAATGATGAGACATGGTCCTTGCTTTCAAGGAATTTATAGGCTGTGGATAGACTTGGATACAACCAGCAGATTATCAACATGGAATAGAATAATGAGACAGAAACATATGCACTAGTCATGTTGGTCACATACAAAAGCCACACTTTTATATTGCATTAGTTTTCTTTTGGATGTAAAAGTGGAACGTTGTTGCTAAGAATCTTCGTCCAGAAATGGCATGGATAGACAAATTGCTTTGCCAAGGCCACTGAAAGAGTGATAGTGCACACACTCGGTGATCTATATCTCATGTGCCTAGGGGAAGCCCAAATGCGCCTCTCATGGCTACAGGGAGTTGTCAGTTTATAATTTTATTGTGTTCCAAAGACTCATTTATCAGTCAGCTGTGGGAAATCTGGCATATATATTCACACAGAAACAAAACCACAAATGGGGGTCATTTTTTAGACAGGCCAGGAAAGGTTGTACAAACCCATTTTAATTAAAAAAAATTGTAATAATAATGGTATGGTAGAGTCTGATTCCTATTTGTACAATATATGTGTGTGTTTGTATATTTTGAATTTGAATTGGAGATGCCCGGATCCTCTTTCTCTGGATACAGCTCCTCAGACAATTTCATCTGCTAGTATTGAACATGAAGATTCACTGATCTTAAGCAATGACTCTGTGTGAGTGTGTATGTGTGTGCCATGAAATATGCCACTCAGAAATCCTTCTACATGGAGTATAACCAATTATCTGCTCCAGCTGCTGCCCTTCTGCATTCACAACTGTGTTCATGCTGAGCCTCTATTTCCCACGAGCTGTTTTTCCCAGACAGTGACTAAACATGGTGATCAAAGGTACTAAAGTGTGCCCATTCCAGCAAGTTGCAGGACTCCTACAAACAAATTTGGCTTGAGGATTTCCCATCAGCATGACAGAATCATTTTTTTTGGAACTGTGCTATAGTCTAAGACTCTGTATGCCCTATTCTTTCTTTCCTCTCTCCACAGACATCAAGGCTCTCTTCCCCTTTTAAAACTACCCATGCTTCCAATCCCTGGCATATATAATCCTATCTTTGTGTCTGCTTCTTGACATACTCAAACTACTGCAAATGAGAATGAGAAAGGTCCAAGTAAGATAGGGAATTGGGACTGGCTCACTCACCACCTTGTAGGAAAGAAGAATACCATCCTGAATGTGGTATGTGGGTGTTAAAGATTTCACTGGTGATGACATGAGACAAGAGGCACCTTTGTTTATAAAGGCATGCTTATATCCTGTGGTAGAAGAGCAGACAAAGCTAAATAGAAAACTGAAGGTCAGATCCTCACAGGGCTTCAAAGAGACATTTGAATGCTTAATCGAGATAGGTCTGTTATCACATCAGGACTCAGAATGGAAAAATACAGTACCCTGAAATACGGGTTAGGGATATCTGGATTGATGCCCAGATGTTGGAGCTGAATATGCCCCTGAGGCCCCAGAGCTTACAAGGTGGTCCCCTCTTCGCCAGTAAGAGGTTGCACTTGCTCTGTGTTGCAGAACAGTGCAGAAGACTTTCCCTTTAAGACAGCAGTTTTCCTCCTCAGAAATGCCCCATCTTCTCTCCTGGCTGAAAGGCTGATGCCTGGACTGAAGCCCAGCACTACCCAGTTAAGGAAATTAAGATACTCCACAGTCCAGGAGTTGAGAGAATTAGCTAGCATGTATCAACGGGAACCAGGGCTATATTCCTGGGATTAAATTTTGAGGATGCCTGATCAAGAGGGCCAGAATTTAAGACTGGCTCATCAAGAATTCATTGACTCGGGGATGTTTGCTTGGAACATGGAATTTAACACCCCAGCAAGGATTCGAGAATGGTGCAAATTCACTGCTGAGATAACATTTAGAAGCCTAGAAAGAGTAATGGCTATGTTGAGCAGAGTAGAAGTGCCTGAGTTGCCCCGGCTGATAGTAGAAGGAAGAATAAAAGAGACTGAGGGAAGAGGTCATGCTAGAATGGATATATTAATAAGACTGGAACACCCACCAGAGGAGTAGGGTGCATAGAAGAAGCCAAATGACACCATTCCACCAAGGCCATTTGAAATGTGTGGTGGAAAAAAAGAAAGAAAGAAATGTGCTGGTGAGAGGGGTACAGCATCACTAATAAGTTCAGTGGTGACTAGTAGCCACAGGTCAGGTTTGGGTTTGTCAATAGGCATGAAGTTGGGATGATGGGGGCCAGAGGATTAGAGCTCAAGTGGTGGTACTACAACTGTAAAAACCCAAAAAGTTACAATTATTATGATGGCCAGCAAGGTTAGAGGGGCAGCCAAGAGGATCTAACCAGCAGGGAATTGTGAAGATGGTTAATAAAGCATGACATGCTCATCCCTAATATGGGCAGCCAACAAGAGTATTATTTAAATATCTACAACTACAGAAAGACAAAAATGGATGATCAGGAAGTTGAGGATGATTTCCCCAATGAAAAGTTCCTAACCCCTTGCTAGTTGTTGGTTCTGAGCCAATTTTTAGATCCAGAATCTGCTGACTGAAGACATGGCCAGATCTTTAGGAGTAACACTGTAGCATCAGGTAATGATTCTCCTTCCCGCCCCCCACAAAAAAGTACCTATAGTCATTTACTCAGATAACTGTACACTGAAGAAAAGAAAGCATCCACACATTCTGAGGAATATTTAGTACAGGGCTGAGTGGACAGTGATACCTGGAGACTCAAGGTGTCAACATGGCCCTCATATTAGAATGGAGATTATTAAGGTCAGGTAATAAATGGAGTCCTAGAATTGTGCCTAATGAAAATTAGATGTCTATTATTGATTGATTGATTTGATTTACTATAGGAAAGAGTATGGAAAATAAAGAGAAAGGTTCTAGCCCTTGGACATGGCTAGAGAAAGTGATCTTCCATGTGTAAATTTTAGAAGCAAAAATATCATTAGCAAAAAGTGCTGAGTATGAGGCTGGAACTCTGAATAGAAATTTATTAGACACTAGAGGCTTCTAGGAAAAATGAAAATTGCAAGGACAGCCCTTCCATTAGGCTGCAGTAAGCTAATGAGAACAGCAAAGAATTATGACTGATTAAGGAAGATCTATTTCTGCTTCTTGTTGAGACCCTTAACTTCCATTTTGCTGCTTTCTATTTAAAAGCTTACTTTTGGTGGCCTGTTCTTGAGATCCTAACCAGAAGTATAAGAACCTTCACCCAGAGTCAAGGCTATTCTTTATGTAAGAAGTATTAAATTCAGTAGACACGGCAAGAATCTGTTCCTTTACAGTTTAATTATTTTTCTACTATAATATTATTTCCATATATTTTCTCTGGGTTTTTAAAAAATGAGGCTCGGGGCGCCTGGGTGGCTCAGTCGGTTAAGCAGCCGACTTCAGCTCAGGTCACGATCTCACGGTCCATGGGTTCGAGCCCCGCGTCGGGCTCTGGCTGATGGCTCGGAGCCTGGAGCCTGCTTCCGATTCTGTGTCTCCCTCTCTCTCTGCCCCTCCCCCATTCATGCTCTGTCTCTCTCTGTCTCAAAAATAAATAAAGGTTAAAAAAATTTAAAAAAAAATAAAATAAAAAAAATAAAAAATGAGGCTCTAGGATTTTAATACTTTGCAACTCAGAACCTGTAGGTTCATTGAGATACCAAAACTACCAATGCATCAATGAGTACACCATTAATAGACAATAAGAGGCCCAATTTTTAGATTAGCTCTCTTTTTCTAAACCAGTCCACAGGGGTAGAGAGAACTTACTTTTGCACAGTGTTTAAGAACAGCTATCCCAATTATTATGGTCCTGACACTTTTAGGATACACAGTAATGACCTCCCTTTGTAATTTCTAATTCCCTGCTGTAAACTCTACTCTGTTTATGAAAATTTTAGATCAGAGAATCCTCATAAGACTTTAAACACCTCCTTTGGAAAAAGCTATTTTGTCAACATGCATCAAAAGCTTTAAAAATGCATATACCCTTTGACTCAAAAACTCTATTTCTAAATATTTTCTCTGAGGAATTTACAGAACTGAATTCCAAGTGCATAAGAATGTTCATCACAGCTTTGTTTAATGGCTGAGGGAAAGAGAGAGTGAGATTGGCTAAATTTCCAAAATAGGGGAACCTTATCACCGATTCAATAAATGCACTATAGAAAAATGTGTTTTGACATAGCAAAATATTCATATTTCTAAGTGAAAAATAAGTTGCAAAAGAATAAATACAATACTTTTGTTTAAAAAAATCACTAAATAAATATTTATGTGCTTTTAAAGATTTCTGCCTTTGGGTGGGAGGGGCCAAGATGGTGGAACAGCATGGAAGTTTTCTGTTTCTCTCATCCCTGAAATCCAGCTAGATCAACATTAAACCATCTCGCACACCTAGAAAACTGATCTGAGGACTAACACAACAATCTACATAACTTGACCCACAGAACTCAGCAGGTACACAGCATGGAGAGGTGATCGGGGTGGGGGAGAGAAGCCACAGAGGGTAGACAGCTGTGTTTGCTTGTGGAGAGAGAACAGAGATGGGGGAGAATACAGGAAAAGCACTCGCTCCAAAAGCAGCTGGAGAGAAAGAGAAAGAGTGGAAACACCCATACGAGACTAAATGAGAAAGGGAGAAAGGAGAAAGGAGAGAGTTTCAATGCCATTAGGACTCTATAAACAGGAGAGTGCAGAGTCAGAAACTCTGCAGCTCGACACCTGATGGAGCTCTGGTGGGAAGCGCAAATCCCCAGGAGCAGACAGTGATGTCTGAGGGGTCCTCAGATCACACGGGAAGAGGCATTCCACTGCTAAGAGGACATTTGGTAGATTTTGTGCAGCCTCCCCACAGGTAAAGGTCCCAGCAGACCCTGGAGAACAGCCATATTTGCTGGTGTTGGAACAAGGACATTAGGGGGCAGTGAAATCTGATGCCAGATGTGTGCTGTGATTTACCATAATCCCTGAAACGCTGCTGCTACAGGATCATAGGAACCTTTTTTGGGGTGGCTGGCACCTGGCTGCAGTCTTTAGGCATCTGCAGCAGCATGGTCCCTCGAATATTCCTGCGGGCAGGCAGGCACTGGCCACTGCTCCACGAGACCCTCCCCAAGCGGGTTGAAGTGGGTCAAAGCCACAGGGCTCCCAGAAGTAAGGGGTTTGGAAACACAGCCCCATCTGAGATAAAATTCAAGAGTGAGGTGCCACCTGGCAGGCTGATGGCTTGGTTGTGGACAGCATAGAAACAGGGAGTGGATGGAAGCCAAGACAAAGGAGGGGTGCTTGACTGCTGCACAGAGCTCTGACACTAGAGACTGGGTAGCTGAGTGATGCCATTTTCACCTCTCCCGCACATGCACATATACATGTATATATGCCACAATGATCCACCCCAGTAAACTAAGCAGCACCATCTAGTGGAGAATGGAGCTGTTACACCAAGCCCCGTACAACTACACCCACCATGCTCTGGAGGAACACAAGTCTCTCCACCTACTTGGCTTATAGACTATAAAGTGCTTCAAAGTTTGACTTCTAGGGGAAACTGGATGTAATTCCAACTGTATTTCATTGTGCTCACTGGTCCATTTATTCAATTTTTTTTCTTTTCTTTTCTTATTCTTGAATACAGAAAGAAAAAATTTATTTTTTATTTTCCATTTTTATAAAAAGATTTTTAATTTTTTTCTACTATATTTTTTATTTTTGTAATTTTTAAATTCTATTTTATTTTCATCATTTCATTTTATTCTATTTTACTGTATTCATTTTTTAAATTTTCAAATGTTTTTCCTACTTTTTTCCTTTTTTTCTTTCCCTTTTTTCTCTATTCTACCAAGCTTCTTTCAACAACCAAACCAAAACACACCTAGGATCTATTTTCCTTTATTTGATTTCTATGTGTTGTTTTTAATTTTTTAAATTTAATTTTTTATTTTATTAATTCTTTTTCTTCCTCCAAAGTGATGAAATGAAGGAATTCACCCCAAAGGAATGAACAGGAAGAAATGACAGTCAGGGATGTAATCAACACAGACACAAGCAAGATGTCTGAAACAAAATTTAGAATCACAATAATAAGAATACTAGCTGGGTTGAAAAAAGCATAGAATCCCTTTCTGTGGAGATAAAAGAAGTAAAATCTAGTCAGGACAAAATTAAAAAATGCTATAATTGAGATGCAATCTCAAATGGATGCCACAACGGCAAAGATGGATGAAGCAGAGCAGTGAATCAGCAATATAGAGGACAACTTTATGGAGAATAATGAAACAGAAAGAAAGAGGGAAACTAAGGCAAAAAAGCATGACATAAGATTAGAGAACCTAGTGACTCATTAAAAAGGAACAACATCTGAATCATAGGGCTCCCAGAAGATGAAGAAAGAGAAAAAGAGGTAGAAGGTTTATGGGAGCAAATCATAGCAGAAAACTTTCATAAACTGGGGAAAGACACAAACATCAAAATCCAGGAAGCATATAGAACCCATTAGGTTCAACAAAAACTGATTATCAACAAGGCATATCATAGTTAAATTCACAAAATACACAGATAAGGAAAGAGTCATGAAAGCAGCAAGGGAAAAAAAGTCCTTAACCTACAAGTGAAGAAAGATCAGGTTTGCAGCAGACCTATTCTCAGAAACTTGGCAGCACAGAAAGGAGTGGCAGGATATATTCAATGTGCTAAGTCAGAAAAATACTCAGCCAAGAATTCTTTATCCAGCAAGACTGACATTCAAAATAGAAGGAAAGACAAAGAGTTTCCTAGACAAATAAAAACTAAAGGAGTTTGTGACCATTAAACAAGCCCTGCAAGAAATTTTAAGAGGGACTCTCTGAGGGGAGAAAAGATGAAATGAAACAAAAAACACCAAAGCAACAAAGACTAGTAAGGACAAGAGAACACTACCAGAAATTCCAACTCTACAGGCAACACAATGGCAGTAAGTTCATGTCTTTCAGTACTCACTCTAAATGTCAGTGGACTAAATGCTCCAATCAAAAGACACAGGGAAACAGAATGGATATGGATCCATCTATATGCTGTTTATAAGAGACCCATTTTAGACCTAAAGAAACCTTCAGATTGAAAGTAAGGGGATGGAGAAAAATCTATCATACTAATAGTTGCCACAGGAAAGCTGGACTAGCCATAATTATGAGACACTCTAGATTTGAAAAAAAAAAGACTATAACAACAGATGAAGTAGGGCATTATATCATAATTAAGGGGTCTATCCACTAAGAAGACCTAACAATTGTCAACATTTATGTCCCCTATATGAGAGCCCCAGATATATAAATTGATTAATCACAAACATAAAGAAACTCATTGACAATAATACCATAATAGTAGGGGACTTCAACACCCCACTTACAACAATGGACAGATCATCTAAGGCAGAAAATCAACAAGGAAACTGGCTTTGAATGGCACACTGGACAGGATGGACTTAGATATATTCAAAACATTGCATCCTGAAGCAGCAGAATACACATTCTTCTCCAGTACATATGGAATGTTCTCCAGAATAGATCACATAATGGGACACAAGTAAGCCCTCAACAAGTACAAAAAGATTGAGATCATACCATGCATATTGTCAGACTACAATGCTATCTATAACTTGAAATCAATCACAAGAAAAAATTTGGAAGGACAATAAATACTTGGAGATTAAAGAACAGCCTACTAAAGAATGAATAGGTTAACCACAAAATTAAAGAGGAAATTAAAAAGTACATGGAAGACAATGAAAATGATAACACCACAGCCAAAAATCTCTGGGATACAGCAAGGTGGTCATAAGAGGAAAGTATATAACAATCCAGGCCTTCCTAAAGAAGGAAAAAAGGTCTCAGGTAACCTTACACCTTAAAGAGCTGGAAAAAGAACAGCAAATAAAACCCAAAGTCACTGGAAGATGGAAAATAATAAATATTAGAGCAGAAATCAATGCTACTGAAATAAACAAAACAGTAGAATAAATCAATGAAACCAGGAGTTGGTTCTTTGAAAGAATTAACAAAATCAATAAACCTTTAGCCAGTTTAATCAAAAAGAAAAGTGAAAGGGCCCAAATAAATAAAACCAAGAATGAAAGAGGAGAGATCACAACACTGCAGAAATACAAAAAATAGTAAGAGAATATTATGAATAATTATATGCCAATAAATTGGGCAATCTGGAAGAAATGGACAAATTCCTAGAAACATATAAATTACCAAAATTGAAACAAGAAGAAATAGAAAATTTGAACAGATCCATAACCAGTAAAGAAATTGAATCAGTAATCAAAAATCTCCCAAAAAACAAGAGTCCAGGGCTGGATGGCTTTCCAGGGGAAGTCTACCAAACGTTTAAAGAAGAGTTAACACCTTTTCTTTTTAAGATGTTCCAAAAAATAGAAATGGAAGGAAAACTTCTGAACTCATTCTATGAGGCCAGCATTACCTTGATTCCAAAACCAAAGACCCCATTAAAAAGAAGAACTACAGACCAATTTCCCTGATGAACATGGATTCAAAAATTCTCAACAAGATATTAGCAAACCAAATCTGACAATACATTAAAAGAATTATTCACCACAATCAAATGGGATTTATATCTGGGATGCATGGCCAGTTAAGTATCTGCAAAACAATCAATGTGATACATCACATCAATAAAAGAAAGGACAAGAACCACATGACCCTCTCAATAGATGCAGAGAAAGCATTTGACAAAATACAGCATCCTTTCTTGATAAAAACCCTCAAGAAGGTAGGATAGAAGGATCATACCTCAAGATCATAAAAGCCATATATGAAGGACCCACTGCTAATATCATCCTCAATGGGGAAAAACTGAGAGCTTTTCCCCTAAGGTCAGGAACACGACAGGGTTGTCCACTCGTGTCACTGTTGTTCAACATAGTACTGGAAGTCCTAGCCTCGGCAAGCAGAAAACACAAAGGAATAAAAGGCATCCAAATCAGCAAGGAGGAAGCCAAACTTTCACTCTTCACAGACAACATAATACTCTATGTGGAAAACCCAAAAGATTCTACCAAAAAACTGCTAGAACTGATACATGAATTCAGTAAAGTCACAGGATGTAAAAATCAATGCACAGAAATGGGTTGCATTTCCATACACCAATAATGAAGCAACACAAAGAGAAATCAAGTAATTGATTCCATTTACAATTGCACCCAAAACCATAAAATCTTGAGAAATAAACCTAGCCAAAGAAGTGAAAAATCTATACACTGGACACTATAGAAAGCTTATGAAAGAAATTGAAGAAGACACAAAAAAATTGGAAAAATATTCCATGCTCCTGATTGGAAGAACAAATATTGTTAAAATGTCAATACTACCTAGAGCAATCTACATATTCAATGCAATCCCTATCAAAATAACACCAGCATTCTTCACACAGATAGAACACACAATCCTAAAATTTGTATGGAACCACAAAAACCCTGAATAGCCAAAGCAATCCTGAAAAAGAAAACCAAAGCTGCAGGCATCACACTCCCAGACTTCAAGATGTATTACAAAGCTGTAATTATCAAGACAGTATGGGACTGGAACAAAAACAGACACATAGATCAATGGAACAGAATAGAGAACCCAGAAATGGACCCACAAACATATGGCCAACTAATCTTTGACAAAGCAGGAAAGAATATCCAATGGAATGGAATAAAGACAGTCTCTTCAGCAAATGGTGTTGGGAAACCTGGACAGCAACATGCAGAAAAATGAACCTGGACCACGTTCATACACCATACACAAAAAGAAATTCAAAATGGATGAAAGACCTAAATTTAGGACAAGAAGCCATCAAATCCTAGAGGAGTAAGCAGGCAAAAACTGCTTTGACCTCAGCCACAGCAACTTCTTACTCAACATGTCTCCAGGGGCAAGGGAAACAAAAGAAAAATTGAATATTTGGGACTTCATCAAGATAAAAAAGCTTCTGCACAGCAAACGAGACAAGCAGCAAAACTAAAAGGCAACCGACAGAATGGGAGAAAATATTTGCAAATGACATATCAGATAAAGGGTTAGTATCCAAAATCTAAAGAACTTATCAAACTCAACACCCATAAAACAAATAATCCAGTGAAGAAATGGACAAAAGACATGAACAGACACTTTTCCAAAGAAGACGTCCAGATGGCTAACAGACACATGAAAAAAATGCTTAACATCACTCATCATTAGGGAAATACAAATCAAACCACAATGATATGCCACTTCACACCTGTCAGAATGGCTAAAATTAACAACTCAGGCAACAACAGATGTTGGTGAGGATGCGGAGAAAGAGGATCTCTTCTGCACTGCTGGTAGGAATGCAAACTGTTGCAGCCACTCCAGAAAACAGTATGGGTGTTCCTCAAAAAATTAAAAATAGAACTACCTACAACTCAGCAATTGCACTAGTAGGCATTTATCCAAGGGATACAGGTGTGCTGTTTCAAAGGGGCACATGCATCCCCATATTTATAGCAGCGCTATCAACAATAGCCACAGTATGGAAAGAGCCCAAATGTCCATCAATAGATGAATGGATAAATACGATATATATGTATACAATGGAGTATTACTCAGCAATCAAAATTAATGAAATCTTGCCATTTGCAACAAGGTGGATGGACCTAGAGGGTATTATGCTAAGTGAAATTAGAGACAGAGAAAAGGCAAATATCATATGATTTCACTTTTATGTGGAATTTAAGATACAAAACAGATGACATAAGGGAAGGGAAGCAAAAATAATGTAAAAACAGGGAGGAGGACAAACATAAGAGACTCTTAAATATAGAGAACAAACAGAGGGTTGCTGGAGGCATTGTGGGTGGGGGATGGGCTTAATGGGCAGGGGCAGTAAGGAAAATAGTTGTTGGGATGAGCATCGGGTGTTATACACAGGGGATGAATCACTGGAATCTACTCCTGAAATCATTATTGTACTATATGCTAACTAACTTGGATGTAAATTTAAAAAAAATAAGTAAAAGTCAATATTAGTAATTTACCCTAATACCCTAATAAACAAACATACTGAATTTAAAAGATGTTTGAATACATATTTTCTCTTTTTTAAAAAATTAATGTGTTTGAACAGAAAAAAATGAAGTTTTCTGCTTTTACTGTAATTCTGAACTTTCTGTCTTATTCTAGCTTTAATGGAGATCTTTTAGATTAAAATTAGTATCAAGAAATTTTAATTATCTTTTGGGTAAACATATATATATATATATATATATATATATACACACACACACACATATTTTAATATTTTTTACATCTGTGTGTGTGTACACACTATATGTATTTGTGCACATATAAAACTATAGTGTATTTTAATAAAAACATTAAAAACCAGAATAGAAAATAATATGATTGAACATTAATGTCCTGATCAACTTGTACAGTTCTCCTTGGCAAGGCTAATGTAATATTTAAGAGAGGAATTACTATCTGCTCTATATTTTCCTATGTTTTCTATATTTTCCTATATTTTCCAATGTTAGTGATTCAAGAAAGCGGAAGCTAGAGAGTCACAACTATTAAACCAACAACACCAACAACCACCAAAACAAAATGCTACATGTTCTAAATGATTGTGTGGGGTGTTTGGGTGGCTCAGTCTGTTAAGCGTTGAACTTTGGCTCAGGTCGTGATCTCGTGTTCATGGGTTCGAGACCTGCGTCAAAGCTCTGTGCTAACAGCTCAGAGCCTGGAGCCTGCTTCAGATTCTGTGTCTCTCTCTCTCTCTGCCCCTCCTCTGCTCTGTTTCAGTCTCTCAAAAATAAATAAACATTTTAAAAATTGTAAATGATTGCGTCAGCTCTCTCTCTTGCTTTCTTGGCACTTGACTTTACTATTGATGCATGTTAATGTGTGGGAGAAACCTCCTCAGTCAGCCGTACCATCAGATCAGAACTCTCAAGAGGTTCCCATTCATCAGAACCTCCACTCACCCATTAACTGCATCTTCCTTTCTTTAGTTATCATAGCTCTGGTTGGTGAGGTGTGGGTCTGGTCAGGGGAAAACAGCAGGGCAGATGCTACAGTTTTAAGTGAAATCAGGTGTTGCCTTCCCTGAAGTGAGATCTGGAAAGTGTCAGTCCTTAAGTAACAGGTATTGGCAGCTGAATAGTCTGCCTTCCCCACCAGGCTCAGCATTCCCTTTCCTTGCAAAAAGTATTTAGGCTTTCCCTTTTCCTCTTACATTGCCTTGATCTCCTTGGTCTCCTCTGTAGAGATAATCAAATAAAAATTTCCACTTTGTAGATCTTCATCAGATATGATTTGAGGTGTGTTGGGATTGAGAAGATTTTGAAGATAGAATACCACAAGTGTCAATAAAACACTCCCTAATGTTGCTGGTGACCTAGAGTCTTACTTGTGGAGGAAGTATAAAAGATTTCCTGGCAGAGTGGGAAAGAATGATTGGGTCCTGGCTCTTTTCTCCATGTGCTGAGAACTATAGGCAGAAACTCAGCACACAAGTCTGATAAAGTCAAAGCATTAAATGGAGCTAAGAGAATATTCTTTGGGTTTCATTTCTTTTTAATTCTGCTAGGTTAGCCTGGAACTATTTCATCACAGAATTACAATCCAGATTGCATAAACACACATGTGCACATGCACAGCTGATGTATGATCATCTTTACTGTGTTTGGTTGATTTGCATAATGTACCTCAGCACATTCTAGGATTGAACCAAGTAACAGTGGGGAAGGTCTGGTAGTGCCATCTTAAATAGGATGTGTCTCCTCTAGGGGATATAGCCCCACACTTACTCAAGGGTACCTTGATGAAATATGGATTGCTAGGAGTATGGGGTCAGTGCCAGTGATTCTCTACTCCAGTTGGGGCAAATGAAATCTGTGATAAGGACCAACAATTCTAAATTTACTTGATGACTAAAGAGCAAATCAATGAAACAACCTCAGAACTTAAAATATGGGGCGCCTGGGTGGCTCAGTTGGTTGGGCGTCCAACTTTGGCTCAGGTCATGATCTTGCTGTTCAGAATTTGAGACCCATGTCGGGCTCTGTGCTGACAGCTCAGAGCCTGGAACCTGTTTCGGATTCTGTCTCCCTAACTCTCTATATCCCTCCTCCACTCATGCTGGCTCTCTCTCTCTTTCTCTCTCTCTCAAAAATAAATAAACATTAAAAAATTTTTAAATACTGAGAAGACTAAGCAAGAACTCTAGGGAAAGAGCATTGGACTAGGAGCTCTGGCCAAATCTTAACTAAGAATGCTTCATCACCCCCCCCCCCCCTCACTATTCACCTAATACTCTCTCTAGGCAATCTGATCCATCCCTATGGCTTTACCCCTACCTATATGCTAATATTTTAGACCCAAATTTAAATCTGTGGTGCAGGGTTCATCTTCTGAACTCCAGCCAGACTGGTCATATCAATTATCTCTATCTGAATGATCCACAGGTGTTTCAAATGGTACTTGTGAAAAATATACTCACCAGCCATCCCAATAAATATTTTTTTATATTCTCTGAATTGATGAATGATATAGTCATTTATCAGTAATGGTGAAAATTATCCCATGTTCCTTCCTCTCTATCACCTACCACAACCAAAGTTAGTCATCAAGTCCATCTTCTAAACCTTTCTCAGATTTTCCCTTCCTTAGTCCCCACTTCTACCCTAATTCAGGCCACCATATCATTCACCCAAAAAACAGAGAACACAGACTCCCCTTTAGCACCCTTCAATCCTGTCTCCATACTACCGCCCAGAAAGCTTTCTACAAAGGAGATCTACACATCATCTGCGTAGCAGTCTTGCCAAACATATTTAAACAGAATTTAACCATAAGGAAACAATCAGGTAAATTCAGATTTAGGTGCATTCTATAAGAAAACTGGCTCAGACTCTTCAAAAATGTCAATGTCACAAGACAAAAATAGAATTGAAGGAACTGTTCTAGATTAAGGAAGACTAAAGAAGAAAACTAACTGTAAACATGATCCTTCTTTGCATCCAGGATTGATGGAGAAGGGTGGGAATAGTTACTGTGGACATTATTAGGATAATTAGGGAAAACTAGAATTTTAGCTATGTATTAGATGATACTGAATCAATAAATGTTGAGTTTCATAGGTTTTGTAATGGTATTGTGTTTATGCAGGAGAAAGTTCTTATTCCTAGGAGATGCATGCTAAGGTATTTAGTGATGAAATATGATGTCTGCAGTTTACTACAAAAATGATTCAGCAAAAATTACATAGGTAGATGGACAGGTGACAGAAAGAAAGCAAATGTAGTAAATATAAACAACTGATGGATCTAATATTTCAACGTTCCTTCTGGTTTTAAATTTTCAAAATAAAAATTGTAAGGGGAAAAAAAGAGACAGAAAGTAACCAATCACCACTGCTAAACAGTTCTTCAAGTAGATATATTCCATGTTACAAAAACAACTTGAATTTCTTAGAGATTAAAAAAATGGTAGGGAGGTCATTAAGGTTGAATTATCAAAGCCAATTACTTTGATCCCAAGCACCTTGGCAGGCTTAATTCCTAATTAAGCACCATATTGCAAGTTAACACAAGACTTAAAAGCTATATATGGAAGTGGCTAGGTAGTTCAACAGACAAATTAAATTTAAGCCAGCCATTTTCTTTCACACAAAAGAATATGAAAACAATAACAAGCAGATTTTCATTGAATCCTCATAATAACCAAATGACATCTTTGGCTTCATTTTAGCAATGAGAAAAAATAAGGGAAAACCTAACTGAATTATGTCCCAGAGTTTTTATAGCAGTCAGACCAATAAAGTGCATTATTATGTGATACTGGAAGTCTGCAAAGAGTAAACTTATTAACCTTTTAAAAATGGGATGGCTGAAGCTTTGTGTACTAATAACATTATTAATTTGTTATTTGTCCTCTATATTATAGTTTTCCTCTGCCTCACAATAAAATAAAACATTTTTTAAAAACTCTATGTCAAGCCTCAATAAAATCCTTGCTGCATTAGGAAAACAACCTGAAAATTCCTTATGAAGATCCCTATCCTTTCTCTTCCCTTGTCATATCCCCTTTTTATTCTTTATGCTATAGCTACATTTAACTTCTTGTACTTCCTTGAGGCATAGGTTCTCTCAGTGTTACCAGGATTTCTTGATGGGTGGTCTGAATCAAGAGAAATGTGATGTAGCCCTTTATGCCATAGGCATGCCTAATACAAGAATATTAGACACAAAACATCAAAGGCCAAATCTTTACACACAGGGAGTCAGGTCATCAGGATTCTGTTTCCAGGATGACTACTAGGGTAAGTCCCTTATCCTCACTGATCCTCAGTTTGCTCATCTATAAAAGGCAGTTTGTTAAATCAGGTGATGTCCAATGTCCATCTGCTCTCTGCCCTCCCTGTCCATGAATCTAAGAAGTTGCCTCCAGAAATCACAAGAGAATTGTGTGATATATTCTGGTGTAGAAGAGGTTTTTCTCTTAAGAGAAATAATCTCAAAGAAGTTTTAAAAGTCAAATAAAGTATAAAGTTCCAAGTCACAATCAAGTTTAATGGACTTCACTGATGTTATAACAAAAATCCAAAATGTGTCATCTTTGAGATTTATATCAAATTACATATGAAAATCTAAATGATATGGTGAAACAGATGTTAAGTGAGAGATGAATTTTAAGTTGCAGTATCTCAATTTTGGTTACTGGGAAGAAAATGGATTCAGGGGGCAGTGATTAAATGCACAGATATGAATGTAGCTCATGAGGGAGAAAAATTCACTTCTTAGTGTCTCATTTTCCCTTACCTATTAGATGCAGAGATAAATCATGAAAAGCTCTGAGGAAGATCAGTGCCTGAAATCACTAACACAGGAATATCTTAAAATTATTCAATCTCTCCCTCTTTCTCTCTTGTAAAAGACTCAGAGTTCCTTCCACACATTGAAACTGACACTTGGGTGGGCTAGAATCATTTGTAATAAAGCTAGAGGAAAGATCACTCCCATATCATTCAGCTCATTCAATATGGGCAGTGGGAACACAAATGCGGGAAGGGTACTGCTTTCCACAGTTCCAGTCTTTTATTGAGTGGAAAACTTCAGTAAAGTAGTAACACTACTAGTAGTACTTCTAGTAGTAATACTAGAAAAACATTTATCTTGAAGTTCAAACCATTGGAGTTAACTTAGAAAGTTTTACTAACAAGCGGACCTGAATTGTTTGTTATGTAAAGAGTGCAGGTGTTATTTTGATAGAGATTGCATTGAATGTGTAGACTGCTTTGGCTAGTATCGACATTTTAACAGTATTTGTTCTTCCTATCTATACGCATGGAATTTTTTTCCATTTCTTTGTGTCTTCTTTAATTTCTTTCATAAACTTTCTATAGTTTCCAGTGTACAGATCTTTCACTTATTTGGTTAGGTTTATTCCTTGGTATTTTATGGTTTTGGGTGCAGTTGTAAAAGGGATCTATTCCTTGATTTCTCTTTCTGCGGCTTCATTATTGGTGTATAGAAAGGCCACCAAATTCTGTACATTGATTTTATATCCTGCGACTTTTGCTGAATTCACGTATCAGTTCTAGAAGTCTTTTTGGTGGAGTTTTTTTGGTTTTCCACATAGGGTATCATGTCCTCTGCGAAGAGTGAAAGTTTGACTTCTTTCTTGCCAATTTGGATGACTTTTATTTCTTTTTGTTGTCTGATTGCTAGGGCTAGAACTTACTATGTTGAACAACAGTGGTAAGAGTAGACATCCCTGTCTTATTCCTGACCTTAGTGGGAAAGTTCTCAGTTTTTCCCCATTAAGGATGATATTTGCTGTGGGTCTTTTGTATATGGCCATTATGATTTTGATGTATGATGCTTCTATTCCTACCTTCTTGAGGGTTTTTTTTATCAAGAAAAGATGCTGTATTTTGTCAAATGCTTTCTCTGCATCTATTGAGAGGATCATGTATTCTTTTATTAATGTGGTGTATCACGTTGATTGATTTGCAGATATTGAACAACCCCTACAGCCCAGGAATAAATCCTATTTGGTCATGTGAATAATTCTTTTAATGTATTGTTGGATTTGGTTTGTTAGTATCTTGTTGAGAATTTTTGCATCCATGTTCATCAGGGAAATTGGTCTGTAGTTCTTTTTAGTGGGGTGTTTGTCTGGTTTTTGGAATCAAGGTAATGTTGGCCTCACAGAATGAGTTCAGAAGTTTTCCTTCCATTTGCATTTTTTGGAACATCTTAAAAAGAAAAGGTGTTAACTCTTCTCTAAATGTTTGGTAGACTTCCCTGGAAAGTCATCCAGCCTTGGACTCTTGCATGTTGGGAGATTTTTGATTACTAATTCAATTTCTTTACTAGTTATGGGTCTGTTTAAATTTTCTATTTCTTCCTGTTTCAGTTTTGGTAGTTTATATGTTTCTAGGAATTTGTCTGTTTCTTCCAGATTGCCCATTTATTGGCATATAATTACTCATAATATTCTATTATTGTTTATATTTCTGCAGTGCTGGTTGTGATTTCTCCACTTTTTAAAAATCTTATTAAATGTTTTATTATTTATTTTTGAAAGAGAGACAGAATGTGAGTGGGGGAGGGGCAGAGAGAGGGAGACACAGAATCCAAAGCAGGCTCCAGGCTCTGAGCTGTCAGCACAGAGCCAGATGCAGGGCTCAAATTCACAAGCTGTGAGATCATGACCTGAGCCAAAGTCAAATGCCTAACTGACTGAGCCACCCAGGCGCCCCTGATTTCTCCTCTTTCATTCGTGATTTTATTTATTTGGGTCCTTTCTTTTTGCTTTTTGATAAATCTGACTAGAGGTTTATCAATTTTGTTTATTCTTTCAAAGAACCAGTTCCTGGTTTCTTGATCTGTTCTACTGTTTGTTTGTTTGTTTGTTTTGATATCATTAATCTCTACTCTAATCTTTATTATTCCCCTTCTTCTGCTGGTTTTGGGCTTTCTTTGCTGTTCTTTTTGCAGATCCTTTAGGTATAAGGTTAGGTTGTATATTTGGGACATTTCTTCCTTCTTTAGGTAGGCCTGGATTGCTATATACTTCCCTCTTATGGCTGCCTTTGCTGCATCCCAGAGGTTTTGGACTGTCATGTTTTCATTTTCATTGGCTTCCATGTACTTTAAAAGTTCCTCCTTAATTTATTGGTTAACCCATTCATTATTTAGTGGATGTTCTTTAAACTCCAAGTATTCCAAATTTTTTCTTGTGATTGATTTCAAGTTTCATAATGTTGTGGTCTGAAAATATGCATGGTATGATATGAAACTTTTGTACTTGTTGAGGGCTGATTTGTGACTCAGTATGTGATCTATTCTGGAGAATGTTCCATGTGCACTCGAGAAGAATGTGCATTCTGTTGCTTTAGGATTAAATGTTCTGAACATACCTGTTAAATTCATCTCATCCAGTGTGTCATTCAAAGCCATTGTTTCTTTCCTGATTTTCTGCTTAGATGATCTCTCCATTATTGTAAGTAGAGTGTTAAAGTCCCCTACTATTTTGTTATTATCATCAATGCGTTTCTTTCTAAAAATTTGTATAGAAACAGAAAAGACCCGAATAGCCAGAGTAATGTTGAGAAAGAAAACCAAAGCTGGAGGCATCACAATTCTAGACTTCAAGTTGTATTGCAAAGCTGTAATCATCAAGATAGTATGGTACTGGCACAAAAACAGACACATAGATCAATGGAACAGAATAGAGAACCCAGAAATGGACCCACAAATGTATAGTCAATTAATCTTTAACCCAGCAGGAAAGAATATCCAATGGAAAAAAGATAGTCTCTTCAGAAAATGATGTCAGGAAAACTAGACAGCAACATGCAGAAGAATGAACCTGGACCACTTTCTTACACCACACATAAAAATAAGTTCAAATTGGATGAAAGGCCTAAATGTAAGACAGGGAACCATCAAAATACTAGAGGAGAAAAGAGCAACAACCTCTTTGACCATGGCTTCATCAACTTCTTACTTGACATGTCACTGGACGTACAAGGGAAACAAAAGCAAAAACAAAAACAAAAGTCCCTATTGGGACCTCATCAAGATAAAAGTCTTCTGCACAGCAAAGGAAACAATCAATAAAAGTAAAAAGCAACTGATGGAGTGGGAGAAGATATTTGCAAATGACATATTGGATAAAGGGTTAGTTAGTATCCAAAATATATAAAGAGCCTATCAAACTCAACACCCCAAAAACAAATAATCCAGTGAAGAACTGGGCAAAAGACATGAACAGGCACCTTTCCAAAGAAGACATCCAGATTGCTAACAGACACATGAAAAGATGCTCAACATCACTCATCATCAGGGAAATACAAATCAAAACCACAATGAGATACCACCTCACACCTGTCAGAATGGCTAAAATTAACAACTCAGGCAACAACAGACGTTGGTGAGGATGCGGAGAAAGAGGATCTCTTCTGCACTGCTGGTGGGAATGCAAACTGGTGCAGCCACTCTGGAAAACAGTATGGAGGTTCAAAAAATTAAAAATAGAGCTACGCTTCAACCCAGCAATTTCACTACTAGGTATTTATACAAAGGATACAAAAGTGCTGATTTGGAGGTGCCTGGGTGGCTCAGTTGGTTAAGCATCTGACTTTGGCTCAGGTCATGATCTCATGGTTCATGGGTTTGAGGCCCACATTGGACTCTGTGCTGACAGCTCAGAGCCTGAAGCCTGCTTTGGATTCTGTGTCTCCCTCTCTCTCTGCCCCTCCCCTGCTCATGGTCTGTCTGTCTGTCTCTCTCTCAAAAATAAATAAACATTAAAAAAATTTAAATGCTGATTTGAAGGGGAACATGCACCCCAATATTTATAGCAGCACTATCAACAATATCCAAATTATGGAAAGAGCCCAAATGTCCATCAACTGGTGAATGGATAAAGAAGATGTGGTGTATATACATATACATATTTATGTATATACACACAATGGAATATATTACTCAGCGATCAAAAAGAATGAAATCTTGCCATTTGCAA
This sequence comes from Acinonyx jubatus, assembly GCF_027475565.1. Classification (NCBI taxonomy): domain Eukaryota; kingdom Metazoa; phylum Chordata; class Mammalia; order Carnivora; family Felidae; genus Acinonyx; species Acinonyx jubatus. The sequence continues at coordinate 56,254,575 of NC_069393.1, forward strand.
CAATGTGGATGGAACTAGAATGTATTATGCCAAGTGAAATAAGTCAGTCAGAGAAGGATAAATATCATATGATTTCATTCATATGTGAAATTTAAGAAACAGAACAGATGAACACTGGGAAAGAGAAGGAAAAATAAGGTAAAAACAGAGGGGGAGGCAAACCATAAGAGACCCTTAAATACAGAGAACAAACTGATAGTTGCTGGACGGGTGCTGGGTCGGGGGATGGGCTAAATGGGTGATGGGCATTAAGGAGGTTACTTGTTGGGATGAGCACTGGGTGTTATATGTAAGTGATGAATCACTAAATTCTACTCCTGAAACCATTATTAAACTATATTTTAACTAACTTGGATTTAAATAAAATAAAATAAAATAAAATAAAAAATAAGCTGACATAAAAGGGTAAGAGTTGCTTGATTTGGAAGAGACTTACTAGACAGCCAAACATTAGCTGCAAGCATAGGTGACTTCCCATAAGGCATTTTTTTCCTCCTTTAAGTTGGAACTCTCTGAGCAATTTTTTTAATTACATAAAATTAAAACTGTTTCCTTTAGAAGAACAAAAATAAGGAAGAGAAGGAGAGGGAAAGAGAGAAATAGTAGATGCCGAAAGGCAGATTTATAAAAGAGGTTCTGAGAACTATTTACAAGGTACTCAGAAAACAGGTGATACCTTCTTATAAATTAGAGGCAGATAATTTAAGAGCTGAAGGAAGCTTGCAAAATGCTAATATAGGTAATGAAACCATAGTCAAGCACAAAGCATAGAAAATCTCTAATTCACACAAAAATAGGTGTTTATCAATTAGTGCTGACGATCAAATTTTTATTGGAAAGTATTTCATTTGTACTGAATTTTTTTCAAACTTGCATTTTGTTATAACTTTTGAGATGTGCAAATAATAGTAACTGGTGGGAAAATCATGGATATATGGTTACAATTGGGTTTCTCATATAAATAAAAAATATTTTTAAATAAAGCATACATCAACACAATTTTTGCTTTAGAACTTTCACCCAGCTGTGACATGGAAGACGGATTGGGGACTGGAGAGTGGGTTAGGTCTAGGGATAAAAATAGAATATAGTACCTTGTTGCAATACTATAGAGCAGAGTTAGACTTTTGATTGTTTAGATAGAGAAAATGAAAGAAAAAACCACAAGAAAAATGCATGTTTTCAACAGGAAAAGAATTGTGAGTAAAAATACATTTGGAACAGATCTTGAAATAGAGAAAAATTCTGAAAAAATTCCTGCAAGTCTATTCAAATGTCACTTTTTCAGCAAAGCCTTCTATAGCAGAAAACAAAAATGGCATGATCACCACATCATTTCCCTTTTCTAGGCAGACAGGAAGGCATTTCCTACTTCCCTTATAGTTAAGGGTAGTAACACATGACTTAGTTTTGCAAATGAGAATGTGAGCAGGAGTGATGTGTTACTTTCAGGTCAAGGCACCTATTGTCTATTGATCTACCTCTATCTGTCTCTATCCCTATAAGCTATAACCCACTGATATTTAGATTTATTACACAGTACAGCATAGGCTATTTTGGTTAATATACCTCCCCTTGCTACCATATCTAAAATTTCCTATCCCCCTCTCCACAGAAAAACCCAACATACACATACACACTTCCCATCCTTCTTTATTTCTTTTATAACTTGTCACTCTATAATTTATAATGCATTTTATATATTTATCTTATTTATTATCTCTCTTCCCCAGTAGAATGTCCTCCATGAGGGCTGGGTATGTATATGTGTGTTTGCTTCATTGTTGTATCCCCAGTGATACAGTGCTTGGAACATGGTAGGCACTCAAGAGATATTTGTTGGATGGATGAATAGAAAGTCAAGTTTAGTTCTGTCTGGAAAACAGTCAGACTTTCAAGTAGAGAGGTAATAAGATGCAGCTGTGAATTCAAGTATGAAAGACCTATCCATAGACACATACTTGGGAAAAATCAACATAGTTGGAGGGCTCATAGCAGAAGACACAGAAATGAGTTCCTTCAGAGATAAGTGTTGCAGGTGGGGTTTTTCAAGAGCAGAAGCTGAGACAAAGTCTGGATGTTTATTAAGGATCAATACTTTTGAAAGAAAAGGAAGTAAGTGGATTGGACAGAGGAAGAAGTTAAACTGCAGTGCAAGCTGGAAATGCCTCAGCCAACCTGATGGGGAGCTCTGAGGCAAATATTGGCTGTCAGAGTTGTCCTGCATCAGACCAAAATGGTTGGGCCTTATACCCCCACTTCATTCAGTCACTAATGTGAGGCTGTCCTGAGAAGCGCTGACCTTGAGTAAGGAGAATCCCAAAGGAGTTGACAGCTAGAGGCTGTCTGCTGGCATCACTTCCCAAATCTACGCGACAAGTACTTCTCTGAAGGGAAATCTGAGCAATATATCTCCATATAATACCACAAATGAGAAAAGAAGAGAAGGCTAATAGGATTGCCAGATTTATCAAATACAAATACAAATAATGCTATTTCATTAATAGAAACCTGTCCCGTGTAGTATTTGGGGCATACTTATGCTAACAAATTATTTGTTGTCTATTTGAAATTCAAATTTTAACAGGGTGTCCTGTTTTTATCTGGCAACTCTATACTAAAGACTGAGTCTTAGAGTAAAGCCAAAATTGTCAGGAGAGAAGTAGGTAGAATTGTCATGAAGAAATAAGGGGAAGTCACAGAATGATTCAAGAGCCAAAATGAAGTAATAGTAATAGATATAAGGAAGGGGGTGATTTTTAAAATAATAGGATGATGATAGAGAACCTTGAAAAGTAGAGAATATAGATAAAGGAAGATAAAGACTGAAAATTACTTCAGTGACTTAGAGACTAGGGATAATAAATCTTCACAAAAGAATGTACTCCAGTGTCAAATGACACAGAAAAGCAGAACACAGCTAAAATATCTGAGGGGCAGGGGGATGGGTGGTACCGTGGACTGTGAGGTATGTCAAATTGTATGTGGCATGGCATGCCTTGCCACAAGATGGCACTCATAGTTCCTTTTTTTTCTGAGTTTCTATCAAAGATTCTGCAAATTTTTTATTGTCATAGAACAAAGAGAATATCTTATGCTTCACAACTTCACATATAGCTTATGTTTCATGTTCTACCATTTTCCCACAGCTTGTCATTGTTTTCCCTTTAGAATATGAAGACATAATGAGTATCGGAATTCATTGGCGGGAGTTGGGGGGGCAGGCATTAGAACTTGGAGGAGGGAGCAAATGTAATGCTATCACAGATATTCAGTACAAAGCCTTAACAAAAGGCTGTTGGATTTGGTAATCAGATAACGACTGAACTTCAAGAAAACTAAAACTGTTAGAAATGGAAACCAGACTGCCTGGTGTTGAGGACTGACAGTGTGCTGTGAGAGTAGACAGACTATGTGTTGAGCACATCTGCTTTGAAAGACAGAAGGGAAACCAGGGATTTTTTTCCTTATAAGAAACTCCTTCTCAAACATGGGTTTGTTTGCCTTATTCATACGTTTCAATTATTTTACCAAAGCACTTGTTAAATGGCAGTTGGCCTCATACCACATCTCTACAGCACAAATGCATTTGTGTTGCAGAGATACTTCTACTTAACTAAACAATTCCATTAGTCCCCCAATATTATACCACTTATTTCTTTTCAAAATAATTTCATACCTATTTTTCATCTTATATTGCTCATAGAGTGAATATTTGAATAGAGGCCTAGACAGATCACAAGCTTTGCCTCACATGTCACAGAAAGACAGAAACAGAGCCATGAACCAGTTTTCTGATGCCTAATTCCATACCCATTCATGTGATTTCTAGTTCAAGTTTTCCACTTATCTAATTTTATTTTTTCTGGAATGCATAAAATGAGAATGGCTCTTTGAAATTCCCGTTTTGACTATTTTCCATGCATCTTAGATAGGTAATAGTTAAAACTTACCTGCCTCCATAATAGTATGGGAAAAAATATGCTCATTATCGTCTATGCTTTTTATAAAGCTGTGTATGACACTGAGCTGAACCTAAAAGAAGAACTTATAAATTAATGTACCATTGAAGAGATAAAAACCCTGTGCCTATTTTGGGTGTATAAGGACTTCTGCTAAAAAAAAAAAAGAATAAACAAACAGTTCAACCACACAATTCAAAACAGTTTTCTTTTCAGCCAGTAAGTGCAATCATTAGCCATTTGTTTTATCTTTTTTTTCATCATCAAGGTAAAAAACATGATCAGTGTCTCTATTTGTGTGAAAATCTGTGTTGATCCCTTTAAACATAAAGAAGAATGACATGAAGACAGTCTTAGCTTTGTTTCTCCCATTTACCTCCTCCACCCCAAACAGAGAAAAGCATAGAAGGGCTTCTATAGCTAATTCACCAATAACTCCATATAAGTCAAACAAAAGAAAACTTCAAACTTGTTTTGTGGCTAGGCCTCCATGGGGGAAACAGCCTTTTTACTGAATTGCAAAGAATAAAGGGTATTTTTGAACTCACAAGTGTCTGAAAATATCATGTCTGCAAAGTGTGGTTGGCATTTTTATGTATTTAAAAGAGTCTAATGAAGCCCAGCTCCTTTCAAATTCTGACAAAAAATCAAGAATGGGAAATGGTTCCTGCCACCCGGGGGTCAGAGTGGTGGTTACTGTTCCAACCAACTGTACAAAGGAGACCTGTCATTTATAGATAACTCGAAAGTCTTGCATTAGCAAGAACACCATGAAGACTGGCCCTTACCCAAAGAATTTACTCAGAGAGACATTTAATATGGAGTAAATACAGCCTCACAGAGAAGAGCTTTGAAGAAGGGCTTTGAAAAGGTCGAAAGAAGATGAAATGAGGAATGTTGTTACTTAGTGCCTTTATTAAACAAATGCTTGACTTAGCTCTTCTCCAGCACGTCTCAAAATGTGGCAAAGTAATAATGACATGCCCACTTCACACAAAAAAATAACTGGAATGTAAAATCTTTCATTAGGATGGGCCCTCAGGCCCAGGGTGTTCTCAAAGTATGTGAAGGCCCTATTTCCACCAGCCTGGAGTCCCCTCCTCTCTCTGGGACATATCAACAGGCTTCACGAATACCCCAGGATAGTCTGGATTTCAGACATTCTCCCCTGTCATACCAATTAAGTTTGGAAACTATTCTCCCTAATCCTTACATCATGTCCTAGCTCCTCAGGCCTCTGCTATAGGTAGAAAGTAACCAATCACTACTATCATTATAGCAGATAGCACTTTAGGTGTTAACTCTTTTGGAGTCATGGACACTTTTTAGTATAAAATCAACTGGGCTAGTGGTGTTAAATAAATTTGTACTTATACAAAATAGCACTCCCTACAATTGGTTTCTTGTTCTTCTGCTATTCATCTCTGGTCTTTGTACATAAAAATGTATTCATCCATTTGACAAATATTACTGAGCACCTGCTATGTGTCAGGTGTCATTATAGACAATGGGTTTATAGCAAGCTAAGATAGACTAATTCCCTGCTTTCATGGACCTATATTCTAAATAGGTAGAAAAAGAACAATGGGAGTAAGGGAGATGACAGGTAGTAAACAAGATAAATTCAGATAGTGGGAAGTTCTATGAAGACAATAAATCAGGTTAATGTAATTGAGACTGGGTGGATAACGACTTTTGTGTGAGTAGTCAGAGACTCTGCCTTGAGGTGAGGTCAGGCAGTATCATATTTGGGCCAGGGCCAACCATACACAGATCTGGAAAAAGAATGTTACAGGCAGAGAAAATGGCAAGTATAAAAGTTTTGAGGCAGAACAAGCTTGAAAATTTTGAGGAACAAAAGAGAGACAAGGACGTTGAACCCTAATGAAAGGTAGTGGGAGGTAGCTCATGAGTTATAAGAGATCCAAGAGGCAGACTGGGACTGCTAAATCATGAAGTTTTACACAGAAGACCTCAAAAACTGTGAAGTGCTTTTTTTGTTTAAACTCCTAAATGTTTTAGTGTGTTTTTCCTAAGATCAATGACAATTGTGAAAGTACAATTATCAAAATGAAGAAAATTTCACTAACATATCCAATAACTATCAAAATCAGAATATAACATTGATTTAATATTATCTAATTTATACACTTTACTTAAATTTTGCTAATGGTCCCCAAAATGTTCTTTATAGAAATTTTATACATCCAACCCAGGATCACATATTTCATTTAATTTTCATGCCTCTTTAGTCTCCTTTAATCTGGAACTGTTCCTCATTCTTTCTTTGCCTTTCATGACATTGATATTTTAAAAAAGTACCAGCCATTTGTTTCATAGTATGTCCTTAAATTTAGGTTTGTCTGATGTTTCCTTGAGATTAAATTCAGGTTATGCAGGTGATGAAGTTTATCCTTTTTAATGTAGTATATCAGGAGGTACACAACATCAGTTTGTTCCATTACTAATATGCAATGGAGATAGGATGAAAAAAATGTATTTTTGCTAGGGAAAGATCAATGTATATTCATGTTTTAGATGGCAGCAAAAATACAATGTCAATTCTAAAAACAGAAGTATAATGTTGACAAATTCTGACTTAAATGCAAATGCAAGAAGGCTTTCCCCCTTGCTCAAACCCTGAATATAGGGCTTTAGGAAAACCTCAGAAGCCACTACATTAAAGAAGAAAGATGGGAAACAGAATGTGAATTATTAATAAGGAAAAAGATATGTTAACAAACTTCCAACAAATAAAAACTTCCAACAAATATAAATGTATATAGTTTAAATGAAACAAACTAAATATTTAGGTAAATAAGTGGCTCTTACATAATAAGCAATGTGAAAAGGAGTTGCTGAGCACATATGAAACTGAAATGAGTGCACACCCAGTGGCAACTGCAAGGGTCTCCACTGTAATGGAGCTTCCCTTCGAGCATCATGTAGCGTAGTGTATTTATTTTGCCATAAATACTAGCTAAAAACAGACAAACAAGAAAGGTGTGGTTTGAAATTTTGTCACTAGGAATGATGGAGAAGAAAAAGACCAGCAAATCTAAAGCCTGTACAGAAAACAGAAGGAATGAGAGTGGGTAGGGATTAAGCAAGAAGTTCTATAATATGAATTTAATGAGATCACTGGATCATGAGGGCATGGAGTATGGTCGTTCTCCGGTTTTAGTTTTCTCCATCAATGTATATCTTAAAATATGGTATCCAGAAATCAAACCCTCTATATGACCTAGCACATACAACAAGACTGCTACTTCCCTTTTTATTTTTATGCCTCTATTTGTGCCAAAGTTACCATCAAACATAATCTGTAGAATTTTAGAGATGAAGAAGAAACAAGACTGTCATTAAGTTCAGTTCTCTTAGTTTTCAAATGAGGAAAAAATTAAGTGATTAAAGTTAATTGACTTTCCAAAAGTTACCCAACATCGACACTACTAGAGAGCAAACAGTTCAGGTTGGGAGCCTCAGAATGCTGGTAAAGACTTCATTAAAACATCACTATGGATACAGCACCACTGATTTTTCAAATAAGTAGACTGTCATGTGACTGTGGTGTAACACGTAGTTTGTATCCCCAACTCTCATGCCTCAGAAAAGATGTTGCAATAACATAACAAATTAGATTTGCCCTTAAAGAATCTTAATTTTAAAAAGCTTTTGTTTATCAAAAATTTCAAACGCATACAAAGTAAATAGAATATAATGAATCCCCATGTACCTGTAACCTAGCTTTAATATTTTCAAAATCCTGCCATTTTTTTTCTTTATTGGAGTAAAATACATACGGAATAAAAATTACCATTTTAACCATTTTTAGGTGTACAGTTCGGTGGCACTCAGTACATTCCCATTTGTATCTGCCATTCTTATATTAGCTAAATCTCCACCCACTCCCCACCTATCCACTCCATGATTATGAGAATCTCATTTTTTTAAATCAGATACCTAATACCTCAATTTCCATCCAAATTCACATGTGACTTTTTTGCTCTAATCCTCAGTGCCCTCTTCATGAGTGTTATAACCTCTCTGTCAAAGTTGCTGTGAAGTTTAAAGAAAGCACTGTAACATCACATAAGAGGCACTTAGTAACTGTTAGTTCATTCACCCACCTATTTGTATGATATGACTGTTCCCAAAGAAGCTGTGCTGATAACACAATGGATTCCATTTCACTGCTGTGATGACTCTCAATTTTATTTGTATTTTCTTAACATTTCTTCATTGTTCCTTGTACCTTATTTAGGTGGGACCTATAAACCTAGTTAAGTTTTTAATATGATAATGGTCTTTGTAGAAAAGTAATGAAGTTCTCTATACCTTAGTGATAGTATTTAATTATAATAGTAATAAAACAAGCTCCAGTAGCCTAAGTGAGGAGTTTCTCAACTTATTACAGCCACTTATTCAAGTATATTGATGGGCAAATCGAAAACACCCTTGACTTCCCTTTAATGAATGAGTTTGTGTGGAGGACATAGACAAGGGCTGACTCTCCTCTCCAGGAGCTCTGACTAGACTCCTTGGACTCTGGAAGATTCTTCTTAGCTTCACTTTATCCTTCTGTATACTAAATGCAGAGATATTTTAAGACCTATTCCTTAGTTTTGACTTCTTTTACAAACTCTAGTAGATAATTCATTTATGTGGCTTCAGTCCACATCTCTATAGGAGGTGTTCTAAAATCAACATCTTTAGTCAACAGTTCTCTGACCCTAAGAATCTTATGAACGCATCATCAGACCCCCAAACTATTTTTCCCCTCACAGAAATCCTCTGTTTATATTGATGGGACCATCAGCCTCTTGGTCATCCTATCTAAAACTAGAGCCTTATCCTTCATTTTTTAAATCCCTCATCCCCTATACCCAATTCAACTCCAAAGAAGAGTGATTCTTCCTTAGAAGTATCTCTTTTATTTGCTCCACACTCTTCCCAACTCCACTAATAGGGGACATTGCAATTTCACAAGCTAATTAACGCAACAGCTCATGTGGTCAATCAAATACAATTTCTAGCATATAATGTTTAGTCAAGAAATCAGAATTCTGAACTGTTCTAGAAATTAAGTGAGAATCAAGAAACCCTTCAACTAACACTTGGGGAAGCTTAAAAAGACATAAATCCTTTTTCTGAGCCAGAAAACACAAAGTCCTCTTTATTAGTAAAGCATGTTATATATAACTAGGTCTGAATAATGCAAACATCTGATAATCTTCAGAGAAATCACACCAACAAAATCTGAGAGCAATCTGGGCCCTCTCAAATACAGCTCACATATCCCTAATTTTACAGTCTCTAGATAAAAAACTATATTCCCATTATTACATTTAGAGAGACCTTCAAAGGTGCCATAAAGTTCCACTCTTGATAATCTTCAATTAGTGTCCTAGCTACATGGCTCTGAAGTTCCAGTTTACTAGCTTAACTTGAAAGATAGAGTTTATCTTAACTGAGAACATTTATCTCTAATGACTGATTTCCATTCCAAGCCTCCAGCTCTACAAAACAGCTAACTTCCAGATTTTTGTTTTCTGCTTAGTTTTTCTTTTGCAATGTAGTATAATCCAGATATCTACCTTCCCAGGTGACTCTTCTATCAGAGAATATCCCAATTGACACTCACGCTGCTGCTCTAGGGTTCCAAGTTTTGATAATATGCATGCACAGATACATTTACAAATGTATCTACTATGGTTGCATTTATTTAGTAAAATCTTAGACATAACTTTAGTGTCTATTCATAAGTGAATAGGAAAGTGGGTGAGTGTATAGATAAAATTGCCATGAGTTGTTAATTGCTAAAATTGAATGATGGGTTCATTGTACAATCCTTGGGTACAAACCAATGGGTTTTTTTGCATATGTTTAAAATTTTTTCCATAAATTTTAAAAATTAAGTTACATATCTACCATGAATATAATACAACACTAGAAACAATTAACATTGATTGATTTGTACTCACAGAAATATGTATATAATATCTGGGAAAATATCATGGTGATATTGATATTGAGTGAAAAAGAGCAAGTTAATAAACTAAGTACAATATGGCTCCATTTTGAGGTTTTGAAAGCTCTCTGTGCATTTATGAGTATATATGTTCACATATCCAGAGACCCATCATACTGGCAGCTAACCCTAGGAATTAGATGGGATAGAAGTAGATGATCATGTCTTACTCTATATATTGCAGTAAGGTTTGAATTTTTACCAGCATCTGTGAATGTAAAAAATAAAGAAAATAATAATATTAATAATATTAATATCTAAAATCTTTAGTGCTAAGGGGACTTTGAAGCTTATATTCTTGGGGGTATTGACTACTAAGAAAGGTATACGACTATACTTCAAAGCATGCTACATATTAAGGGTAAAATCCATTTATCTGACCTACTCTCTCAAGGCATTGACTTTAATTAAGTGGTTTTCCTACCAGCCTTATCTGGGACTGCCTTCTGTTACTTCCTGGCAAGCTTTTACTTAATTCTTTGATCTTTCCTTGTTATAGGCAGAACAGATGGAGGAAAACCGTAAAAGATTTTTCTTTCCCTTTAGTTGGGTCCAGATTCATAATTTTCTTCAAAATCATGATCGAAGTCAATTTGTGTTTCCATGGCAGCCAGTAGCTACTAACTTTCAGCTTGGCCCAAAGATACTCCTACTACTTCCTTATTTTTACCAAGAGATCTGTACCTCTCCTTGATTTTATACCCACTAATTCTTATAACCTTCAAGTACTATTTTCTCTGCCTTTCACTACCTCTGTACATGTCTGGGTCCTGTGCCTTCCTCTACCATAGCACTTGTCTTAGTATACTGAAATTGGTTACTAATCTGCCTCCCCTGTAAGACTATAAGATAGTTTTATAGGCTGCAATCAGGGGTGGATCCAGGTTTTGCAAGATCTGAAACAAGTACAACACAGGGAGCTTTTTTCAAGAATATAAATTATAAATACAAAATTATGTATAAATGTATATTTATTTAGAATGAAAATATTATTTAAGATTTATTGAATTATTGACACTTTAGAGATTAAGATCTCTCTCTTATGAAACTTCTTTAGACAATTTGCTAGAAAAGCTTACATAGAAACACATCTGGTTGCAACCTGATTTCCTGTCCCATTACAAGTATTCACAAGGGCCTTTGCAACTGATGCATCTCAAAGTCTAAACTTCATTAGCTTCACCTTAAACCTATGTCTGGCTTCTTTATTGCTGAATTCTCAGCAATCAGCCTAGTGACTTATACATACTGGCCTTCAAAATATAGTTGTGACACATGAAAAGCAGGGATGGATGGATTAATCCTCCTTTTACCATATCCCTGATACAAACCCTTCAATGGCTTGTCATTACTCCTAAAAAAGACTCCTAATCTAGCCCTTGCTTTCCTCTTCAGTAGCCTCTTGCACTCCTCTCTTCTTCATAAACCCAGCTATATTAGCCTTCTCTCACTGCCTATGGCTACGTCCCTCTGTCTAAACCACTCATCTTATCTCCTACCTCAGTTCAAGCGCTACTCTGTTAAGGAAGACTTCCAGCCTAGGTTAAAGCTCCCAGTTATCTCATTCATGGCATTCTCTACTTTTTAAAAACACTTTTCATTTTTAAAATTATAGAGTTTTATAAAAAGCGTTTTAATATCTATTTTGCTACTGGAATGAAAACTTTATGAAGACAGAAGTCACAGTGTTTGTTTATTCATTTTTCCCCCAGTTTACCACAATGCTGTGTACATAGTAGGTGTTCAAAAAATATTTGTAGAATTAATGAAGCAATGAATGAGAATGAGAATGAATGCCTAAGAGGATACAATTCTTAGTGTGTGTGTGTGTATGTATATATATACATGTATATATATATGCTTTCATGTGTCACAACTATATTTTGAAGGCCAATATATATACATATATATATATGGAAATGTAATGTCTACGTTCAAAAATATCCACTAGCCAAAGGGAACAAGGAAAATTGTGTAATAATAGCTAATATTATTGTTTGCTGCATGCTAGGTTTTGCAGTAAACTCTTTAAATGTGGTTGTCTCATTTGATCCTCAGAACAACCTTACAAGCAAGTAGATATTAGAATCAGCTTATTAATTTCCACAAAAATCCTGCTGGATTTTGATTGGTATTGCCTTCATTCTACAGATCACTCTAGACATCAGATTGACATCTTAACAACAATGAATATTGTAAATCATGAACACAGCAAGTATCTCAATTTATTCAGGTATTTATTCAGGTATTCTTTGATCTATTTTATCACTGGTTTGAAGTTTTTAGCATGCAGATCTTACATATATTATATTAGAGTTATACCTAATTGTTACATGGTTTGGGGGCGCTGCTGTAAATAATACTATTTTTTAAAATTTCAATTTCCACTTGTTCATTGTTGGGATATAGAAATACAGTTTTTTAAATTAACCTTGTATTCTGTAACCTTGTTAAACACACTTATCATTTCCAGTGATATTTTTGTGGATTCTTTGGAATTTTATGTACAATCATGTTGTGTGTGAATACAGACAATTTTACTTATTCCTTTTCAATCTGGATGCCTTTTATTTCTGTTCCTTATTTACTGTTCTATTGAATAGAAGTAGTTAAAATGAACATATTTGCTTTGTTCTTTATGTAAGGGGAAAACATTTAGTCTTCCATGGCTAACCATGGAAATTCTCTTGTATCCCTAGTTTGCCAAAGTTTTCATCATTAATGATATTGAATTTTGTTGAATGCTTTTTCTGCATCTGTTGAGATAATCTCATAGTCTTCCTTTCTTTTTTTAATTTTAAATTTCTAGTAAACAAACAGTATTGTGTTCGTTTCAGGAGTACAATATAGTGATTCAACAATTCTATACATTACTCAGTGCTCATCATGATAAATGAATGTACTCTTAATCCCCTTCACCTATTTCACCCATCTCCCCAACCACCTCCCCTCTGGTAACCATCAGTTTGTTCTCTCTAGTTAAGAGTCTGTTTCTTGATTTGCTTCTTTTGTTCTTTGTTCGTTTGTTTTGCTTCTTAAATTCCACATACGGGTAACATCATATGGTATTTGTCTTTCTCTAGATGATGTATTTCAATTAGCACTAGACTCTCTAGCTCCATCTAGTTTTTGCAAATGAAAAGATTTCATTCTTTTTATGGAGGAATAATATTCCATTGTGTATATCCACCATATCTTCTTTATCCATTCCTATGTCGATGAACACTTGGGCTGCTTCCATAATTTGGACAGTGTAAAGAATGCTGCAATAAATATAAGTGTGCATATATCTTTCTGAATTAGTGTTTTCTTTTGGGGGGAGGTAAATACCCAGCAGTGGAAATTACTGAATCATGTGGTAATTCTATGTATAATTTTTTAAGGAACCTCCACACTGTATTCCTCAGTGGCTGCACCAGCTTGCATTCCCACCAACAGTGCACAAATGTGCCTTTTTCTCTGCATCCTTGCCAACACTTGTTGTTTCTCATGTTTTTGATTTTAGCCATTCTGACAGGTGTGAGGTGATATGTCATTGTGGTTTTGATTTGCATTTCCCTGATGATGAGTGACATTGAGCATCTTTTCATATTCTATTAACCATCTGTATGTCTTCTCTGCAGAAATATCTGCTCATGTCTTGTGCTACTTTTTAATTGGATTTTTTGTTTTTTGTTTTTGTTTTTGGTGTTGAGTTGAATAAATTCTTTGTATGTTTTGGATATTAACCCTTTATCAAATATGTTATTTGCAAATATCGCATTCCACAAGTTGCATTATAGTTTAGTTGATTGTTTCCTTTGCTGTGAAAAGTTTTTTATTTTGATGTAGTCTTAATAATTTACTTTTGTTTTTATTTTCTTTGCCTTAGGAGACATATCTGCAAAAATGTTGCTACAGCCAAAGTCAGAGAAGTTATGGCCTAAGCTCCCTTCTAGGATTTTTATGCCATTAAGCTTCATACTTAGGTCCTTAATCCATTTTGAGTATATTTTTGTATATGGTATAAGAGAGTGGTTTAGTTTCATTCTTTTGCGAGTAGCTGTCCACCTTTTCCAACATCATTTGTTGAAGAGACCGTCTTTTTCCCATTGGATATTCTTTCCTGCTTTGTCGAAGACAACTGAGCATATAATTGTGAGTTTATTTCTGGACTCTCTTTTCTCTTCCAATGATGTATGTGTCTATTTTGGTGCCAGGACCACACTGTTTTGATTACTACAGCTTTATAGTATATCTTGAAATCTGTAATTGTGATACCTCCAGTTTCATTCTTTTTCAAGGTTGCTTTGGCTATTCAGGGTCTTCTGTGGTTCCATACAAATTTTAGCATTATTTGTCCTAGTTCTGTATAATATACTATTGGTATTTTGATAGGGATTGCATTAAATCTGTAGGTTGCTTTAAGTAGTGTGGCCATTTAACAATATTTGTTGTCCAATCCATGAGCAAGGAAATATCTTTCCATTTGTATGTGTTGTCTTCAGTTTCTTTCATCAATGTTTTATAGTTTTCAGAGTAGATGCCTTTTACTTCCTTAATCAAGTTTATTTCTGGGTATTTTATTCTTTTTGTTACAATTGTAAATAGGATTATTTAATTAATTTCTCTATCTGCCTTTTCATGAGTAGTGTATAGAAATGTAGTGAATTTCTGTACATTGACTATGTATCCTGTGACCTTACTAAATTCATATATCAGTTCTACTAGTTTTTTGGTGGAGTTTTTTGGGTTTTCTCCATATAGTCATCTGCAAATAGTGAAAGTTTGACTTCTTCCTTACCAATTTGGATATCTTTTATTCCTTTTTATTCCTATTTAATAAAAATAGTGAGAGTGGACATCCTTGTCTTGTTTCTGATCTTAGGAGAAAAGCTCTCAGTTTTTTTACCATTGAGTATGGTGTTAGGTATGGGTTTTTCATATATGGCCTTTATTATGCTGAGGCATGTTCACTCTAAACCTACTCTGTTGAGGGTTTTTATCACGAATAGATGTTTTACTTTGCCAAGTGCTTTTTCTGCATCTATTTAAATGATCATATGATATTCATCCTTTCTCTTATTGATGTGACATATTACATTGATTTGTGAATATTGAACCACCCTTGCCATCCCAGGAATAAATCCCACTTGATTGTGGTGAGTGATTTTTTAAATGTATTGTTGGATTTGGTTTGCTAATTTTTAAAATAAAGTTTATTTATTTATTTATTTGTTTGTTTGTTTATTTTGAAAGAAATAGAGAAAGCAAAAGCAGGGGCACGGAGAGGGAGAGAGAGAATCCCAAGCAGGCTCCACACAGTGCAGAGCCAGACATGTGGCTCAAACCCAAGAACCATGTAATCATGATCTGAGCCGAAAACAAGAATTGGGCACTTAACTGACGGAGCCACTCAGGTGCCCCAGTTTGTTAATATTTTGTTGAGGATTTTGGCATATGTTCATCAGAGATATTGGCCTGTAGTTCTCTTTTGTTGTAGTGTCTTTATCTGGTTTTGGTAACAGGGTAATGCTGGTCTCATAGAATGCATTTGGAATCTTTTCTTCCTCTTTTATATTTTGAAATACTTTGAGAAGAATAAGTATTAATTCTTTAAATGTTTGTCAGCATTCACCTGTGAAGCCATCTGCTCTTGAGCTTTTGTTTATTGGGAGTTTTTTGATTACTGATTCAATTTCATTGGTTTCATTCAATTTCATTGAATCAGTCTGTTCAAAATTTCAATTCTTTCCTGATTAAACTTTGGGTAGTTATATGTTTCTAGGAATTTATCCATTTTTTTCTAGGTTGTCCAATTAGCAGCATATAATTTTTTCATAATATTCTCTTATAATCCTTTATATTTCTCTGGTGTTGGTAGTTTTTCTCTTCTTTCATTTCTGATTTCATTTGTTAATGAGTCCTCTCTCTCTCTTTTTATGACTCTGACTAAAAGCTGATCGATTTTGTTCATCTTTTCAATGAACCAGATCCTGGTTTCACTGATCTGTTTTATGTGTGTGTATATGTATATGTATATATATACATGTTTCTAATTCCTTTATTTCTTCTCTAATCTTTATTATTTCCTTCCTTCTACTGGTGTGTGTGTGTGTGTGTGTGTGTGTGTGTGTGTGTGTGTGTGTATTTTTTCTAGCTCCTTTAAGTATAAGGTCTTTTTATTTGAAATTTTTCTTGCTTCTTGAGGTAGGCCTGTATTTCTGTAAATTTCCCTTTTAGAACTGCATTTGCTGCATCCTAAAGATTTGGGGCCACTGTGCTTTAATTTTCATTTGTCTCCATGTATTTCTTCATTTCCTCTTTGATTTCTTGGTTGACTCACTCATTGTGTATTAGCATGTTATTTAACCTCCATGTATTTGTGTTTTTTCCAGATTTTTTCTTGTGATCAATTTCTAATTTCCTAGCATTGTGGTCAGAAAAGATGCATGGTATGACTTTGATCTTTTTGAATTTGTTGAGACTTGTTTTGTGGCCTTATATGTGATCTGTTCTGGAGAATGTTCTGTGTGTACTTGAGAAGAATGTGTATTCTGCTGTTCAGAGACAGAATGTTTTGAATATATCTGTTAAATCTATTTGGTCCAATATGTCATTCAAAGCCACTGCTTCCTTGTTCATTTTCTGTCTGTATGACCTAACCATCATAAGTGGAATGTTGAAGTTCACTACTATCATTTTATTATCATTGAATACTTTCTTTATGTTGGTTATTAACTGTTTTATGTATTTGGGCGCTACCATGTTGAGTGCATAAATAGTTACAATAGTTATATTTTCTTGTTGGATTGTCCCCTTAATGATTATATAGTGTCCTTCTTTGCCTCTTGTTAAAGTCATTGTTTTAGTCTGTTTTGTCCAATATAAGTATTGCTTTCCTATCACTTCCATTTCGATGATAAATGTTTCTCCCTCCCCTCACTTTCAATTGCACGTGTCTTTAGGTCTCAAGTGAGTACCTTCTAAGCAGGATATAGATACATATTGGTTTTTGTTTGTTTTTTTAATCCATTCCATCACTCTGTGTTTTTAATTGGAGCATTTAGTCCATTTACATTAAAAGTAATTATTGATAGGTATGTACATATTGCCACTTTGTTACTTGTTTTATGGCCATGTTTTGTAACTCTGCTCTGTTCTGTTCTTCCTTGCTCTCTTCTCTCATGATAAACTGGCTTTCTTTAGTGATAAATTTGGATCCCTTTCTCTTTATGTTTTGTGTATCTATTGCTGGTTTTTCATTTGTGGTTACCATTAGGTTTGTATATAACATCTTATGCATATAGCAGGCTATATTAAGTTCACAGTTGCCTAAGTTTGAACCCATTCTTCACTCTTCTCCACCTATGTTCTAGGTATATGGTGTCATACTTTACATCCTTTTATTTTGTGAAGCTCGTGAGTGACTTTTATACCTATACTTATTTTTACTGCTTTTGAGTTTCTGACTTTTCTAATACTTATAGTCTTCCCTTTCCTCTCAGAGACTCCCTTTAACATTCCTTGTAGGCTGTTGTAGTGGTCATGAATTCCTTTAACTTTTGTTTGTCTGGGAAACTTTTCGTTTTTCCTCTATTCTGAGGAATATTTGCCATTTTAATTACCATGTGTCTTAGTGTGGACCTCTCTGGGTTGATTTTGTTGGGAGCTCTCTGTACCTCCTGGACCTGGATTTCTGTTTCATTCTCTAGATTTGGGAAGTCTTCAGCTGTTATTTCTTCAAATAAATCTTCTGCCCCCCTTTTCTCCTCCTTCTGGGATCCCTAGAATGTGAATCTTACACTTGATGGTGTCACTCAGTTCCCTAAGTCTATTTTCATTTTTTACTTTTCTCTCTTGTTCACCTTGATGACTATCCATTACTTTGTCCTCCAGGTCCCTAACCCATTCTTCTGCTTCCTCTGGTCTACTACTTATTCCATCTAGTGTGTTTTTAATTTCATTTATTGAGATCTTCATCTCTGATTTGTTCTTTTTTATGTTTTCCATCTCTTTGTTAAGGATCTCACTGATGTCCTCCACTGTTGAGAAAAGGCCATTGAGTATCTTAATGATCTTTACTTTAAATTCTCTATCAGGCATATTATTACCTCCAATTTCATTTGGGTCTCTTGCTGTGATTTTGTCCTTTTCTTTTATGTGGGATATATTCCTCTGGCTCCTCATTTTGTCTAATTCTCTGTGTCTCTTTCTATGAATCAGGAAAATCAGCTACATCTCCTGCTTTTGAAAGTAGTGGCCTTATGAAGAAAAGGTCCTGTAGTGCCTTGCAGTGCAGTGTCCCCTGTTCACTGGAACCTGGCTCTTCACGGATGTCTCCTATGTGTGCTGCATGCACCCTGCTATTGTGGTTGAGCCACGTTTGC
Organism: Acinonyx jubatus; assembly: GCF_027475565.1. Lineage (NCBI taxonomy): Eukaryota > Metazoa > Chordata > Mammalia > Carnivora > Felidae > Acinonyx > Acinonyx jubatus. The sequence continues at coordinate 56,272,937 of NC_069393.1, forward strand.
CTTCAGTTCAGTCATCTTCTATGGCTCTCTGCCTGTTGTGGGAATGTTTTGTTCTATGTGTTGTTAGTGGGCCAATATGGGGCTGTCTTGAGCTTATGTTGAGTCAGATCTGGTGTCTGCCAGAGATGCAGCAGAACTGATCTGCAGCAGAACATAACGGTGGGCTGTACAGTACCATAAGGAGAGGTCTTGCTGCTGCTGGGTTGAAGGGGGTGGATCTGCAGAAATATGTTGCTGTATTAGCAAAGTTTGCATGGGTCTGCTGTGGGAAGGGACCTGGAGCTGAAGCCTGACTGGAGGCTGGGAATGTCCACAGGAGAACATGTGGGTTGGATGCACTGCTAGCAAGTTCAGCGTCATGTGTTGTCACAGTGTAATTTCCTCAGGTGTCTGTGTGTTTATGTTAGGGGGTGGGGGAGGGAAATGGTGCCCACCAGCTCCTTTGTTCCTGGAGAAGTCTCCCAAAGATCCCTGCTCCTCCAACACATGCTCTGGGATTAGTAAACAAATCTCCCTCCTGTATACCCCAGGTATTTATCAAACTGTGGCTTCTATACTGTATCTTTGTAAGCTTGTTTGCTGTGCTATGTCTTTAAGGGCAGTGACTCAGTTTCCTCTCAGCCTCCCTGCTCTCTCATGATCCTGCTGATTTTTAAAGTTCCAGGCTTTAAACCCTGATTTTTTTTAAGAACTCACAGAATAAGGTGCCTGGGTGGCTCAGTCAGTTAAGCGTCCATCTTTTGCTCAGGTCATGATATTGCAGTTTGTGGGTTTGAGCCCCGTGTCAGGCTCTGGAGCCTAGAGCCTGCTTCAGATTCTGTGTTTCCCTCTCTCCCTTGCTACTCCCCTACCTCCTCCTCCTCCTCTCTCTCTCTCTCTCTCTCTCACACACACACACACACACACACACACACACACAATAAATAAATAAACATTAAAAAAAAACCCTCACAAAATAGCCCCCCTGGTTTTCAAAGCCATTTGTCATGGGGATTTGTCTTCCCTATGTGGGCTCCCTGGTGTGAAAGTCTCTTTCTCTCCCTGCTTCAAAAGGCCATAGCTTCTTCCTTCCCTTGGACAATCCCACAGGTCCATTTAGCTCCTGACCACATCTCTGCCCTTCTTACCCTATTTGATGTGTCTTGTTGTCTATATTTAGCTGTGGAGAGTTTCTTGTACCAGTCTTGTACCAGGTGGTTACCTGGGTTATTCACACTGATGTGGTTATTATCTAGTCACATGTATGGGACAAGGTGAACTTAGGGTCCTCCTATTCTGTTGTCTTCCCCAGTGGTCTTTCTTATTTAGTCTGAGGAATACGTTTGAATGTAAAACCAGTTTGCATTATCAGGATAAATACCACTTGATCTTTTTTATATATTGTTAGCTTCAATTTGCCAATATTTTGTTAAAGATTTCTGATTCTATGTTTATGAAGGATATTGGTCTGTACTTTTATTTTCTTATAATGGCTGTTCTTTGTCTGATTTTTGTATTGGGGTAACACTAGCCTTATGAAATGAGTTGAGAAATAGTTCCTCCTCTTTTATTTTACTGAAGAGTTGGTATATAATTGGTATTATTTCTTACTTATATGTTTGGTAAAATTTGCCAATGAAACGATATGGGCCCACAATTTTCTTTGTTGAAAGCTTTTTAAAAATTCAATTTCTTTCTTAATAAATGCAATGCTATTCAGATTATTTCTTCTTGACTGAATATTGGTAGTTTAGGTCTTTTAAAGACTTGGTCTATTTCATCTAAGTTCTTGAATTTGGGGGCATAAAATTTGTGACTTACCTCTTTTTATTTCCCCTTGGTCATTCTGGCTAGAGATTTGTCAATTTTATTAATCTCAAAGAACCTGGTTTTGTTTCATTAATTTTCTCTATAGTTATTCTGTATACAATTTCACTGATGTCTGTTCTTATCTTCACTACTTCTATCATTTTGCTTTCTTTGGTTTTAATTTTTTCTTCTTTTATAGTCCCATAATGTTGAAGCTTAGATCATTTAATGCCAGAAATTTCTCTCAAAGCACTGCTTTAGCTGCATCCCACAAATTTAAATATAATGTATTACCATATGTATTCTATGTAAAATATTTTAAAATTTCCTTTATAACTTCTTCTTTGACCTGTGGGTTGTTTAGATATGTGTGGTTTAATTTACAAATATTTGAGGAAATTCTAAATATTTGAGAAATTTTCCAGATATATTTGTTATTAGTTCCTAGCTTTATACCATTCTAGTCAGAGGACATATTTTGTTTGATTTCAGTCCTTTTAAATTTGTTAAGATTTGGCCTGAATTTATGGCTAGAATCTGGTCTATCTTGCTGAATGTTTCTGTGCACATGAAAAGAGTGCATTTTATTGGATTGAATATTCTATAAATGTTAATCAAATAAAGCTGGGTGACAGTGTTTTCAGGTCTTCCATACCCTTATGATTTTCTGTTCATTTACTGTATCAATTATTGTGAAAGGACTATTGAAGTCACTAAGTAGAAATGTCAATTTGTCTATTTCTCCTTTCAATATCTCATTTTGTTTCACATATTTTGAATCTCTGTTTTGCATACACATTTAGATTGTTATGTCTTTTTGATAAATCAACCTCTTTATTATTACACAGTATTTTTCTTTACCTATGGCAATATTCCTTAATCCAAAATCTACTATGTCTCATTTTTTTTAAGTTTATTTATTTATTTTGAGAGAGACAGAGACAGCACAAGAGGGAGAGGGGAGAGAGAGAGGGAGACAGAGAACCCTAAACAGGCTCCACACTGTCAGCATGGACCTTGATGAGGGGCTCAAATTCACAAAACCATGAGATCATACCAATAGTCAGATGCTTAACTGACTGAGCCACTCCAGGCACCCCAACTTTGTTTCATTTTAATAAAGATATTCCAGGTTTCATTTTGTTAGTGTGGTTCTTTCTCATATACCCATCCAGCACTAGCCAAGGAAATTGCTAAATTAACATGAGAGAGGTTTCAATCACAGGACAATTTCTTATGGTTAACTCTTGCTCCATCTTCAAGCCACAAGGAATATTGTTCAGGGAGGATTATGAATGGATCAAGAGTTATTCATAGGAAAATGGGAAAGACAGGAATAAAGGACTTCTCCAGAATTATCAAACTTTGCTATGCATAGGCATCACCCATGAATAACTGTTAAAAATAGAGACTTCTGGGGGTGGTTGGCTATCTCAGTTGGTAGAGCGTGTGACTCTTGATCTCAGGGTTGAGATTCAAGTCCTGTGTTGGTGTACAGATTACTTTAAAGAATTAAAAAAATCTTTTTTAAGAAGTACAGATTTCTGAGGCTCACCCTCAGAAATTCTGGTGGTAGTAATGAGGAATCTGCTATTTTAACAAGTCACCCCATAGGTGAATTTGATGCAGGTATTCCATACGAGCTGTATTGATAAATACTAATCTATTCTGTGTTCTTTAAAGAAGCATTGTCCAGAAAAACAAATGTCATACAATGCACAAATGTAATTTAAATTTTTTGGTAGACCCAGTAAAAAAAGTAAAAAAGAACAGATGAAGTTCATTTTAATTACACATTTTCTTTAGTCCAATATGTAAAAAATATCATTTTATATATGGTATTGGCCACATTTAAAGCACTCAATAGTCACACATGGCTAGTGGCTACTGTATGCAACAGCACAGATTTAAAGCAATGTTTCTGAACATCTTTGGTTATGATAGTCACCTCAAATTTTCTCTTTCTTTTTTTTTCTTTAAATACTTACTAAATACATAGTTGATAAACTTCTCCCTTTAAGTAACAAAACTTTCATTATTAATAGATTCTATTAGCATAGACATAAAAAAATCCAAAAAATCTGTAGATAAAGTTTTAGAATGAATAAGTGCACTAAGCAGAGCCACTAGATATATATGTCAACATATAAAAATCAGTTTCTACATTCCATCAACAAATAATGAGAAAATAAAATTAGAAAAACATGAGACTATTTCAAATAGCATAAGCATATGAAACCAGATTGCTTTGAATAAATTTGAATAAATTTAAAGATGTACAAGACATCTACACAGAAAACTATAAAATACTGCTAAAAATAAAAGATAAATTAATCAATGGATATATCATGTTCATTTGCTGGAAAACTTAATTCTTCCCAACTGATTTATAGATTGAATGCTTTCTCAGTCAAATCATGAGCAGGCTTTTTGTAGAAATTGATTAGCTACTGCTAAAATTCATATGGTTATGTGAAGGCCAAGAATTGCCAAGGCACCCATAAAAAAAAAGTTGTAGAATCTATTCTACTAGATATCAAGATTCATAAATCTGTAATAATTAAGAGTGTGTGATAGTGGCATAAGTATAGGCAGAACAGAGCCCAGGAGCATACCTAAATATATCTGGATACTTGCTTTTTGATAAAGGTTACACTACAGACAAGCAGGGAAAGAATGATCTTTTAAAAAAATGGTGGTTCGTCAGCCAGTTTTGCAAATAGAAAAAAAATTAACCTACCCCCCTTTCTCACCTCATATACAAAATAATCAATTCAATGGAATTGCATATCTGAATGTAAGAGGTAAAACAAACACAGTAACACAGAAGAATATATTCTTTACATGGGGTAGGCAATAATTTCCTGAATAGAAAAACACTACCAGAAAGGTAAAATATTGATAAATAGAACTACAACAAAATTAAGAACTTTTTATCAAAAGATACCACTAAGCCAGTGAACAGAACACAGAATAGGTGAAGATGTTTGTAATACATATAATGAACAGAAGGGATTGTATTCAGAATATATAAAGACCAAATACCTATTCAATAAGAAAAAGACAGGTAATAGGAAACAAGTACACTTCATAAAGGAAGATAACCAAAAGTTAATAAACATTTGAAAAGGTACTTAATTTCATTAGTCATGAGGAAAATGCAGTGAGGTAACACTGTACCCACAAAAATGGCTAAAATGAAAAAGACTGTTGATACTAAGTGTTGATGAGAATATAGACCACTGAAACAGCTAAAGGGTTTGTAAACTGGATAACCATTTTGGGAAACTGTTGGACAATGTATAAAGCCTAATATTCTGTGACCTATCAATTTCACTCCTAGGCATATATCCAATAGAAATGTGAACATATGTTCACTAAAATCTAAAAATGTGTAGAAGTACTATTATTAATAGCCCCAAACTGGGAAAATCCAAATGTTCATCAACAATAGACATTAAATAAACTTGGTATATTGAAATATTAGAATACTATATAGCAATAATAATGAACAAACTATAGCTATATGGAACACAAATCTCACAAAAATATTATTGAGTGAAAGAAGCCAACATAAAAAATATATACTCTGTTTCCATATATATTAAGTTCAAACAATGCAAAACTAATTTATAGTGTTTGAAGTCAAAACAGTGGTTATCTTCAAAAAGATTAAGGTTAGTAAGACAGAGTGGTCAAGGCAAGACCTTGTCAATACTAGTAAGGCTCTGCTTCCTGATCTGGATGGCTATTACACAGTTGTGCTCACTGTGAAAATGCATCTTGCTATTCACTAATGCCATGTGCACTTTTCTGCATGTATGTTTTTATGCAAAAAAAGTTTATTTAAAATAAATCAGAATACTCATTTTTCCTTCATTTTTCCTTCATGTGGTACTTGAAGATTTTGTATGTGTGCTAACATCTCTTATCATCACAGACAGCCAACTAGGTTAACAAAGTGTCACTTCATTTACCTTCTTTAAAATGAAGGAGTTAATCTTTAGATGACTTCAGATGCCCACCTCTTTTATGATTCTATAAACTGGGAGAAATTTTTAGTCACGTTCTCATTCTCATACTACTATTTTATTCCCTTAAGCTATTCAGTTCAGATATTTGAAGACCAAATTAAGCGATGGAAATTGCCTTGAATATCAAAACCACTTCATGAGTGGGCTTTGTTTTCAGGAAAACCCTTGAGGCAGCATTAGCTTTTGCTATTTTTACTCTTAAAACCCTTTTAATATCTAACCCTATAGCTCTTAGAAGTATGCACTGAATTTGTTTGCTGATTTCTCTATCTTGCTTAGTAGTCTGTATACTCCTTAACGGTAGGAATTCCCTCCATCCTTCCCTCCCTTTCATTCAGCATCATGCCTTCCTCTACTTAATGGGCAAAAGACACCTATGATTCAGAAACAAAAGGCTTCAGTTTGAAAACAGTAGGTTCCACGGCAGAACCCTAAAACTCAGGCGTTACACCTCCTGGGAAGAAAAAGAATTTACAAGAATTACACTTGACATGTCCTGAATCTGACCTTATAGTAAAAATGCTCATGTAGATACAAGCAACCTTTGTTAACAAAATTTCTAACATAATGAGAATTTTTGCTTCACTTTAACCAAGAAGTTAAAAAAAATGAACATCCAGCTTGTGTGTGGGAAAAAGACTTGATGGTTTAAAATATTCTTTAACTTAACATCCCTTGGTTAAAAGCAATCACAAACATTTCAGCCCTAGAGAGCATGATTCTCCTCTCAGAATCAATGGGAAAGCAGGGCCATGCATTTTCAATAGTGGACATGAAATTCAATTTGATTCACAATAGTCCATGCAGATTTTTCCCAAGTTATTTTTATATTAAGGCATGCTTGAAAAATTTCAACCCAGATTTAGGTTTAAGTTTCCCAGACTTAGTAAGTAATTGTGGCAGTAATGAGTTCTTATGTCTTAATTTGGTCTGCTCCAGATGTTAACATCTAGATTGTTTGTTTTTCATTCTCCACCCCTCTGCATTTCCTTAAAAAACAGTACATTTTTAAATGTTCTGATTTTTCATATGGGAGAGTGAATGCAAGAAAGCAGGAAGTAGGGTGGGTAGGAAGTTTATGGTCTCACCTGCTATGCCAATTTGACCAGTTTGTCTGTTGGTAAGAAGCTGCAGAAGGACCAGTTTTACCTTCACAGAAGTCATACTGGCCTCTCTATAATTGCAGGGTGGTGTCATCCTAAGGAACATGCATTCAGGACTGCTGGTGTACTTCCCCCAGGGCAAATACTGTATTGGTGGTCCTCTTTGAGTGGGAAATAACATCTCTGTGGCAGTTGGCTATGCTATACCACAACTCAACTTACTCGCCTCCCCTTAAAGGAGGGGAACCAGGGAAATGAGTCCCCCACCTATAAACTAGCATAACTGAATAACAGTTAGGAAAAACTTGGCTTATATATCTAAGCTAATAAAGTAATGTACTGATAGAGTATATTAATAAGAACCTGCATTTTAGACCCAGCTGGTGAGCAGCTGGATGGCAGCTGGAGATCTGGGATTGTTCTTCAACAGATAAGGGAGACCTTGCTCAAGGGCAGTGGTTCTCAAATTTTAGTGTGCATGGGAATCACTAGAGTGCTTGCTAAAAATGCAGATTCCATAGTCACAGGCCTAAGAATTCTGAGCCAGAAGAACTGGGATATAGCCCAGAAATCTGCCTTTTTAATAAGCAGCCTCAGGTGATTCTGGTACAGGTGGTGGGAAACCACATTTTCAGAAATACTGTTCCTCAGAGCTGCTAATACCATCATTCAAGATCTTTAGCAGCTGAAAAAGATAAATAGGCTTTCAACCAATCTTTCCACTTGGTTTCTGACAACCGAGTCCAATCCACAGCTGGTAAAGAGGTTGGATAATGACCAGAGATAGGTCTGACCCCTCGGGATAGAATGCTTAAAGTGGTTTGGGGACCTCTGTTTCTCCCCCACCAATAAGGGGATTGGATGGTGGCCACAGACTGAGCTGGAAATCCAGCTGGCACAAAACTTGGAAGACAATCCTCAGTGAGGTCTGGGTTCAATATCTAACTGCTAAAGAGCTTGGCTGTCAGCCTTGTAGTGTGTAGTCAATCTCCAATTGATATAATGCTTTGATAACATATGAGCAGCATGGGTTAAATCCAGAAACTGTAAAGTACTTAGATAAAAGTCCTAAGACCTAAAGTTTGGTCCCCAAATGGCATGGATCTTGGACAATATTTGGGAATGAATTTAATCCTCAAATGGTAAGAGTTCTGGATGTCAGGAATGAGGTCTGGGTTCAATCTCTTGTCATTAAAAAGCTTGGAAGACCAGCTTGGGGTCTGGTTTCAATCGTCAGATGGTAAAGAGTTCAAATGACAACAATGGTTTCTAGGTTCAAGTGAAAGCTGACAAACAGCTTGAAATAAACTGTAAGATCTGGGTTCAATCTTGAAATGTTAAGGGTTTAGATAATTGTCATGAGGAATGAGTTCAGCTCGGAGGATTCTAAAGTATAGGTGAGGTAGCTAAGAATCTGCACCAGATGATTAGAGACAACTTGTGGTCATGATCCATGTGGGAAAGGATTTAGACAGTGGCTACTCTTTTCAAATTATGAGATAGAGAGGGTGCCCAGATTCCATTGATCCAGGGCTACACATTTAGCTAAAGAAGCAAGAAGCTTGAATTCCAGCCATGGGGTAAGAAAATGTGTATACAAGTACCAGATCATGGGATAATTTTTCAAAAGAATATTATGGGACTTCTCCATGTCCATAACTATGGAGATACAGGCACCAGGCCTGGGAATGTGATTCTTGAAATAATGGAGCTCTTTTGCCAGGACTTTTGCTGACAGAACGACTGTTTTATATGGCTAGGAGAGCAGATGTCTGAAAAGCATTGAAATCTACGATGTGTGTTTCTAAGTGGGATGACAGCTGGCACCACTGCATAAAATCTTGTTCCTACTTTTACAGTTTCACTAATACTCTTCTTTCTGATTATTCTGATTTATCAACAAACAGCAGTTTCTGGAAACTTTTAAAAGCATACTCAAATAGTCAAGGGGCAGACAGCTCTCCAAACACCTCATGAGGCTCTTAGAGACAAAAATGGAAATGATTCATTAGGGAAGAAGCAAAAATAAAGCCATGACTACCAACTAGTTTTCTTCCTGGATCTTTATTCCTTGACTTGACAATTCAAGGTGATTTTTAAAAAGATGGCTTCATTAGGGAACTGGTTTTGAGCATGGATATATCTGCCAAAACCTTCTGTGCTTCTTGAATCTGAGTATGTTCTGAAAGAATACCTTTTAAGGAATAACCATGCTTCAGAATTCTGGAACATATTAGGCATTTGTTTTAAGACACTGCTATTGAAATAATATTAATAGGTAACATTTTTTGAGCAATTATTATACATCAGGTACTGTATGAAATATTTTACATGCACTAACTTACTTAATACCTAACATAACCCTATAAAGTAGGTCTTGTTATTATCCTCATTTTATAGATAAGGAAACTAAGACATAGATGTTAAGAAAGTTACCTAATGTTGCAGAGGCATTAAGACTACATTTCCCAGCATTCCTTGCAATTAATTTGCAATCACATGATTAAATTCAGCCAATGAGAAATGTGAGTAAGAGTGATACATACCACTTTGGGGCCTAGACTTTAAAGTGTGTGTGTGTGTGTGTGTGTGTGTGTGTGTGTGTGTGTGTATTTTAATTTATTTATTTGAGAGAGAGCACTCACATGAGCAGGGGAAGGGTAGAGAGAGGGGGATAGAGAGAATCCCAAACAGGCTGTGCACCGTCAGCACGGATCCCAACACAGGGCTCAAACTCCCAACATGAGATCATGACTTGAGCAGAAATCAAGAGTCCATAGTTTAACCGAATGCACCACCCAGGAGCCCCTGGGCCTAGAGTTTTAAAGCATCTGGTACAATCCTCAGATTTTTTATAACCCTGCCACAGTAAGCTTAGGTGATGATACAATGATATTGGATGATATAAGATGAAAGAGGGCTGTTAACATGCTTCAATCAAACCCTAAGCAAGAAATAAATTTTAATCGTGTGAAAGTATTTCCACAAATCTAAGATCTTACTGATAATTTTAGTATCACTAAGTAAAAAAAAAAAAAAAGTTGCCAAATAAATAATGTTGCCAAATTATAAGATATCCCCCTTATTTCACAGATGTTGATTGTGAAAAAAGGACAAGACTTAGCTTCCTCACTATCAGGACTCAAGTGGCAATTTCAAGAGGTTCCAACTAGTTAAAGAAGGAGCAATATAAGCTTCAAAAAGGATAATAATTGCAATTGATTGGAACACACACACACACACACCATTTTAATGTTATTTATTTATTTTGAGAGGGAGATAGAGAAAGAGCAAGTGGAAGAGGGGCAGAGGGAGACAGGGAGAGAGAATCCCAAGCAGGCTCCACACTGGCAGCTTGAAGTCTGATGAGGGGCTCGAACCCACAAACTGTGAGATCATGACCTGAGCCAAAATCAAGAGTCAGATCCTTAACCAACTGAGTCACCCAGGCACGCCACACAAAATATATTTAAGTCCATTAACCCATAGTGATATTTTAAAATTCAACTGGTCACCTTTGGAGGATGACAGAGAACCAATAGTTATCTTGAAAAATGGTAAATAAGGGAAAAGAATCACTTATCCCACTTTCCCTACATTAACTATACCACTGAGAAACCAGTAGATGTGAGAAACAAATTTTTATAAAAGTATTCAAACCAATACATTAAAAATAAATGATAGAATATCACCATTTTGCAACCTCCAATGATTTAATCCATTTGGTCCCTGACCTCAATAGCTGCTATCACCATAAGGAGGGGCAACCATACATCATGTTCCTCTTAATGAAAAAACTCAAAACCACCTATAGACTTGTCCAGAGACTTGAAGTGTGGTCTAAAGATCCTGGAACCCTTTCAGGGGATTTGTGAGGTCCTTACACTTCCAACTACATATCTTTGTGAGGCCAGGTTTTCTTCATACACTTCAAATGAAACAACATAATGCAACAGATTGCATGCAAAAGCAGATCTGATAATCCAGCTGTCTTCTATTAAGCCAGACATTAAAGGGATTTGCAAAAAAAATGTAAAACAATGTCATTCTTCTCACAAGACATTATTTTCATTCTGTAGAATATAGTTATTTATGATTTAAAAATGCTATTTATGTTAACATGAAATGGGTTTATTACTGTTATTTTTTAAATGAGTTGTTACATAAATATTTTAAATCTCAGTTTTAATTTTGAATACGGAAAATATTGATAAATATGAATCTACATAAAAAAATCTTTTGTGGAGGTCTCCAAAAAATTTTAATGAAAGGATCCTGAAATTAAAATGTTGAGAACTGTTAATTTTGCCAAAGATATTCAACCTGAGTCTGATCAAGCCTCTAGATCCAGCTGTAAATTTTCAGGAAATACAGAGGACAGAGAAACATGTTGCACTGCAACATAATTATGCCATCATCACAATTCAGGCTGTGGGAAACTCTACAGGTCAAATGCCCTGGATTCTTCCACAGACAAAATATAAGGAACCGAAAAGGATAAGGGGAGAACTTATTAAAAGAGACTTCAAAACATGAATATTTTTATAAATGGGCAAGACTATATAGTGTTTAGGGATATACACTTGGGTGATAAAAGTATAAAGAAATATAAGGAAGTGATTCTTAGAGTAATTACTTTGGAGGGAGGGAATCAAGTGGGGTGGGGCACACTGATTCAGGGGGCTAAAAATGTTTTACTTCTTGACCTTGGTCATTGTTATAAAGGTGTCCACCATATAATAACTCATCAAGCCCTAAAGAGTTCATATTTTTTTCTTTAAATGTTTATTTATTTTTGACACACACACACACACACACACACACACACACACACACATAGGGAGAGAGAGAGAGAAAGAGAACAAGAGAGTCAGGGAGGGGCAGAGAGACAAAGATAGAGACAGAGACAGATGGAGGATCTGAAATGGGCTCTGTGTTGACAGGAGAGAGACCTACATGCAGCTTCAACTCACAACCTGTGACATTATGACCTGAAATGAAGTCAGATGCTTAACCAACTGAGTCACCCTGGGTTCCCATGCCCTAAAGAGTTCATCGTAAAATCAATAAGACAGGGCAAGTTCCTGGGCTACTCAATCCTTGCCCGGACAGAAATGAGTGCAGAGCCTGTCTGCTTAACCATTATGCTACTAACAGATGTGTTACAACTTGAAAATACCAACCTTGAAGCCCATATTTGAAAGAACATGGGATACTAGCTATTTGCTTCTCCAGTTCTTGTACTCTAATCATGGGTTCTCACACCCTTTCTTTGGAATCTAAAGCCACTTTTGGAAATTAAGTAACATTTCACGTGTTTAGTCAGTAACCTAAGTTATAAAGCAATCTCTGCCTCCTTCAGACCCTTCAAGTCTCCCATGCAAATCTCTAGCACAGAACCTGGAATTTTTTGCTATCTTTATCCACTATTAATCTTGCAGTAGACTGGCACAGAACAGGTTCTCAGGAAATCAGTTACATACTTATCTGACAAATTTTAAAGAGGTTTCTGATAAAAACTCACAGATTAATGAGCCAGATGCATAGAAATCCATGCCATTTATTCTGTTCCTCCAACACTCACTTAGACCTTATCTATTCTTACTTCATGCACTTCTCTTAAATACTTGTCTGATTTATAAGCTTATAGTATTTTAGAACTGACAAATAGAAATGGAGAGGGATGACTATAACTGTCAATTCGGCAAATGTGTATTGTGTATTATGTGCAATACTCTGTTAAATAATGGAAGATAAAAGTAAATAAGAGGGGAGACAGAGAAACAACTCAAAATAATAAGTTTTGAATACTAGATAATAAAAACATACCTAACATTTAAAAAGGGAGGGAGGGAAGGAGAAAAGGAGGAAGGGATGGGGTGGTGGAGGGAAGGAAGGAAGGGAGGAAGTGGCAAAGAAACAAAAAACAGACACTCTATGAGAATTTTTTTTCAATATAGTATATGTATCATTCAGAGTTCAACCAGAAGAAGCAGAACCAGTAGAAGATAAAGAGGTTTATTACAAGGTTTATGCAACTGTGGGGTCTGGCCACCATGTCTGAAATGCATACCACAGGCATAGTAATCACTGGGCACAGACTAAAGCTGCTGTCCATAAGCAGAATTTCTTCTTCCCTCAGAAGTCCCAACCCTGCTTTTTAAGGCCTTTTAACTGATTTCATCAGGCCCACCCAGAGTCTTAGGATAATTTCCTTTAAATAAAGTCAACTGACTATAAACTTAATCACATCTACTAAGTATCTTTACAGCAATACTTACATTAGCATTTGATTGAAAAGCTGGGGACTTAATTAGCCTTGCCAAATACATCAAAATACCATCACGGCATAATATTCGTGCATAATCACGGCATAATACACGGCATCATAGTATTAATGAATACTCAGACTTAGCAACATTAAGAGATTTATGCGTTATTTTCAATCAGTGGTGACTCAAGAATTTTTGTGTGGGAGAGGCTTAGGGGCAGTAAGCTGGTTAGAATGGGAGCTTCAAGAGTATTTGTACCCTATATAAGGTAGAGAAATGCAACTGTCTATTTATTTCAGTGAATGGGGCAGGTACCAGAAAATGATGGGAGATGCTAAGGATGCTATTCAATCCTACCTACTTGACACTACTACTATTTCCTTGGCACTACTGTTTCCTATTTTTCTATGCATAGGAATAAAAAAAGATAAAATTTAGAACAAATACCAAAATCAGGACATGAGAGAAAAGAAACTGGATCTAGGAGGTGTACAAAGAAAGCTTAAAGTGTAGGTAAGGTTTTGTTAAAAAAGAAAAAAAAAAGATCTGAAGAAAATTTGAAAAAAATACTAATATATGACATATGAGTAGCAGATACATGGATATTAATTGTATAATTCTCTACATTATTTTGTATGTTTGAACTATTTCATAATTTTAAAAAAGGAATCAGGAAAATATATTACCTACTTCAGACAAGTTCCTCTCAAAAATAGTTGAAATTATCCCTAAAACTGTAAGTTGGAAGTATTTTTTCTCTCTCATGTCCCATAGTAGTTTGTACCTGTAACCTCTGGTTCAAATCCTGCTGTAATTGACTTTCAAGTCACACCTAGGTTTAAATCCCAGCTCTGTAGCTTACTAGTTCGATGACCACAGACAAGTGACTATTCCTTGAGCCTCAGTCTTCTAATCTGTAAAGTAAAGACAATTGTGTGTATCTCACACCCTTTCACTGTAAAGATTAACTACATTAAAATATAACAATAATGTACATATAGCCTGACACATAAGAACTTAATGTATTGTATTATTTCTGCCTACCTTGTAATATAATTATCTTTTTACATTTTCATCATCTCTTTTAGAAAGGGATCCAGGCCTGATTCATTTTTATAGTCCTCACAGCACCTAGCATAGTGAAAGGTATTCAAATGAATATAAAAGAATGTGGGAAGTGCCCATTCCCCTAGTTTATCCATGCTACTGGCTTCCTAAGCCCTCAGCTGACCTCCTGTGACACAGAGCTCTCCTGACAACACACACAGAGGCACATCTGTGGATCCCCTATATAGTCTACCTGGTTGGAGGAGTTTAGAAATTTATGATCTACTTTAAATTTAAAATTCATAAACCATCTAGAGAGTTAATATAAAACTGTAATAGATCAGTTCTAGAAACAGGCCAGTGAAAAATATGCGATTCATATTTTACTATAGCATGTCTTTACTAATGTAGGTAATGAGCCATATAAAGAACACTCACTTCATTCATCTAGGCATAATTAAAAGACAGAAACTTTATAAAGGCCAAACCATGCAACATTAAGACTGAAAATGCAGAAGTTAAGAGAGATAGTTTTCTCATGTTATTGATGTCTGGTGACTCAACTCACATAGTTCTGCTATTGCATTTGATATCAGTTTTAAGGCTCTTACAGATTCAAATCCCTCCAAAACCTCACCAGTAGTCTGATCTTGAAAGATAAGATGGAGATTAGAAAACAAATGAATTATAAAAAGGTAAATAATAACTTTGTAATCAAATTCAAATTCATCACTGATCCATTAAGTATAATAGAACATCTACAGTGTTTAATACTCCATACATAGTTCTAGGAGGTAGATTTAAAGATGAAGTGATCTGGAACCCAGTCCTCCAGATCCTTACAATTAAGTAGGAGAGCTAACATATACATAAATGATTATAATAAAATGATAAAATGTATACAGTTAAGTGACCCAGGCAAAGTATTAATCAAAGTACAGTTTGGGTTCAAAAAAGGGTGAATTTACTTTCTGTTGTAGGAAGAGGTGATAGTAAAAATGTCTAAGAGTGACATTTAAGATCATCTTTGAGAAGCAGAAATGAAAGGAATTACATTTTAAAATATTTTACAAAGCCTCTTAATCCCCTCTTATCTATTTCACCCATCCGTCCACTCACCTACCCTCTGGCAACCACCAATTTGTTCTCTGTATTTAAGAGTCTGTTTTTTGGTTTGTTTGTCTCTTTGTTTGTTTGTTCATTTGTTTTGCTTTTTAGATTCCACATATAAGTGAAATCATGTGGCATTTGTCTCTCTCTGTCTGACTTATTTCATACCCTTTAGGTCCATCCATCTTGTTGCAAATGGCAAGATCTCATTCCTCTTTATGGTTGAGTAACATTTCAACATACACACAAATATACATACACATACACACACACTACGTCTTTATTCCATTCATCTATCAATGGACACTTGGATTGTTTCCATAGCTTGGCTATTGTAAGTAATGTTGCTATAAGAGTGCACAAGTGGCACCTACATGGCTTAGTCAGTTAAGCGTCCGACTTTGGCTCAAGTCATGATCTCACGGTTCATGGGTTCAAGCCCCGCATCAGGCTCTGTGCTGACAGCTCAGAGCCTAGAGCCTGCTTCAGATTGTGTCTCCCTCTCTCTCTGCTCCTCCCCCACTTGCACTCTGTCTTTTTCAAAAGTAAATGAACATTAAACATTAAAAAAAGTGCATAAACTTCCACTTATAAAATAAATAACCCATGGAGATGAGAAGTACAACATAGAGAATATGGTCAATAGTATTGTAATAGCATTGCATGGTGACAGATGGTGACCACACTTATCATGGTCAATACTGAGTAATGTATAGAATTGTTCAATCAATATGTTGTATACCTGAAATTAATATAACATTATATATAATTATACTTCGATAAAAAATTAGTCACCCTGAAAAATATTTTATAAAGCATTTTAAAAATATACACTTGCATTTAAAGATATATTATTAGGGCACCCAACTGGCTCAGTCGGTTAAGTGTCTGACTTTGGCTCAAGTCATGATCTCACAGTTCATGAGTTCAAGCTCCGTGTTGGGCTTTGTGCTGACAGGATGGATCCTGGAGCTTGCTTCAGATTCTGTGTCTCCCCCTCTCTCTGACCCTCCCCAGCTCATGCTCTCTCTCTCCCTCTCTCTCAAAAATTAATAAACATTAAAAATTAAAAAATACATATATTCTTTTTAAAAATTTTATTTATTTACTTAAGTTTATTTGTTTTGAGAGAGAAAGAGAGCAAGAACAAGAGCAGGGGAAGTGTAAAGACAGAGAGAATCTGAAGGACGCTCCGCACTATCAGTGCAGAGCCCAAAGTGGGGCTTAAACCCATGAACCGTGAGATCACGACCTGAGCCAAAATCAAGAGTCGGGCGCTCAACCAACTGAGCCACCTAGGCATTCCAAGATACATACTTTTAAAAAATTTTATTTGTTTTGAGAGAAAGAGAGAGCATGTGCATGCACTCACAAGTTGGAGTGGGGCAGAGAGAAAGGGAGAGCCAAGCAGACTCCACATGCTGTTAGGACAGAGCCTGACACAGGGCTTAATCTCAAGAACTGTGAGATCATGACCTGAGCTGACATCAAGAGTTGGTCACTTAACCAACTGAGCCACCCAGGTACCCCGATATATATCTGTATTTAAAGTTTAGAACAATCTTCAGTTCAATTTCTTTTTCTTTCTTTCTTTCTTTCTTTCTTTCTTTCTTTCTTTCTTTCTTTCTTTCTTTCTTTCTTCTTTCTTTCTTTCTTCAAATAAAGACACTGGGGCTTGGAAAAATTCAGTGACTTGTCCAACATCGTACAGATGGTGAACTTAAACTCAAATTGTCTTATTTTTATGTCCATTGTTCACTCCAGTAAGCAAATTATCCTTTAATTAAGAAAACCTCCTAACTGTTAGGATAGGGTAGGAAGTAATTTCTGAGGAAAAGTGAATTAAATGCTCAGCTGGGCTGGATTATACAATGGGTAAAGGAGAAGTGAAGGAAATATGATTGAAAATAGGCAGAGAAAGATGGCAGATCTAGAAGAATGAGGTACTGAGCTTGCACTGTATCCTGAGATGTGCAGAGGTGTGCCATTAAGTATGAAGGGAGAATAAATCTGACAGCACAGTGAAGATGGATGGGAGAGGTGACAGGCTAGAAGCAGGGGAGAGAAGTTGGGAGCTATTTTAATATTGTAGGAGAAAGATAATTAGGAGTTGGGCTAGGGTGATGACACTGGGAACAGAGAAGAGGAGATACAGAGAGAGATAGTACAGGGCTTGAAAACATTGGATTTGGAAAGAGACAAAAGAAAAAGTAACCTTCACAGATGATTCCAAATTTTCAGGTCTGAGTGATTCAGAGGAAGATAGTGTCATCAACTAAAACATGAAATGAAGAAGAAAAAAATGTTTGGAAAGAAGGTAATAATTCAATATTTTAGTCATACTGAGATGAGACCGTAAATAAGAATGGTAAAAGAAATTAGCATGTTTAGCCTAGAACTAAGAAAATGAAAGGAAATCATGATATCCATGTTTACTTAAAGGTCTGTCACCATTAAGAAAAAAGATTTTTATAATCTACACTACACATCATTGGATTCATCATAATTATTAATTCATGGCACACTTAAATTATTTAGTTAACTAATGAACACTTGTAACTCAACACTCAACACAAGAAGTATTTTACTGATAGTAACACACATTTATTTGCCTATATGCTCCTTTATCCCTTCCCTCCACCTCTTTGACAGTAGTTATTCTCAGGTAACTACTTTTGTTTATGTTTTTGTTTGTTTTTGATTTTGTTTATGATTCCCTTAGCTTTTTTTAAGAATATAAGTTGATCAGACATATATTCCTAAAAAGGATATTTCTTATTTTTAGTTATAGTTAGCTTCATAAAAAAGATATCATGACTTTTTACACTCATGCTTTAAGTAATCTCCTGTAACTTGCATTTTTCACTCATAGTGTTGCTAAGGTTAATCCTTACTTCTGTGTAGCTGCAATGCATCTGTGAAATCATATTCAGTCTTGCCCCCAGAATTGTATTTGTGAGTAAAAAGGGTGCTGCAACCACTCCTCCTGAGAATATTCTCCATAATGATTCCTTTTTAAATAATTCTCATGTAATATGCTAACCTGAGAGTTGTTAAGGACATGACAAAATGTATATTTCTTCCCCAGTAGAATGAAAATTCATGAGCTTTGCCAGGGATTAGTCTTCCTTATTCACTGCTGTATCTGCTTGCCTGGCTTATAATAGACCCTTAAGAAATAAATAATGAGTAAATAATGTATTCACGTGCATTGAAGTAATGGGAACTAGTATATGGAAACAGTGGCATAGGACAGAGTAGGTCATCAGAAGATACTCTCTCTTTTTATGTGCTTACCTAGCAGCAACAACCCAGTGCACATTCCAAGTCCACCACAGCTATCATCTCTGCCTCCATGAATTTACTCTTATAAGGGACAGTATCCAGTTGGATGAGCTGGTTCTGGTTGAATTTGTCAAACTATTTGCTTCATTATTTTATAGTCATATAAATGACTTGAAGTTGGAGTCACTGAGATTTAATATCCTTTCTAACATAAAATTTTATATTGGAATATAAAGGGAATGGTTGATACTGGGAAGAATACAATACAGAACACAAGACAGTCTCCGTATGACAGAAATGAAGTGAAACAATTCAAAAGTTATTTGTATCTGGCTTTAGTATTTGGGCACTTATGTTTGAGTATGGAGACATTTTTAAACCATATAAAATGTTGATAATTAAATTAAACCATAACACAAAGACTGATGGAAAAAGAAGTGAAAATTTCTTCAAATTCACTAACTTAACTTCCTGTTAAGAGATATTCCCATCCCTACTCTGTTGAAAGTAAACATAACATCATCTCTCATGAAAAACTAGAGTTCTACAAGAAACCTACAAATAATAAACTTCCTTTCTCTCCAAACATCTCCATCCGTGTACTATTCCTTCCCCAGGTTGGAGAAAGGATATTCAAATGTCTTGGTTATAAAGCCTCTGTATGATGACTTTACTGCCTGGTGAGGAAAGGTAAAAAAAAAATCCTGAGTCTTCTGATTCAATTGTAGATACATATATTTCTTCTATTTTTAGAAAATATTATTACCTCAATTCTAATTCCAGTTAAAGATGAATTCTCTTTCATTCCTAGGATGGTAGTTTCATTGGAAGACAGAAATTCCTTGGTGCTTGAAAGGAATTACCAAGGCAGGGGCTCATTTAAATTAGGTATTAATTGACCTGGTTCTAAGTTATGTGACCTTAGGCAAGTCACTTTACCTCTCTGGGCCCAAGGTTCCTCATCTGTAAACTGGAAGTTGACTATAGGATTTCTGAGGTTTCTTCCAGCTCTGGTATTCTCTGGGTTCATAAGTATGAAAGAAGGGGAGAGGAGCTTCCTCAGAAGGCATTTGCAAGATTAAAACCTCCACTAAAAACAACGGAGGGTGTATGGAGTGGTCAGTCTCTATAGACTGCAAGAATCTTCATTTAGAACTCCTTGTTTTGGGGTTTGGGGCTATGCTTGAGTTTATGATATGAAGCTTTCACTTTCTTATATGGTTTTGATAGTTATTTAAATGATAGTAGTACGTCCAACAATAATTTCCTTAGAACTAGATAGGAGATTGAAGAATTTAGATCTTTAGCAAGTTTTGACCTATGCACAGAAAGCTTCAGAGACAAAGACAGAGATATATTAATGAAATGAAAAAGCACTATGGAATAGCAGTAATCATAGATTCAACACACGTGAACCCAGTTCATATCAGGATTATCAATCAGCCATGTGACCTTGGGAAAGTCACTTATCTTCTGTGAACTTCAGCATTTACTTTTAATTAATAGCTACCACATATTAAACATATACTATGTACGAGGCATTACATAGGTTTACATTACATATATATTTCTAATATTTAATCTTTACAACAAATCCTGAAAAGTAGGAATTGCTATTCCCATGATACAGATGAGAAATCTGAAATTTAGATTGTTGACATTACTTGAGAACCCCAAAATTCTTATTCTGGCCTTCTGACTGAAAACCCCAACTTTCTTCCAGTGCATTTCTCCATGAGAAAATTATATCAAATAAAGAATACTTACTTCTTTTATATGGAAGGTAAGGCAGTTGTTAAATGTCATTAAGATTCTAATTTCCTGGCTGAAAACATTGCCAAGTGTGACACAAATGAAAAGGAGGTAACTCCTAAAGTTGTACCTGGGAGGGAAGAAGTGATAAGGGATGGCTAGGAATAAGGGAGCAGCTTTGGAGCTAGGAGGGGATGAAGAAGAAATAGAAAGTAATCTGCCAAACTAAGTTAGGAGCATGGGATCAAGGGAGGAGAGCTTATTACTTTACTCCTCTTGGTCCACTCAAACCAATGCTACAGTGTTGGAGATTAGGTGAGTAACCTTAAGATGACTTTCAGTGTCAGTTTCTCAACTCCTTTTACTGTTTCTAACAGGTGGTTGGTGGCAATGGTGGCATCTCTGATAGTGTCTATATCCTGTGTAAATGTCTCTCTTCAGAGTACCACCACATTTATTTACCAAATCACAAAGTTTTTGGTTAAAAGACTGACATGTGAGCATAAAGAAATGGACAAATTTTCTTGAGAAGATCATACTCTCTAAAGGCCACTCTGAAGGAGACATTCTAAAAGTGTTATGAGCAATGGCAGCATTTTATGTTTTCCAAGGTGACCACTTTGAGGAACAATCCTCACTTGGATGCATAAATCCTATTTTTGGTCCAGTTGCTTGTTTTGTTTCTGAGTGAGCCTCATTATATTCCAGTCACACCTGGTGTGTGTCTCTGATGTGGCTGTGAGCAGGCTGAACAAGGGACTTCCCGTCTACTCTCTAGAGTGTCCTGGCCAGTGCACAGGTGTGTCATGGACTAACATACGGCTGGGAACTGGGTCATTTGCAGGCTGAAGGCAGCTGGAGTCTTTAGAGTACAAGCTCCTACTGATTGTCTTGGGATTGCTCAGCAAAGGAATCACAGCTTGCAATTTCCAGTAGTTGGGTTTCCCAATCAAGTGGAATTCTTTTCCATTTCAAGTACTTCCCCTTTGAACAGATGTAGAAAAAGGGGCCTTGGGCCTGGCATGTGGTATGAGATTTTTGTTTCCTATCAGGCTAGAATTTATTCACCATCAGATGAGTTTTTGTCATGGCTGAATCTGCAGAGAAATATATTATTGTAAACTCACTGATAGAAAAATTTTATTTTGTCTATATACAGCTTAAGAAGAAAATAGCTGGGTAAAAAGCTTATACTAGCTTTTGAGAATTTTAAAAAGGAAAAAATAGCAGTGGAAATTTTTGATAGCTATATAATGCCTTGCCTGCCTACCTCCTAGGATCACTATACAGATATATTTATCTGAAAAATGCTTTTATAAACAAAATGTTCTGTTTAGGTCTAACATATAATTTCTTGACTAGAAAGAAAATTAAACCTAATGACTTTATTGACCATGTTCACATACGAATTATTTTTAAGTTCTCTTTGGATAGTTATATTAAGAAATATTGAATTAAAACTCCCACCCCTTTTTGGGGCACATAGGTGACTCAGTTGGTTAAGCATCCAACTTCAGCTCAGGTCATGATCTTGCAGTTCACGGGTTTAAGCCTTGTGTCAGGCTCTGTGCTAACAGCTCAGAGCTGAAACCTGCTTTGGATTCTGTGTCTCCTTCTCTCTCTGCCCTTCCCCTGCTCATGCTCTGTCTCTCTCTCTCAAAAATAAATAAAAACATTTTTTAAAAATTAAAAAAAAAAAAACGAAAAACCTCCAACCCCTTTCAAGTAGAACATTCTTTAGCATTAGTTAGAAATTTAAAAGCATAACTGCTATTTTATTTTCAGATTTCATGTTTTGGATTTTTGAAATAGAAAACATAAAGCAGTTGATATGGCAGTTGCTATATTACCTAGAAATGATGGCTTAAAATTAATAGGAAATAATTTTTAAAAATTTAAGAATTCAAGGAGCAGAGACTAGAAAATAAAGGTGCAAGGGTATTACTGTCCAGTTAACTAGCTACTACAGGCCAGAAATTGTGTTATACTCACATTTGAACATGCCAATTCTAACCAACTCCTATATCTCTTACATGGCAAATAAATGTAGATGAGGTCTGAAATACCTGCAAAGTTTGTTCTTAACCTTTTTATTTATTTTATGTACTTAAATTTTTTTACTGTTTATTTATTTATTTTTATTATTTTTTAAAAATATAATTTATTGTCAAGTTAGCTAACATACAGAGTATACAATGTGTTCTTTGCTTCAGGAGTAGATTCCCATGATTCATCACTTACATACAATACCCAGTGCTCATCCTAACAAGTGCCCTCCTTAACCACCATCACCCATTTCCCCTCTCCCCCAGTCCCCCCCCATCAACCCTCAGTGTGTTCTCTGTATATAAGAGTGTCTTATGGTTTGACTTCCTCTCTGTTTTTAAACACATGTCCTACTAACCAAGCGCTTTTTGAGTCTTAGTTTCTGTAATTTTATTTATGAGAATGATGTGGGTTTTTTTTTGTTTTTCAAATATAGCATTACAATATTGAATATACCTTTTCAGACTACTTTTATGACACTCACATTCTAAAGTGTCCCATAGGCTCCCCCAAGTCACCAAGAATAAGTAATGTGTACCTATGTTTTCATATAGGAGACAAAGGTATTAAAGCCAGGGTGGTTACATGATTTAAACAAGAAAAGTCAAACAACTAGTCAAAGTAGATCAAAGTCTACTGGATCTTTTAGCTCTGCTATGCTACTTTCTACAGTTGGTTATATATTTCTTTTTCATCATCACCTGGGTTTTGAAGTTCAGATGAAAAGGAACCTGGAAAGACAGCACATGGCTGTATGTGAGTATGCTGAGCATGGAGACCTCTCTTCCTATTTATCTCCTACACACATTTTTTTCCTTGTTGTCTAGGGCACCCAGGAATGGGATAGCATCCGTCAGAGATATCTCTGGAATAACTGATCTACAATTCAAACCTCTTCATCATGAAGGAAAAAACTTCTGGTAAAACCTAAAAAATCAATAAGTTATTGAAACCCAAGCTGACAAACAGATTTTTAAAAAGCAAAGAAACAAATGCTTTTTATAAATGAACTTCCAGGGCGCCTGGGTGGCTCAGTCGGTTAAGCGTCCGACTTCAGCTCAGGCCATGATCTCACAGTTTGTGGGTTCAAGCCCCGCGTCGGGCTCTGTGCTGACAGCCTGGAGCCTGCTTCAGATTTTGTGTCTCCCTCTCCCTCTGCCCCTCCCTTGCTCTCGCTCTGACTCTCTCTGACTTTCAATAATAAATAAACATTAAAAAAAATTTTTTAAATAAAAATGAACTTCCCTAAGGTAGCTTCCAAACTGCTGTAATGACACATTGTTTTCAATGACAGGGTTTGCACTGATGAATGCAAGAGATGAATTCCATAATGTCCTGTGCAAGTCAGAGAGTGTGTACCTACAGAACAACCTAGAGAAGTTTCAAGAAAGTATAAAATACAAGGAAGAATACTGATGGCTGAAGGTAGCGCAGGCATATCCTTAACAATCTGACACAGTTACCTCTTCAATTCACCATCCCCCTTCAGATTCAATAACAACATTTGATAGGAAATACAAACTCTAAGTTATTAAGCGGCTTCCTAGAGCTATGTGAATGTGGAATTAAGAGTGGAATCTATGTTCCCTGGCCTTTCAGTCACACATCGGTCATACTGTCTCCCAAAATGCATTTGTTAACTCCTTTACTACTACTTCAACAACTTCTTCTTCTTCTTCTTCTTCTTCTTCTTCTTCTTCTTCTTCTTCTTTTGAGAGGGAGAGAGAGTGAGCAGGGGAGGGTCAGAGAGAGTGGGAGACAGAGGATCCAAAGCAGGCTCTGCACTGATAGCAGTGAACCCTATGCAGGGCTCAAACTCAGGAACCAAACCATGAGATCATGACTTGAGCCAAAGTCGGACACTTAACTGACTGAGTCACCCAGGCACTCTGGTAACTCCTTTACTTCTAATCACAATAACAGCTACCTTTTATTGAACACTTGTTATATGTCAGGTCCTCACTGAGTGCTTCATACTATCTCATACAATACTTACAACACCCTAGGATGCATTTATTATTCACATTTTATAGCTAAGGGAATTAAAGCAAAGAGAGGCTACACAGCTAATAAATGGTTGAGCTGAGATTAAACCCAAATTTGCCTACACACTAAAGCCTGTGGTTTTAACTAATACTCCAGTTACTGCTATTGGATTTCACTTTATATGCCCATTTCCCTGGACTGGGAATACATTCTTGGATTCTTAGGCAAAGTATGACCTCAACTAGAAAAAGAATTGTGATCATTTATTGATATATGCTGTGAGTAGGGGCTGATAAGTGGTAGCAGTAACATACATATCAGGTATGTGCCAATGCTGCCTAGGTAATGCTTCCTCTATGAAGTATTACTCTCTCTACATATGGTATGTGATCTACTTTGTAGACCAGCTTATGTCATGTCTATGTGACCATATTTTGCCAGACTAATATCAGAATACTTGGTTTGTCAACTTAAACAGAATTTCCTTAATTAGTATTTTATCAGAATACCCAGGCTATATGATTACTGTATTATTTGAGGGAAACAGGGACCAGCCTTGCTTTCTCTATATAAATGTGACAGCTCAACTAGGGTATGAGAACAACAGGAACCAGCATATCAATTTTTTAAATGTTAATAAACCTTCATGGACTAGCTAGATGTTTTCTGTGCATATCATTTACAAAATAATTATGGTGAAAAAATAGTCCTAAAAAGATTAAGACTAAGATGAAGCAGACTTGTCCACAGCTAAAGGAGTTAATTCAGGATTTGAAACTAAAAAGGAAAATAGATTTAGCAAGACGTAAGCAAAGGGATTAAAAACTAAGAAAGGGAAAAAAAGAGTAGTAAGGTTAAAAAAAAGAGAATCAGATCAAAGCTGGAAATTCATAAAAGCCATATCTTACTCTAAAGAAAGGATTACTTACTCACTGCTTATATTCTGGCAATTTTTATCGTTGTACCAAAGCAGATGGGTCAGAATTAGTCTTGTGGACACAAAGAATAGAACATACATTTCACAGGCCATGGAAATGGGTGAGAGTGCTCAAGTCCTGAGGCAATGGCAGGAAAGTCAGGCTGTTAGCATTCCTTTCCCTCCAACACATTCCTTTAGATTCCTTTAGCTGCAACACAGTCTTACCTTAGATGAGAAAGTTCAAATGCACTGAGAATTTTTCCTGTATCTTCTCCCCTTCTTCTTAACTCTATGTTCCCTTCTGTCCTTCCCTTTGCTGCCTTTCCCTCTCCTCTTTACTTTCTCCTTCCTCTTACAAGACATTGTTGAGGTCCTGCTATATTCCAAGAACCCTGGGTTTATACAAGCAAATCAAATTCACTCTTTGCCATTCCACAGCTCAAAGTCCAATGGGGAAGAGGAAAAATAACCCATTATAATCTCACAGCACTTTACAAAGCACTTTCTCAGACATGGCAGGAATTACTATCTCCCTTTTACAAATGAAGAAGTGAAGTCCAAACAGGTTAAGTGAATTGTTCAATATCAAACCTCTAGTATAGAATATGGGTGATAAAGGCAGAATAGGAATGAATGAGTGAAAAGAAATTGAAGGATATCCTCTTTCCCTTCCAGATAATTAAGTTCCACCACAGGCTGCATAATTAATATGCATATATTTTGACATATGTGTATACATATACATACACACATATAAACAAATGTTTGTAAAGGATAATGCTAGATATATGTGAAAGCATTCTGCATCTTGCAAAAGGCTAAGAAAGTATAAATTGACACCATCATTACACAGAATCAGAGTAAATAGGCAAAAATTAAGCTAAGATTTGAAATATCTGCCAACCATTCTTCTGTTTCCAAAATACAATACATTTCTAGGTTCAGGAAACCTAGCTGGGCTGACCGGTTCTAAAAAATAATGAGTGAATGAATGAATGAAGGAATGAACTAGGTCTTCCAAGGTAGGAAAGTACTGTATTCATCACCAGGAAGTTAAGATTTACCACAGGCTCTGGAAATGAAAGTCAAGGCTTTAATATAACCATAGGATCTTCTAAAGGGAGAAAAAAATTGGGAACTAGAAAAGTGGGCAGACTCTTTCTTCTTTCTAAATATACGGATAAATATAAAGCTATGATAATTCACTATAAGCTGGCTTAAAAGTAATAAGAAAATTGAATTCAAAAATATTTGTTCTTATTTGATATATGAAGAAGTGAATTCAAATATACCAATGACATCCCTTTTGTAAGAAGGGCTAGTTTAATAGAATCTAACGATAGAGAAGTTTCCTGATAGAAAAGGCCTCTCTGTACTTCACAAATCATCCCATATGGAGTGCACATTCTACATCTATTCAACATTGTTCAATAGTTTTCCCAAGCCCTTACATAAATGACAAATACAGCTTAGAAGTAATGAGGACAGAATTAATAAAAAGAGTCCTAGCAACTTTAGAAGAAGTAATTACCTGAAATAAATTGGTAGACTCCAATGTTACTGGAATCCAGGTATTATGTTAAATGAGTTAGAATTATTACCTTAATCCTTCTAGTAAGCCTGAAAAATGGATATTATCACTGTCTTTTTTTTTTTTTTAGGTAAGAAAGCTCAGAAAGGTTGAATAACTTTCTGAAATAAAACCAGGTGGATACTGCTTTTCCCTCATCTTGTCTTCCAAGAGAGCTGAAAGAAGTAGATACTGACTTAGAGCAGGTGAACCAGAAAGGTAGACTAGAAATGACTCTAAAATTTAGGATTTGTTATAAATCCATGTCAAACTGAGTTGGCAAAGTGATGAAAACTAAATATCTGAAGGTGGTATAGTCTACATTTTGAGATTGTTTTACATACTAATAACCTGACTTAAGCAGCCAACTATGCATGGTGAGTAGAGCTAAATTTGGAAGGGAAAAGGTACCTCAGGAGAGATATCCATGTGATCTGGACCTTACATAATCTTTGGAAGTGAAACCCTAAAAGGTCTTTTTTTTTAAGTGGGCTCCACACCCAGCACGGAGACTAACATGGGGCTTGAACTCACTACCCTCAGATCAAGACCTGAGCTGAGATCAAGAGTCAGACACTTGTGCAATTATAAAACAAATAAGTTATGGAGGCAAAAATTACAGTGTAGGGGATACAGTCAATAATATTGCAATACCATATGGTGACAGATGGTGACTACACTTATCGTGGTGAGCACTGAGTAATGTATAGACTTGTCAAATCAGTATGTTGTACAACTGAAAGTAATACAACATTGTATTCTATACTTCAGTAAAATTTTTAAAGGGGCAAAATACAATAAAATGACAACTGAAAGGTCCATGCTTGAGGAAAAAAGTAAATATATGAAAAGCAAAAAAAAAAAAAAAGAGTCAGACACTTAACCAACTGAATCACCCAGGCACCCCTAAACCTCAAAAGGTCTTGATGACAGAGGCAGAGCATTACCTAAGACTTAGGGAGCCTTACTGAACAGAGCAAGCTTTGAATTTTAGTGATGCTGTAGTTGCTACTGTTTTCCTCTGGAATGTCTCAATGCCCACTCCCTCCTTCCACCTGTCCTTAAACTCCTGCTGCAGAGATTTTTACAAAGTGGAAAGGTTTTTACATTTTTGTCGGCACAAAGCCAGAAAAGTATTCCTCAAGAAAATACGTCCCATAACCAACTCATGCCTCTCTTGTAGCATCCTTCCAGATCCTTCTGTTCTTCTTTCTGAAAAGAGCAAGTATCTCTCATATGAAACAACACTTTCTCTGTAGTTTCTCCTTGGCTTTTCACCACTTGGGTCTTTCCCAGATTTTTCTTCACATTTTGAAGGGTTCTGTCTTTAAAAAGTTCTCTAATCCTACATTCGTCTCCTTTAAGGCCTAGCTAGAATGTTGGCTTCTTTTTTTTTTTTTTTAATTTTTTTTAACGTTTATTTATTTTTGAGACAGAGAGAGACAGAGCATGAATGGGGGAGGGTCAGAGAGAGGGAGACACAGAATCCGAAACAGGCTCCAGGCTCTGAGCTGTCAGCACAGAGCCTGACACGGGGCTCGAACTCACGGACCGCGAGACCATGCCCTGAGCCGAAGTCGGCCGCTCAACCGACTGAGCCACCCAGGCGCCCCTAGATTGGTTTCTTGAGGTCATTAAGACAAAGCCTAAACTAGTTTTTATTTTAATTGTGCTCACTTCTACTTCCAAGAGAGTTTCTATATGGGATCAAACCAATTATTTCTGGAGTCTTCTTCTCTACAACCAAATGTTCTAAGTAATCAGAATGACCTAGTCAAAGCCAGTTTGTTGAGGCTTCTCTCTTTCCTTGTCTTCTAAGAGAACTGTGAGAAATAGATGCTGTGATTAGGAAGTAAACCAGGAAATGGAGACTAAAAATGACTCTAAAAATTTAGGGTTTATCCTGAATCCACCATGTCAACAAGACTGGCATCCAGCTATAGTAGCCCCCGTTTTCATTTACATTGAAAGAACTAATCCTCTTTAGATGAAGACTTCACAAACCTTATAACCCTGTATCTTTTCTAACAACCTACAAACTCAAAGAAGAAGACAAAGAAAAGAAACTGGGGAAAGTAAGATGAGCTTTTCTACCCACCTGCCACTGGAGAGCTGCTGACTTCCTTGAACAAGAGCTGAGAAGTTTCTTATATGCATATAACATTCATTGGATCACTTATTTACTTGTTTACAGTTTCAAAGCCCTCTGCTGGGTTATATGTTGTCTGGCTGAGCTCAAAAAAAGAAGTTTTAAAATGTAAATTAAATACAAATGGCAAAAGCCACGTATCTGAATAATTACAATGAAAGACACAGAGACATTTTCATAAATATCTTTGTCATTAATCTTCTCTGAAAAAATTCTTATGCAATAGGCAATTTATGGAAGGCTGAGCCATTTTATTCTCATAGCTAAATGAGAAAGAATAGCAACTTTCCCTAAAAGTTCTGAGCATTTGTGGAAGGCTTTTAAAGAAAACATAGACAAAGCAGAGGGGCTTTCCTTCTTTTATTTGTCATAAAGCCAAGTAATGCATTGGAGCAAGTTGTTCCATTCTTCTACAGAGAAGCAAGGTGCTTCAGCAAACAAAACTCCCTGAGATCTGAGTTCTAACTCAAGCTTTCCCAGTCAATGTTACTGCCATTGGTGTTAACATTAGACAGAAAGAAAGCAGAACTTCTGATCTTTCTCTCTCTCTCTCTCTTTTGTCTCATCTTATTAACTTTTCTTTCTTCCTCTCCTCTACACATATATCATTAGAAAAAATGTTTTGGCTTGGTGAGATGGCATGGTTTAGAGTAAAATGGCCAGGAAGTAGTAAAACTGCGGTCTCCCTCATGAACCTCACCTACCCATAGTAATCTTCCTCAACACAAACTATTTCATACATTTGGAACTTGAATGTATATATAAAAGAATCCAAACAAAATCCAGAGCAGAATCCAGAGCAATTAGAAAGAGGCAGTTTATGATGCTAAGCCAGAAGACATGGTCCAACTCTACTTCTTACTAACTGCAGGACTCTGAGCCACTCAAGTATCTGCTCTGAGCTTCAGTTACTTTATCTGTAAAATGGGACCAAAGGTCCTATCTCACACATGAGATACATGCAATTATTTTGTAAACTGTAAAGTGCTACACAAGTTAAAGGGAATAATTTTATCTTCTTCATTTTCCCTCTGGTCTTTTCTATAATTCTAGGTTGGCTAATCAGAAGAATCCAGACAATAAGGATGACTTGTGTATCTTAATAGTTTTTTAAAGTATATTAAGAAAAGCGATCCGGACTAATATAACAAGAAAAAGTTTCCCCCTTTCCTTTACCTTGAGAATTAAAAATTAAAGGCAAAAATGAGAATTTGAAAGTAATGTTTCCCTGAATGTCCTCTGCTCTTTCTCTTAATTTCCTCTAGACTGCTTTCCTTCTATTGCACATTTCATGCACACTTTACATCATAATGACTATTTTATGAGTTGATGATTCTTTTATGAGAAATGGTTTACTGTGTAATCAAGCAGAGAGAGAATTGTCTCAAGGTTCACTTACAAGAAATCCAACTATGAATTCCTAAACGTACTACTCACACAGAGAAGATTGAAATATGTTTTTTTGTTTTTAAAATGTATTATTAGTCATTAATGTCAGGATTTCTTTGCTTTTCAAGGCCAACTTATGACATTTCAACTTCCCATTCAGGGAATGAAATAACTCTAAAGACCCAATAGTCTAGTGATCTATAATTAAGGGTAAATTCCTTTAACTGGAATTTAGCAAACATGTATGAACCTACTGCTATGCATAGGCAGCATGATAGGGGAAAACAAATATGTGTAATAGATATTACTGCTGCTTTCAAGGAACTAAAATTCTAGTAAGGAGAAAAAGAGAAAGACATATAACATATATGGAGTATACTGAGAAACATGAAAACCAGGACTGATGGGAACTGAAGAAGCAGGGACCATTCACTACTAGTGAAGGACAAGACAAACAAACTTTTTATATTTGTTTTATAGGAAGTTATTCTAAACCACTGAGCTCCTTATATATAATATTCACCTATAATAACCAATAAAAATAACAAAAGAAGAGAAATTAATCTATTCAACATCTTTAAAAGTTCTGGTGTCAACCCACTGGACTTTTGATGTCTTCTTAGAATACAGAAAGCTTCACTCCCATCATAATGACAAGAAAAAAGCAGATAACCTATAAAATTATTTCTTGAACTCATCACAGACACTTCAGAAATATCAGGACCACCAACTAATCTCAATTTTAAGCAAAGACATGCACTTCCTAGCAGAGATGGAATGCCTACACTTGCTTACCTGGGGCAGAATGTGGGTGTAGGAGATGCCAGGCACCATACAAGCTGGTAAGAACTCAACTAAAAAGTTCAACAAATTGGGGGCCCCTGGGTTGCTCAGTCTGTTAAGCAATTGACTTCACCTCAGGTCATGATCTCATGGCTCGTGAGTTCAAGCCCCACATCTGGCTCTGTGCTGACAGCTCAGAGCCTAGAACCTGCTTCAGATTCTGTGTCTCCCTCTCTCTATCCCTCTCCAGCTCACGCTCTGCCTCTCTCTCTCTTTCTCTCTCATTCTCTCTCTCCTTCGAAAATAAATAATTTTATAATTTTATAATTATAATTTTATAATTTTATTTATTTATTTATTGCGGGGCTCGAACCCCTGAACTGTGAGATCATGACCTGAGCTGAAATCGGATACTCAACCAGCTGAGCCACCCAGGTACCCCCATGTATCTTTTTGAACTAGTGTTTTCATTTTGGGGGGCTAAATACCTAGTAGGAGAATTAGTGGGTCATATGGTAGGTAATTCTATTTTTAATTTTTTAAGGTACTTCCAAACTGTTTTCCAGTCACTGCACAACTTACATTCCCATTAACAGTGTAAAAGTGTTCCTTTATCTCCACATCCTTGCCAACACTTGTTATTTCTTATGGTTTTTATTTTAGCCATTATGACAGATGTTGATATCTCACTATTGTTTTGATTTGCATTTCCCTGATGATTAGTGATGTTGAGCATCTTTTTATTTGTCTCTTACTCATCTCTAGGTCATTTTTGGAAAAATTTCTATTCATGTCACCTGCCCGTTTTTTAATTGCATATTTTTTTGTGTTGAGTTTTATAAGTGGTTTATATATTTTGGATATTAACCCCTTATTTGATATATCAATTGCAAATATCTTCTCCCATCCAGTAGTTGTCTTCTTATTTGCTCATGATTTCCTTCAGTGTGCAAAAGCTTTTTATTTTGGTGTAGTCCCAATAGTTTCATTTTGCATTTTTATTTGTTCCCCTTGCCTCAGGAGACAATCTACAAAAATGATTCTACAGCTGATGTCAAAGAGATTACTGCCTATGTTTTCTTATAGGAATTTTATGGTTTCAGGTCTCACATTTAGGTTTTTAATCTGTTTTGAATTTATTTGTGTATGGTGTAAAAAAGTGGTTCACTTTCATCCTTTTGCATGTAGCTCTCCACTTTTCCCAACACCATTTGTTGAAAAAGTTGTCTTTTTCCCATTGTATATTCTTGCCTCCTTTGTTGTAGATTAATTGGCCATAAAACCATGGGTTTATTTCTGGACTCTCTTCTCTTCCATTGATCTATGTGTCTATTTTGGTGCCCCCACCACACCGTTTTGATTCTTACAGCTTTGTAGTGTATCTTGAAATCTGGGATTGTGATATTTCTTTTTGTTCTTCTTTTTCAAGATTGCTTGGACTATTCAGGGTCTTTTGTGGTTCCATAGAAATTTTAGCATTATTTGTCCTAGTTCTATGAAAGATACTGTTGGTATTTTGATAGGGATTGCATTAAGTCTGTAGGTTGCCTTAAGTAGTACAGCCATTTAACAATATTTGTTGTTCCAATCCATAAGCAAGGAATATCTTTTCATTTGTTTGTGTTGTCTTCAATTTCTTTCAACAGTGTTTTATAGTTTTCAGAGTACAGGTCTTTTGCTTCCTTAATTAAGTTTATTTCTAGTTATCTTATTCTTTTTTGTTACAACTGTAAATGGGATAGTTTAATAAATTTCTTGATCTGCTCATTCATGAGTAGTGTATAGAAATGCAATGAATTTATGTACATTGATTATGTATCCTGTGACCTTACTGAATTCATAAATCAGTTCTAGTAGTTTTTTTGGTGCAGTCTTTTGGGTTTTCTCCATACAGTATCATGTCATCTGCAAATGTGAAAGTTTGACTTCTTCCTTACCAATTTGGATGCCCTTTATTTCTTCTTTTTGTCTCATTGCTATGGCTAGGACTTCAGGCACTATGTTGGATAAAAGTAGTGAGAATGGACATCCTTATCTTGTTCCTGATCTTAGGAAGAAAGTTCTCATTTTTTCACCATTGAGTATGATGTTAGCTGTGGGTTTTTCATATATGGCCTTTATTGTGTTGAGGTATGTTCTCTCTAAACCTACTTTCTTGAGAGTTAATATTGTGAATGGATGTTGTCTATTGTCAAAAGCTTTTTCTGCATCTATTGATATGATCACATGGTTTTTATCCTTTCTTTTATTGATGTAATGTGTCATGCTGATTGATTTGCAAATATTGAACCACCCTTGCATCCATGGAATATACCCCACTTGATTGTGGTGAATGATTTTTTAAATGTATTGTTGGATTTGGTTTGCTAATATTTTGTTGAAGAGTTTTACATCTATGTTCATCAGAGATATTGGCCTGTAGTTCTCTTTTATTGTGGCATCTTTATCTGATTTTGGTCTCAGGGTAATGCTGGTCTCAAAAAAATGAATATGGAATCTTTCCTTCTTCTATTTTTTGGAATAGTTTGAGAAGAATAGTTAATAACTCTTCTTTAAATATTTGGTCCTGGACTTTTGTTTGTTGGGAATTTTTTAAATTACTAATTCCATTTCATTGCTCATGACTGGTCTCGTCAAATTTTCTGTTTCTTCCTGATTCAGTTTTGGGAGGTCATATGTTTCTAGGAATTAATCCATTTCTTCTAGGTTGTCCAATTTGTTGGCATATACTTTTTCATAATATTCTCTTATAACCTTTTGTATTTCTGTGGTGTCAGTTATTTCTCCTCTCTCAGTTCTGTTTTTATTTATTTGAGTCCTTTTTTCTTCCTATGAATCTGGCTAAATTTTGGTGATCTTTTCAAAAAACCAGTTTCTGGTTTCATTTATCTTTTCTATGTTTTGTTTTGTTTTTTAGTCTCTATTTCATTTATTTCTTCTCTAATCTTTATTATTTCCTTCTTTCTACTGGCTTTGGGCTTCATTTGTTCTTTTTTGAGCTGCTTTAGGTGTAAGGTTAGGTTGTTTCAGATTTTTCTTGCTTCTTTAGGTAGACCTGTGTTGTTATAATCTTCCTTCTTAAAACAGCTTTTGCTGTATCCTAAAGATTTTGGACCATTCTGTTTCCATTTTTATTTGTCTCCATGTATTTTTTGATTTCCTCTTTGATTTCTTGCTTGACCCATTCATTGTTTAGTAGCATGTTATTTAACCTCCATGTATTTCTGTTCTTTCCAGATGTTTTCTTGTGATTGATTTCTAGCTTTATGCCGTTGTACTCTAAAAAGATGCATGATATGATTTCAATCTGTCTGAGTTTGTTGAGACTTGTTTTGTGGCCTAATATGTGATCTATTATGGAGAATGTTAAATGTGTACTTGAAAAAAATGTGCATTTCACTGTTTTAGGATGCAGTGTTCCCTGAATATATCTGTTAGATCCACCTGGTCCAAGCCAGTTTCCTTGTTGGTTTTCTGTCCAGATGACCTATCCATTGATGTTGTAAGGTATTACAGTACCCTATTATTACTGCATTATCAGTTTCTTCCTTTATGTCTGTTAGTAGTTGCTTTATGTATTATTTTGGCGTTCCCATGCTGGGTGCATAAATATTTACAATTGTTATATTTTCTTGGTGGATTGTTCCCTTTATTGTTATGTAGTGTCCTTCTTTGTTTCTTGTTATAGTCTTTGTTTTAAAGCCATTTTTTTCTGATTAAGTATTGCTACCTCAGTTTTCTTTTTATTTCCATTTACATGATAAATGTTTTTCCATCCCTTCACTTTCAATCTGCATGTATCTTTAGGCCTGAAGTGAGTCTCTTACAGACAGCATATATGGATGGATCTTGCTTTTTTATCCTTTCAGTCATCCTCTGTATTTTTATTAGAGAATTTAGTCCATTTATATTCAAAGTATTTATTGATAGGTTTGTAACTATTGTCATTTTGTCATTTCTTTATAGTTATTTTTGTAGCTCTTCTCTGTTCCTTTTATTCCTTTGCTCTATTTCCTTATGATTTGATGGCTTTCTTTAGTGATATGCTTGGATTCCTTTCTCTTCATTTTCTGCATATCTATTATAGGTTTTTGATTTGTGGTTACCATTAGATTTATATATAACATCGTATGCATATAACAGTCTAAAGTTGATGGTCACTTAAGTTTGAAACCTAGAATGGGTTCAAAGCCCTAAATTTTTACTCTTCCTTACTACATTTTATCTATATCATGTCATTCTCCACATCCTAATAAAGAAGTATTAATAATGAAGTTACTATGAGATCCAATCTAACACAGTTTGGATCATTTACCATTTTTAAGCATTATTGGAAACAGGAAATGCAGAGTGAAAACCTTACATTTTCAGAGTATAGAAAATTTTTGAGATTTTAATATATCAAAGAAATGAAGAGAAAATATAATTTGACCTCACAAAACATTATGAGAAGGAAAAAAAGTGGAGACTGAATTTTTAAATAGTTTTATAAAGGAAAAATATGGGTCTTAGAGGCAAATAATAATAACTATAAATTAATAGTCATAAATATCAATAGTTATCAGGTATCATATATTTTCTCATTTAACCTTTAATAATCCTTCAAAATAGCTATTATTCCTATTTTACAGACAAGCTAATTAAGGCTCACAAAGTTTAAGTAGCTTGCCCAACACTACAACAGTGGTTGCTGAATGTCTACATGAATGAATCTGTCTAAATCATTAGCATCACTATCTCTGGAGACTGAAACTTGGTTTTTCATATAGAAGTCAAGAATTGACTCCAAAATTGTATTCTTCCACTCATGACCTTAACTGTCTAGAACAGAGTTAAGTGCTGGCAATTACCAGACTATGAGAAGAACAACAACAACAAAACCCTGAAGCGTGTTTATTAAGTTTTGATTCCTTGCCAACTTTAAAGATCTGTGACATTTTTAGGTCAATTAATAGAAAACCAAATTTTGTCATAGGAATTTCATTTCTGTACTTGATAGGTTGACGTCTATGGTTTTAAAGCCACAACCTCCATTAATACATTATTAGGAAGTTAGAGAAAAGTAAGATGGAGAAGGAACAGTGGTCCATACTAGACACTGAAAGCTGGAGATGGAGAGTTGTTGAAAAGGCCTCTTTGAAATTGTGTGGAAGGATGCCAAACTCCATGTTACTAGTATATGTGAAGTGGTATTACAAATTATTTGTAAGGAGAATGAATTCCTGAGAAATTTGTTCATAATGTTGTTTGTGAATTAAATTAACCAGCACGGGGGCTCCAAAAGAACATAGAAGTTACATAGCCCCGACCTTACCAATAGGCTGTATTACAAAAGCTAGTTTCAAAGTTAATTGTATAAGAATGCAGAAATCCTTTCACCAAGGAAACAATATTCCAAATCTCGAATCAGCTTTATGGCCTGCAAGCCAAATACAGACCACAACCTATTTACGTAGGGCCCACAAGCTGAAAAAAGCTTTTGCATTCTTAAATGGTTGAAAAAAATCAAAAGATGACTAATATTTCATGACACATAAATGTTACATGTAATTCAAATTTCACTGACTATATATAAAGTTTTATTGGAATATGACACAATTATATGTTTATGCATTGTCAAAGGCTGCTTTCACATATAACAGCAGAGTTGCGACACAGACCCTATGTCTCACAAAACCCAAAACACTGCATTCACACACTATATGTCCCTTTGCAGAAAAAATATGCTGGTCCTCATGATAAATTATTACTACATTCCCAAGCTGGCTTACAAAAAGTGATACTATTCAAAATATGATTGTGCTATAGTGTTAAAACCAAGTCTATGTCTGGTGACATTCCAGCTAGGTAGGCACTGAATATCAGAGCCAATTCAAAGTCCTACTTTCCTACCTTTGCTTATACCATTCAGGCAACTTGTAATATCCTTCCCCCAACAAAAAAAATAAATAAATAAAAATAGCTAACATTTATGAGTTAGCAAATTGAGCACTTTTTAGTTGTTTTAAGTACTGCACATGCACTGCTTTATTTAATCCTCACAATAACTCAATAAAATAATTACTATTAATATGCCCACTTACAAATGGGGAAATTGAGACCACAAGAAGTTAAATACTGGCTCCAAGTGATAGTTCTAACAAGTGTGAGAGCCAGGATATAAACCCTGGCAATCTATTACAATCCTGAATATTGTGCTATTATCCACAAACCATGGGATATATCCCTTTTACAACTTTCAACATTTAAGACTTAATTCAAATGCCAGCTTCTTCATGAAGCCTTTCTCCCGGATTCCCTATGCCCACAAGTTCAAAATAACTACATTAATTATATTATCAGCCCTCTGCACATCTATAAAAGTATTCCTTACTCTGTTTTCTAATTTATATGTCCCCATCCTTCGTCCCATAGGCACAAACAAAACAAAATATAGATTTTAGGCTCACTGAGGGCAGGGAACTATAGTTCTCTATATCATACATAGTATGTACTTTATAAATGCATTCTAATTGAGTAGATTAAGGTAGAAGCAGTTGGCTTCTGATATTAAATAAAATATGCTAATGAAGAAAATTCCTCAGTTGGTAAATATATTAAAATATCTTCATTACGAAAGATAGAAAGCTTGGTTTAATTTGCTGTTCAAAGTGAGTCATAATCAAGAAATTCTTCTCTGACCCACATAACCATCTCAAGCAGGCCTTAAATACAGCCAAATACAGCATAGGGGGAATTGTGTGGGGGAGCTTGAAGAAGTTCTTTTCATAGTAAGATCTAACCAGAAAAAAAAGAAGCCCCAACATTCATCTTTCTTTGGGGCTAAGACAGTGCTTTTTCAATCTTTTTTATTCACTCAATATTTTATTTACTGAAATCCTACACAGAAATGCAAATTATAGAACAGACAAAACTAAAATTTGTGATTGAAGCGGTGGCAGTTGGAGAGGTAAGGAATGGGACCCCTGGAGTACCACCACAGAGCATATAGGACACAGAGCACAATTTGGCTTAGAAACCATACTGAAGTAAATGTTAACTCATTCATGCATTTTCATACATTGGTACTGTACTTATATTACTAGCTCATCAATTATACCTAGAACAAAATAGGGCCTCAAAGCAATCATCATTCAATATCTGCCCTGTTGACATAATGTGAAGATAAATTTTGATGGATATGGGTCAAGAAAAGGTCATGAGGAATCCAGGAGAAGATAGGCATAAGAGGTCAACCATATCAGAGAATCACTGGACAACCAAAAGATAATTACCCTGGCACTATTAAGAGAGGGATGCGGAAAAAAAGGACTCAGAGGGCCACATCTCAGGATTGCAGCAGGTTGACCCTAGAGCCACCATTGGTAAAGAATGTGGCTACTGTTACTTATGACTCCAAGATGCCTCATGATTTAAATATCATCTATGGGGCAGGGGGTGAACATTTAAAAGATAAGTTTCTAGTGTTCTAAAGAATAATGAGTTGTCCAATATGATATCAAGGTAGAAACCCATGCTTACGATGAAAAAAATTAATTATGTATTCCTAATTAAATAGTGGTTAGTAGACATATCAAGAAAGTGTTCCATATGAATCCATAACAGGGGTAATGGCTGGGTTGAAACCAAGGCTCAGACAGCTATAACACTGTGTGGAGCTAGGTGAGATCTTTAGCATTCTGGAACCAGAGCCCCAAGGGTACTGGAGATCAGGTTGACAGCATAGAAGCCCATGAGAAGAGGCAGCAAGCTGACCTCCAGAGAGAGAAAATAGGGAGAAATGGCATCAAGGAGCTTTATCCATGATCTTCAAGTTGTTAAATACCTGAAGGTCTCATAATTCCAAATTTCAATTCTTGGAAATTTAAAAAAATCTCTAGTTTGGGATTCAGAAAGTCTGCTTTGAAGTCCTGTTACTTCCACTTACTAGATGTGTGACTTGTTAATTTACCCCTCAGATTTGTCTGGTTGGGTTAATAATATTTGTCTCATTTCATGGCGTTTCTTAACCTCATATTAAAATGTGGATGATAAATTTCAAAATATGCAACGTAATGCTATTAACTGCTATTTAATGCTATTATCAGATCATCAGTTTAGAATCTACAGTTATTCTTGCCTATGCCTCTGGAATAATGATTGTGGAAAGATATGTTAGGGTTTGCAAAATAGAGCAGAATCCCTAGAGAAAATTTTGAACAAAACACTTACATTGTGCATGAAGTCCCCAAAGGGTACAGCAAGCAATAGATCAAGGAAGCCTAATTAGAATTCTTGGGACAAGAGGTGGAAATAATATTGTTTATAAGTGGAAAGGAAAATCCTGATTCCCTCAGGAATGAAACATGTGACAGCAATTGAAAAGAGAAGGAAAAGAAAGAATCTTTGTTGACTACTGGTTCCCACAAAAAGACACAGGCAATGAGACCCAAGCTTGGGGGAAAAATATGGGAAAAAAAATAACATGGTAGTTAGGATCTAGGAAATTCCAATACTCAAATCATTGACATTATTTCTGAGAGATCTTGACAGTAATTGCAATGGTTAAGAAACAGGAATAAACCTGTTTAAACACACAGACACACACAGACACACACACACACACACACAAATGTTAGAGCTCCACGTCAGGCTCTGTGCTGGAGCCTGGAGCCTGCTTTTGATTCTGTGTCTCCCTCTCTCTCTGCCCCTCCCCTGCTCACACACTCTCTCTCTCTCTCTCAAAAATAAATAAACATTAAAAAAAAAGAATCAATTAGTTGAGAAAATACATAATGAAGAAAGATGCTATGAACTCAAAGCTTTTAAATGAATTTCAGTTTTTATTCATCATAATAAATATATATTTGTTTTTTTAATAAATATATATTTGATATATACAATTAATAAATACATATACATAATTGGGAAGTTATATATATGATAAAAAAACATAAAATTTATTTGGCCTACAGGTAATAATTGGTATGTAAATGGACTAAAAAACCTCTTCTAATTCTGAGGTTCCCAAAACTGTATTCCACATGTTTTTAGATTTATAACATTAACCTTACACAGACAATGCATTCTGGGATGTAATCAATCAACCAAACCAAACTAATGATAATGGTTAAATATTATTTAAATTTAAATAATATTAAATAAATATTAAATATTAAATCACTGAAGCAGTGATTCTCAACTTTTTCTCCTTATCATCTCCCCCAGGAATCCTTTAAGACATTTAGTTTATTTAATCACCCTCCTCCTCCATGAAATTTTAATACCACACATATACTGTATATGTTTTATTACTGTAGCCCTTTAGAGGGACATAAACCATTATAATGTCTAAAGTTTTTTTCATACACATTCCCCTAAAAACTAAGGTTTAAATTGCCCCATATTGAGAATGTACAGACTAAGGAATTGTCTTATTTAATCCTTATACTGAGATGGGTATTATTATTATTCCCATTTTTACAGATAAAGACAGTGAGCTTATAAGAGGCTAAATAAACTTATCCAATTTGTCAGACTCATTTAGCCTACATGAGGACTGTGTGAAAACACCATATATGGCACATTTCCCAGGCCAGACAATAGGATACCCACAAATACAGGTTGCTCTTAAAAAATAGCAGTGTCAAAGCCATGTATTCTGCATCCAGAAAAGCTGCTACATATAAATTTCCAGGTTTTCTTACTCTGATATTCTTATTTGACTAAGCCTGGAAAATGTTGGCTTGGTTTTAGAGTAATTTTTGAGCAGTACTGATTAAGTGTACATTATTTAACAATACCTTTAAGTGTTTTGAAATTTTCATTTCCTAATAATCCAATAAATTTTTAAAAATACAGTTCTCAGATCATTTCTTCCTTTAACAACTTAGAGGATAAGTGAGAACAGGCTTTACCACTAGGTAATTTTACGAGCAGCAATGATATTTAATTAGGTCAAATTAATTTTTTTTACTATTATTATTTCATAAATTGTTACCAAAACAGTTTGTGACCATTGTCACATGAGAAGAGATGCATAAAATGCTGGTGTTAAAAAGGTTCATAGAAGGAAATCTCAACTGAATCCCAACAATCATTTGGGGAGGAATTAAGACTTGAATTAAAGCTGAGAACTTTCTCTTCTCAACTAGAAGAATTAATTTAATCTAGGTGGCCACAAAAAGAAAATAAAATTAAATATTTAAAAAACAGATGGTATGTTGACTAATTCCTAAGATATTTCTAGATTAGTAAGTCACTAAATGTATCTGGAAATTAAAATAAATTAAAATTAATTACATTAAATTTTAAGAAAAATGTGATAGACTTCTGTTCCAGCCAAGATGAAGTACAAGAACCAGACTCAATACATGAAATGATGATTTTCAAGACACTGGATATCAGACAACAAAGGATAGTGAACCCTGAGAGATGAGAAACAAATAAGGTGGGCACTATAATTTCCCCTTTTTCTGCCTTGAGAGGATTTATAGGCCAAGCCACAGGGAAGAAGACTCCTTGATTTGAAGAGATGAAAATGAGAATTTGGGGAGGCCAAGGCACCTAGTTCAGAGTATCAAAGAGTGGAGACATGCAGAAAGACCTAACCCTGGACATCTGGAGAAAGTCCTCCTCCAGTACTCAGCTAAGTACAGAGCAGCATATAGGTATGAAAAAACTA
Organism: Acinonyx jubatus; assembly: GCF_027475565.1. Classification (NCBI taxonomy): domain Eukaryota; kingdom Metazoa; phylum Chordata; class Mammalia; order Carnivora; family Felidae; genus Acinonyx; species Acinonyx jubatus. Next base: position 56,314,833 of record NC_069393.1, read on the forward strand.
CCTGAGGCCATGGAAGAAACCATACAAAAATTATAGGGAATAGTGCCTGATGCTCACTAAGACTGAGAATAATGCTAATTACTACCAGCCAGAGTGGAAAGGTTCATAATTTATAGCAAATTGGATAGAGTGTGCAGATAAGTGTCAAGTGCCTCAGTTATGGAGAATATTAGCTCTAGACTGAGCATTGCTCCAACCAAATCATAAAAGCAAGCCATGAAAGGGTCAAACTATTTCCATGTAACTTAACTCTATCCCGAACCAAAGATCAAAACAATGTATGAGAATGTAAAAATATACAGAACCTGACAAGGTAAGATTCACAATATCTGGTATTCAATTCAGGATACCCTGGTATGCAAAGAGGCAAGAAAACATGACCCAAAACAAGTAAAATAATCAGTTAATCAAAATCAAACCAAAACTGAAAGGTATATTAGAATTGGCAATAACTTTAAAACCATTACTGTAATTGTAGTCTGTATGTTTAGAGAACAAACTGAGGGCTGATGGGGGGTGGGAGGGAGGGGAGGGTGGGTGATGGGTATTGAGGAGGGCACCTGTTGGGATGAGCACTGGGTGTTGTATGGAAACCAATTTGACAATAAATTTCATATATTTAAAAAAAAAAAAAAGAAAGAAAGTTAAGCAGGGACATGGAAGATACAAAAAAGACCCAAAGCAAACTTCTAAAGATAAAACCTACAACATGTAAATTAAAAGTACACTAGATGGTATTAACAGTTGACTAGACAATTCAGGAAAAAATATTAATGAACTGAAGGAGTAGTACTGAAAACTATCCAAAATAAAACACAAAGAGAAAAAAGGATCCAAAAAAATGGGAAGATAATCAGTGAGATGCAGAACAATTTTAAGAAGGCTAATACACAGATAATGTCAACCAAAGAAGCAACAGAGAGAAGGTATAAAGTCATGTGAAAATACTGTGGATGAAAACTTTCCATATTTGATGAAAACTACAGAAGCACAGATCCAAGAATCTCAAGGAACCCCAAGCATACGAAACATAAAAAAAAAACTACATCAAAGCACATCATAATCAAATTGCTCAAAACTAATAATAAGACAAATACCATATGATTTCACTCATGTGAAATTTAAGAAACAAAACAAATGAGCAAAGGGGAAAAAAAGACAGGGCGGAGGGATGAACCAAGAAACAGATTCTTAACTATAGGGAACAAACTGATGGTTACCAAAGGGGAGGTGGGTAGGGGATGGGTTATACAGGTGATGGGGATTAAGGAGGGCACTTGTGTTGTGTGGAGGTGCTTAATCACTATATTACACACCTGAAACTAATATTACACTGCATTTTAACTGGAATTTGGTTTTTTAAGAGTTTATTTTTAAGTAATCTCTACACCCAATGTAAGGCTTGAACTCACAACCCTGAGATCAAGAGTCACATGTTCCACCAACTGAGTCAGCCAGGTGCCCCAACTAACTAGAATTTATGTATGTATGTATGTATGTATGTATGTATGAATGAATGTATGTATGAATGAATGTATGTATGTATGTATTTGAGGGACCCTGTGTGAGTGGGGGAGAGGGGCAGAGGGAGGGGGAGAGACAGAGAATCTTAAGCAGGCTCCATGCTCAGTACAGCCCCAATGCAGGGCTTGATCCCACGAGTCAGGGATCATGACCTGAGCTGATATCAAGAGTTGGATGCTCAACTGAGTGAGCTACCCAGGTGCCCCCAACTAACTGCAATTTAAATAAAAACTTTAAAAAAATAAAAATCAAAAAAAGAGAAAATGTTAAAAGCAACCAGAAGAAATAAAATACATGTTACATATAGAGGAGCAAAAATAAGTAAGACTTCAGGTTTTTTACTGGAAACAATGCAAGTGAAAAGAAAGGAGCAGCATCTTTAAAGTGCTCAAAAAAATAATTAGAAAACCCCAAAACTCTGTCAATATAGAATTGTATAGCTGGCAAAAACAGATTTCAAAAGATAAAATTGAAATAAAGACCTTTGCAGATACATGAAAGATCAAATGAAAATCTGGATGTATACAAAAGAATATAGAGTATTATATTGGAAGCATATATCATATTTTTAATGACTTAAATATCTTTGAAAGATAATTTGCTATTAAAGCAAAAATAATAGCACTGTATTGTGGAGTTTATGACATAAAAAAGTAAAATACATGACAACAGTGTTACAAAGGCTGAGAGGGGACAAATGGATGTAAAGTATTGTATTTCTTAATGCTACACATGAACTGGTATAATATCACTTGAAGGTATTCTATGAGAAGTTAAAGATGTATGCTTTAAACCTTAAAAGTAATCACTAAGATGACAAAAACAGAATTATAGCTAATAAGCCAACAAAGAGAACAAAATGGAATAATAAAAAAGTCAATTAATGTAAAAGAAGTTAGTGAAAATGGCAAAGCAAAAATGGGACACATAGAAAACAAATAAAATGGCAGACTCAAACCTACATATATATGTAATCAATATAAATTCTCTACATACCCTGATGTCACCTTCACTACTCCTAAGACGTCAATTCTACTAATGTTTCTAAGATCGTGTAAACCGTACTGGTCCCTGTCTTCAATACATTACCCTAAATCCCCAAGAGTCCATAGTTACTAATGAGGAGGATTTAATAGTAGGTACACTTTGTATGGTAGTCTTGATCCTACTACTAATCAGTACATACTTTGGAGCAAGTCACCTCTTTGGACCCAAGTTTACACATCCATGAAATGAAAGGGCAAGTTAGCAAAGTCACTTAGAGTTCTAATTTCCTCTGATTCCATTATCCCAAGCAAGGAGCCTGCCATCCACCTAACTGCCTCTGGTAAACCTGAGTCATGGGTCACTAGAAGTTGACCATTTATTTGGAAAACTGAAAAGTCTCCATCACTCCTCTCTCAGAGGGTATAGTCTTGTATAAGTGTTGTCTCCAAAACCCTAACTCCTGTAAAATAAAGTCAGTCCTAACTTAGAGCTTAAAGACCAGATTCAGACATGGGAAAGTTTACTGAATTAATTTGTATGTTGAAATTTGTCACTAAAATGAATATAAAAGATAGTGATTTTTTGCATCAACAGAAATAGGACATTACAGTATGGTAAAACAAAACTCAGGGAAGCTCATTTCTTTTCATAGAATATAGCAGGAAAATATAGTTAAAAGAACATTAGATTTGAAACAATAAAAACTGAATTTGAGGCACAAGTCTATTACTAACTAGCTGCAGTCCTATAAACCCAGTTGGCTCCCTGTTTTCTCATCTGCATATTGGGAAAAATAACATCTGTGATATTCATTTCACAGGAGCTCCAAGACACTTCAGTGAGACAATGTATGAGAAGCTTTGCAAAGTGAAAAACTCTATACAAATGTAGGAACTCACAACTAATAACACATGAAATACTTTATTCCCTGTGAAAGTATACACTGTCCCTAGGAAACAAGATTAAGGATGCAAATGAATAAAACCACAATGAATAAGAGAAACCAGGTACCAAATGTATGCACTTGACAAAAGAAATGGATTAAATCTAGGAAGAGGTGTTGAATATTAAGGGTTGATGAGCAATGATTACAATATATTAGGCTGGCAGGATTGAGTCACTGTTGTAACACTTAGTCCTTCTGTATAGAATTCTAAGAAAGAGAAATATGGAAGCATGGGAAAGAGAAATACTGATACAAAATCAATGTGCAGAAATCAGTTGCATTCTTATACACAAATAATGAAGCAACAGAAAAAGAAATCAAGAAATTGATCCCATTTAGAATTGCACCAAGGACCATAAAATACTTAGGAATAAACCTAACCAAAGATGTAAAAGATCTGGATGCTGAAAACTATAGAAAACTTATGAAATAAATTGAAAAAGACACGAAGAAATGGAAAAATGTTCCATGCCCATGGACTGGAAGAACAAGTATTATTAAAATGTTAATACTACCCAAAGCAATCTACACATTCAATGCAATCGCAATCAAAATTGCACCAGCATTCTTCTCAAAGCTAGAACAAACAATCCTAAAATTTGTATGGAACCACAAAAGACCCCAAAAAGCCAAAGTAATATTGAAAAAGAAAATCAAAGCCGAAGGCATCACAATGCCGGACTTTAGCCTCTACTACAAAGCTGTAATCATCAAGACAGTATGGTATTGGCACAAAAACAAACACATAGACCAATGGAATAGGATGGAGAACCCAAAATTGGACCCAAAATGTATGGCTAACTAATCTTTGACAAAGCAGGAAAGAGTATCCAATGGAAAAGAGATAGTCTCTTCAGCAAATGGTGCTGGGAAAACTGGACAGGAACATGCAGAAGAATGAAACTGGACCACTTTCTTACACCACACACAAAAATAAACTCAAAATGGATGAATGGCCTAAATGTGAGACAGGAAACCATCAAAAAACACTAGAGGAGAAAACAGGGAACAACCTCTTTGACCTCAGCCACGGCAATTTCTTGCTCGACATTTCTCTGAAGCAAAAATGAACTATTGGGACCTCATCAAGATAAAAAGCTTCTACACTGCAACAGAAACAATCAATAAAACTAAAAGGCAACTGATGGAATGGGAGAAGATATTTGCAAATGACGTATCAGATAAAGGGTTAGTATCCAAAATCTATAAAGAACCTACCAAACTCAACACCTGAAAAATGAATAATCCAGTGAAGAAATGGGCAGAAGACATGAATTAGACACTTTTCCAAAGAAGACATCCAGATGGCCAACAGACACATGAAAAAATGTTCAACATCACTCATCATCAGGGAAATACAAATCAAAACCACATTGAGATACCACCTCACACCAGTCAGAGTGGCTAAAATTAACAACTCAGGAAACAACAGATGTTAGCAAGGATGTGGAGAAACTGGAACCCTCTTACACTGTTGGTGGGAATGCAAACTGGTGCAACCACTCTGGAAAACAGTATGGAGGTTCCTCAAAAAATTAAAAATAGAACTACCCTATGACCCAGCAATAGCACTACTAGGAATTTATCCAAAGGATATAGGAGTGCTGATTCATAGGGACACATGTACCCAAATGTTTACAGCAGTGCTTTTAACAATAGCCAAATCATGGAAAGACCCAAAATATCCATCAACTGATGGATGGATAAAGAAGGTGTGGTTTATATATAGAATGGAATACTACTTGGCAATGAGAAAGAATGAAATCCTGCCATTTGCAACAACATGGATGAAATGGGGGTGGGGGAGGGTTATTATGCTAAGTGAAATAAGTCAGTCAGAGAAAGACAGACATTATCTTTTCACTCATATGTGAAACTTGAGAAACTTAACAGAAGACCATGGGGGAAGGGAAGGGGAAAAAATCGTTTCAGAGAGGGAGGCAAACCATAAGAGACTCTGAAATACAGAGAACAAACTGAGGATTGATGGGGTGGACAGGGAAGAGGAGAAAATGGGTGATGGGCATTGAGGAAGTCACTTGTTGGAATGAGCACTGGGTGTTGTATGTAAGTGATGAATCACAGGAATCTACCCCGAAACCAAGAGCACTCTGTATACACTATACGTTAGCTAACAGCATTAGCTAACAACATTTGTTGACAACAAATTATATTTAAAAAAACAATTATTGTAGTGCATAAAAGGAAAGAGAAATACTTAAAAATGTAAAAGAGCTATCAACAAATTGTAGATAAGATGAAAAATACTTTGCAGATAAACGCAGACATACTTACTTGGAAAAACAGCATAGAACTGATAGAAAGTCCTTCATGTTATATTGTTCTTAGTAAATGATATTAAAAGGAAAGGGCCATCACAATGAACTTATTTATTTATTAAGAGAAAGTAGGATTGAATCAGTTCAAAATCCTGCTACATCTTGTAAGATCAATAAAAGTGATTATTGCCTTTCTGGGAAAGAAGGAAAATTACAGAATAAGGTCATATATACAATATACACAAGAGCCACAAAATAAACTAATAAACTAATATCTATGTGTCAGGAACTCTGCTGGGTACTTTACAAGCATTATGTCAGTTAAGCTCTACCTCTGAGTTTAAGTTCCATGAGGAGACTTTATCTATTTTGTTGACATCTATTTCCCCAGTATATAAAAGGTACTCAGAAAATCTTTTTTGCCCACATTTAATTTTTATTTATTTATTTTTAAAGATTTTATTTTTTAAGTGATCTCTACACCCAATGTGGGGCTCAAACTCACAACCTGAGAGCAAGAGTTGCATGTTGTATGGACTGAACCATCCAGGTGCCCCTTTATTTTGATTTTTTAAATGCTTCACAATAAAATATTTATCTCATTTATTTTATTTCATTATTTCTGTTTGCTGCTGTTATTTTATTTACTGAAAGAGAGAGGGAACTTTTGTGGCCTTTTTCTTTCTTTCTTTTCTCTGTAGGCTGCCTTAAGATTTATAAATTTGGAATATTTAAGCAAGCTTAAAGGGAAAAAGGGCTTTCACAAAATCACTTGTGGGGGGAAAAGGCAAGGTTGCGTTGTTAATCATGCCTTATGGTGGGTGATCAACTTCACGTACAGTTACACCTTACTCTTAATGAAGTACTCTAAGACGGGACCACCAAAATTTAATTAAAACCTTAAGTACAATTAATTAAGAAAATATTTTTTTGAATGAATGAGAGTTATGTGTGGAAGATATCAAACACGTAATTTATACTTTTTGGATCTCAGCCTCCTCATCTGGGAAATGGCAGGATAAATTAACTACAATATAGGACCAAATAACTATATAATGTTCTAAATGGTATTGTCCTTGTTAGGAAAAGACGCCCCAAGTCCTTACCAACCATTTGATCACTGAACAAGATCTGTACTTTACCACTGCCATCTTTTTTCATGGAGTTCCCTTGAAACTAGTCCCCCATCTGTCCTAATCTAATGGCATACTTGTGATAGATCATCCCAAATATCACCTCCTTCAAATATCACATTCTTAATGTTTCCATCTCAAATATTACCTCCCATATGTGAGTTTTTCACATGTCCACTAATCATTTGGTATCTCTTTTCCAAATCTTGCATGACATTTTATTCAAGATGGGAAAGTATTACATAATAACTAAAAGATGAAGCTGAAATTCAGTTGTCTAGATCCAAATTCTGGCTTTATACCAGCTGTGAAACCCTGGACAAAGCACTTAACATCTCTTTTTATTAATTTCTCTTTTATAAGATGGGTATATCTGCTCCAAGGAATTTTGTAATGATTGAAAAAGAAAATATAGCATAAGATCCTTCACCAAGTGCCTGGTATATTGTGTACATTCAGAAAATGAAGTAAATTACTGTTTCTCTTTTAACACTCAGAGAAGAGATAAAAACAAGTATTTGTTATCCCTCCTAACAGACGGGGCTCATTCATCTTTCAATCACCTTCAGTCATGGCATAGTGCCACGTATACAATAAGGGTTCCATTTTCTTTAGTTATTGAATGAAACAATTCCATTTTTTAAAAGTATCTAAAAGAAAAGTGCCCTAACTCCAAGAGGTAAATTAGTATGTAACAGGACAACTAAAAAACTGCTTGGAACTTAAACCATAGCATTCATCTTAGACAAAGCAATAACTCCTACCCACAACCTATTTCTCCTCTCTCTACCACTCTTGCATACCTGCAATCATCCTAAAAAAACATCCCCTATAAAATATACAAAAAATTGAGAAGGGTGAGATAGCTATAGCAATTGATGCCCTTATCTCTCAATGCAATGTTCTCCTTGTAATGGAACTTGTTTCCTTTAAAAGTACAGAAAATTCTTGGCCACTACAAATATTTCTTCTGCCCTGTTTTCCCCTTTTCTCAGTCCAAATTCTAATTATAGGTACGTTAGATTGTTTAACATATCTCACAGCTCTCAAATGCTCTTCTCTATATTTTTTCCCTTTTTTCTTTGTTTTAACTTTAATCCCAATATAGTTAACATACAACGTTATATTAGTTTCAGGAGTACAATATAGTGATTCAACAATTCTATACATTCTTCAGTGCTCATCATGGTAATGTTACTCTAAATCCTCTTCACATATTAAACTCATCCCCCCACGAACCTCCCCTTTGGTAATCATCATTTTGTTCTCTATAGTTAAGAGTCTAGTTTTTGGTTTTCTCTTCTTTACTTCGTTCATTTATTTTGTTTCTTAAATTCCATATATGAGTGAAATCATATGGTATCTATCTTTCTCTGATGGACTTGTTTCACTTAACATTATACTCTATATAGATCTGTCAATTTTACTGCAAATGTTAAGATTTCATTCTTTTTAATGGCTCAGTCCTATTTCATTGTGTATATATAATATACCACTTCTCCTTTATGCATTCATCAATCAATGGACATGGGCTGCTACCATATCTTGGCTATTGTAAATAATGTTGCAATAAACTTAGGGGTGCATATATCTTTTCAAATTAGTGGTTTTGTATTCTTTGGGTAAATACCCAGTAGTGAAATTACTGGACCACATGGTAGTTCCAGTTTTAATTTTTTGAGGATCTTGCATACTGTTTGCACAGTGACAGCACCATCTTGTATTCCCACCAACAGGGCACAAGAGTGACTTTTTCTCTGCATCCTTGCCAACACCTGCTGTTTCTTGTATTTCTGATGTTAGCCATTCTGACAGGTGTAAGTTAATATCTCATTGTGGTTTTGACTTGCATTTCCCTGATGATTAGTGATGTTGAGCATCTTTTCAGATGTCTGTTGACAATCTGTAGGTCTTCTTTGGAGAAATGTCTATTCATGTCTTATGCCCATTCTTTAATTGATTTGGTTTTTTGGTGTTGAGTTGTGTAAGTTCTTTATATATTTGGATTCAAACCCTTTATCAGATATGTCAAAGGCAAATATGTTTTTCCATTCAATAAGTTGTCTTTTAGTTTTGTTGATGGTTCCTTTGCTATGCAGATACTTTTTATTTTGATGTAGTCCTAATAGTTTATTTTGGATTTTGCTTCTTTTGCCTCAGGAGACACATCTAGAAAAATGCTGCTATGGCCAATGTCAGAGAAATTACTGTCTGCTCTCTTCTAGAATTTTTATGGTTTCATGTCTCACATTTAGGTCTTTTGTCCATTTTTAGTTTATTTTTGTGTATGGTATAAGAAAGTGGTTTAGTTTCTTTCTTTCTTTTTTTTTTTTTTTGCATATACCTGTCCACTTTTCCCAACACCATTTATTGAACAGACTTTTTCCCGTTGCATATTCTTGCCTCCTTTCTCAAAGAATGATTGACCATATAATCTTGAGTTTATTTCTGGGCTCTCTATTCTCTTCCACTGATCTATGTGTCTATTTTTGTACCAGTACCGCATTGTTTTGATTACTACAATGTTGTAGTATATCTTGAAATCTGGGATTGTGATACCTTCAGTTTTGTTGTTTTCAGGATTGCTTTGGCTATTCAGGGCCTTTTGTGGTTCCATACAAATTTTAGCATCATTGGGGCGCCTAGGTGGCGCAGTCGGTTAAGCGTCCAACTTCAGCCAGGTCACAATCTCGCGGTCCGTGAGTTCGAGCCCCGCGTCGGGCTCTGGGCTGATGGCTCAGAGCCTGGAGCCTGTTTCCGATTCTGTGTCTCCCTCTCTCTCTGCCCCTCCCCCATTCATGCTCTGTCTCTCTCTGTCCCAAAAATAAATAAACGTTGAAAAAAAAAAGATTTTCAAATTTTAGCATCATTTGTTCCAGTTCTGAGAAAAATATTATTGGTATTTTGATAGGGATTGCATTAAATCTATAGGTGGCTTGGGGTAGCATTGCCACTTACATAATATTTATTCTTCCATTCCTGAGCATAAAATATCATTCCATTTATTTGTGTCATCTTCAATTTATTTCATCAATGTTTTATAGTTGTCAGAGTATAGATCTTTCACCTCCTTGATTAAATTTATACTAGATACTTTATTCTTTTTGGTGCATTTGTAAATGGGATTGTTTCTTTAATTTCTCTTTCTGCTACTTCATTATTAGTGTATAAAAATGCAAGGGATATCTATAAATTGATTTTGTATTCTTCAACCTTATTAAATTCATGTATCAGTTCTACTAGTTTTTTGGTGGAGTCTTTAGGATTTTCTCCATATACTATCATGTCATCTGCAAATATTGAAAGTCTGACTTCCTTACTAATTTGGATGTTTATTTCTTTTTCTTGTCTGATTGCTGTGGCTAGGACTCCAGTACTATGTTGAAGAAAAGTGGTAAGAGTGAACATCCTTCTCATGTTCCTGACATTGGGGGAAAAACTCTCAGTTTTTCCACATGGAGTATGATATTAGCTGTGGGATTTTCATATATGGACTTTATTATGTTGAGGTATGCTCCCTCTAAACCTACTTTGTTGAGGAATTTTATCATGAATGGATGTAATACTTTGTCAAATACTATTTCAGCATCTACTGAAATGATAGCATGCTTTTTATCCTTTCTCTTATTGATGAGGTGTATCACATTGATTGATTTGCAATTATTAAACCATCCCTGCATCCCAGGAATAAATCCCACTTGATTGTAGTGAATGATTTTTGTAACATATTGCTGTGTTTGTTTTGCTAATATTTTGTTGAGGATTTTTGTTTCTATGTTCATCAGAGATATTGGCCTATAGTTCTCCTTTTTGTAGTCTCTCTATCTGGTTTTGGTATCAGAGTAATGCTAGCTTCATAGAATGAATTTAGAACGTTTTTTCCCCTATTCTATTTTTTGGGTTAGTTTGAGAATAACAGGTTAACTCTTCTTTAAATGTTTGGTAGAACTCACTTGTCAGCCAGCCATCTGGTCCTGAACTTTTGTTTCTTGGGAGATTTTTGCTTACTGATTCAATTTCCTTCCTGGTGATTGGTCTGTTCAAATTTTCCATTTTCCTACTTCAGTTTTGGAAGGTTATATGTTTATTGGAATTTATCCATTTCTTCTAGGTTGTCCAATCTGTTGACTATACCTTTTCATAATATCCTCTTACAATCATTTGCATTTCTGTGGTGTCTGTAGTTATTTCTCCTTTTTCATTTCTGATTTTGTTTATGTGAGGCCTCTCTCTTTTGTTTTTGTTACTTTGTTACTTTTTTTTGATGAGTCTGACTAAAGGTTTCTCAATTTTCTTTATCTTTTCAAGGAACCACATGCTAGTTTTATTGATCAGTTCTATTTTCTGTATGTTTGCTTCTATATTAATGTCTGCTCTAATCTTTAGTATTATCTTCCTTCTGCTGGCTTTAGACTTTGCTTCTTTGTTCTCTTCCTAGCTCCTTTAGATGAAAGTTTAGATTGTTTACTTGAGATATATCTTCCTTCTTGAGGTAGACCTGTATTGTTACAAACCTCCCTCTTAGAACCACTTTTGCTGCATCCCAAAGGTTTTGGACCTTTGTGTTTTCATTTTCATTTGTCTCCATGTATTTTTTTAATTTCCTCTTTGATTTCTTGGTTGACCCACCCATTATGTACTAGCAATGTATTTGTGTGTTTTCCAGATTTGTTCTTGTGGTCAATTTCGAGTTTCATAGCATTGTGGTAAAAAAAAAAAAAGATGCATGATATGACTTCTATCTTCTGGAATTTGTTGAGGCCTCTTTTGTGGCCTGATACGTGACCTATTGTAGAGAATGTTCCACAGGTACTTGAGAAAATTGTGTATTCTGCTATTTTAGGGTGAAATGTAATGAATATATCTGTTAAATCCATCTGATCTAATGTGTCATTCAAAGCTACTATTTCCTTGTTAATTTTCTGTTTGTATGACCTATACATTGGTGTAAGTGGGGTGTTAAAGTACTCTACTATTATTGTACTACTATCAATTACTTCCTTTATGTTTGTTATAAATTGTTTTATGTATTTGGGTGCTATCATGTTGGGTGCATAAATATTTACAATCATTATATCTTCTTGGATTGTCCCCTTAATGATTATATAGTGTCCTTCTTTGTCTTGTTACAATTAATTCAAAGTCTATTTTGTGTGATATAAGTATTGGTCTCCTAGCTTTCCTTTCACTTCCAGTTACATAATAAATGTTTGTCCATTTCCTCACTTTCTTTCCTTTATTTTTTTTGTTACATTTTTATTTATATTCCAGTTAGTTAACATGCAGTGTAGAAGTTTCAGGTGTACAATATAGTGTTTCAACACTTCCATACAACATCCCCTCACTTTCAATATGCACAAGTCTTTAGGTCTTAAGTGAGTCTCTCATAGGCAGCATATAGATGAGTCTTATTTTTTTATCCACTCCATCATCCCATGTCCTGTAATTGGAGCATTTAGCACATTTACATTGTAACTAATTATTGATAGGTATGTATTTATTGCCACATTGTTACTTGTTTTATGGTTGTTTTTGTAGTTCTGCTCTGTTCTATTCTTCCCTTGCTCTCTTCTCTCATGATAAGTTGGCTTCCTTTAGTGATATACTTGGATTCCTTTATGTTTTGTATATCTATTATTGGTTTTTGATTTGTGGTTACCATTGGGTTTGAATATAACATCTTACACGTATAGCAGGCTATATCAAGTTGATGGTTGCTTAAGTTTGAATCCATTTTTTACTCCCCTCCCCCCATGTTCTAGTTATATGATATCATACTTTACATTTTTAAATTTTGAGTCACTTGAGTGATTTTTATAGATATAATTATTTTTACTGCTTTTGTGTTCCCTACTTTCCTCACTCCTATTTACGGTCTTTCCTTTCCACTCAGAGACTCCCCTTCAACATTTCTTGTAAGGCTGGTTTAGTGGCCATGACTTCCTTTAACTTTTATTTCCCAATAAACTTTTCATTTTTCCTTCTATTCTGAATGCTAGCCTTGCTTGACAGTGCATTCTTGGCAGCAGGTTTTTCCTTTCAACACTTTGAATGTATTATGGCACTGCCTTTTGGCCTGCTAAGTTTCTGCTGAAAAATCATGTGATAGCCTTATGGGGTTTCCCTTGTGTGTAACTTTTTTCTTTTCTCTTGCTGCTTTAAAACTTCTCTTTATCACTACTTTTTGACATTTTAATTACCATGTGTCTTAGTGCAGACCTCCTTGGGTTGATTTTGTTGGGGGCTCTCTGTGCCTCCTGGACCTGGATTTCTGTTTCTTTCTCCAGATTTGGGAAGTTTTCAATTGTTATTTCTTTAAATAAATTTTCTGCCCCCTTTTTCTCCTCCTTTTGGGATCCCTAGAATTTGAATCTTATTATCCTTGATGGTGTCACTCAGTTCCCTAAGTTTTTATTTTATTTTTTATTTTTCTCTCCTGTTCATCTTAATGGTTTTCCATTACTCTGTCCTCCAGTTCCCCCAACCATTCTTCTGCTTCTTCTCATCTACTACTTATTCCATCTAGTGTATTTTTAATTTCATTTATTGAGTTCTTCATCTCTGATTTGTTCTTTTTTATGTTTTCCATCTCTTTGTTAAGGATCTCACTGATGTCCTCCACTGTTGAGAAAAGGCCATTGAGTATCTTAATGATCTTTACTTTAAATTCTCTATCAGGCATATTATTACCTCCAATTTCATTTGGGTCTCTTGCTGTGATTTTGTCCTTTTCTTTTATGTGGGATATATTCCTCTGTCTCCTCATTTTGTCTAATTCTCTGTGTCTCTTTCTATGCATCAGGAAAATCAGCTACATCTCCTGCTTTTGAAAGTAGTGGCCTTATGAAGAAAAGGTCCTGTTGTGCCTTGCAGTGCAGTGTCCCCTGTTTGCTGGAACCTGGCTCTTCAGAGGTATCTCCTATGTGTGCTACATGCACCCTGCTATTGTGGCTGAGCCAGTTTTGCCTTTAGTTCAGTCATCTGCTATGGCTCTCTGCCTGTTGTGGGAATGTTTTGTTCTATGTGTTGTTAGTGGGCTAGTCTGGGGCTGTCTTGAGCTTACGTTGAGTCAGATCTGGTGTTTGCCAGAGATGCACCAGAACTGATATGTAGGAGAACAAAGGGTGGGCTGTGCAGTGCCATCAGGAGAGACCTTGCTGCTGCCAGACTGAAGTGGGTGGATCCACAGAAACATGTTGCTACTGTAGCAAGGTTTTCATGGGTCTACTATGGGAAAGGACCTGGAGCTGAGGCTTGGCTGGAGGGGTACTGTCCACAGGAGAACACATGGGTGAGGGGTACTGTTAGCAAGTTCAGTGTCAAGTGTTGGCACAGCGTTGATTCCCTCAGGTGTCTGTGTGTTTATGCTGGGGTTGGGGGAGGGAAATGGTGCCCACCAGCTCCTTTGTTTCTGGAGAAGTTTCCCAATGATCCCTGCCTCTTTAGCGTAAGTTCTGAAATGAGTAAACAAATCTCCCTCCTGTATACCCATGGCGTTTTTCAAACTGCTGCTTCTATGCTGCATCTCTGTAGGATGTTGGGACTCAGTTTCCTCTCAGCCTCCCTGCTCTCTCATGAGCTTGCTGGTTTTTAAAGTTCCAGGTCTTAAGTCCTGCTGATTTTAAGAACTCACAAAATAGGCCCCTCTGGTTTTCAAAACCAAATGTTATAGGGATTCATCTTCCCCATGTGGGCTCCCTGGTGTGAAAGTCTGTTTCTCTTCCCTCTCAATCCTCACAGCATCCTTTCCTCCTGCAACAGTTTCACAGGTCCATTTAGCTCTTGACCATGTCTCTACCCTTCCTACTCTCTTCCATGTAGGGCCCTTCTCTACATTTAGCTATGGAGAGTTTTTTCTGCCAGTCTTCAGGTCATTTTCTGGGTTATTTACACTGATGTTGCTGTTCTCTAGTGCATCCATGGGATAACATGAACGTAGTGTCCTATTCTGCCATCTTCCTGCTCTGCTTTATTTTTAGTTTTAAAAAATTCTCTTTTCAATAAACTGAGGGTTGATGGGGGGTGGGAGGGAGGGGAGGGTGAGTGATGGATATTGAGGAGGGCACCTGTTGGGATGAGCACTGGGTATTGTATGGAAACCAATTTGACAATAAAGTTCATAGTAAAAGAAAATAAAAAAATAAAAATAAAAAATTCCTTTTCAGTTAGGGTAGTTTCTAATGATATACCTTTAAGTTCACTAATTCATTTATTGCCTGTGAGAGGAACCCATCAAAGGCATTCTTTGTCTCTCTTACCATGTTATTTTTTCAAATTTCTAGTATTTCCATTTAACTCTTTGTTTTCATTTCTATCTCTTCTAAAATTCCCCATCTGTTTCATACTTCCCACCATTTCCAATCAAGACTTAAACATTTTATTATAGTTACTTTAAATTCCCAGTCCCATAGTTCAAACGTCTGAGTCATCTCTGAATCTGGTTCTGTTAACTCATTTGTCTCTTAACAAAGTTGTTTGGTCCTTGCTTGTGTGTATGTCTTGTATTTGACTGAATTCCAGACACTATGTATAGAACTTTAGAGACTACAGTATTTATGCTTGAAAATGTGCATATCTTTCTTTGCTAGGTTATTGAAATGGGGGGGAGAGGAGAGGTGTGTGAATCAACCTAGTAAGGAACTGAGTTGAGTTAGGGTTTTGTGATGGTGGTGGTTACTCTCCAGGTGACACCAGCTTCAAATCACTCCAGCTTTACCTTGTGCTTAGGGTTGGGCTGATATGCTAGAGAATTTTTCTTAATGTTCTTGCTCCACCTATGAGTTTAATTTTTCCTTGTGCTCTTATGCCTTACAGAGAGTGTTAACTCTCTAAAGTCAGCTTTCCCTTACCCCATCCCCACCTCCAACAATATATTGATATTGCTTATTATTCAGTGCAGCAGCAGCCCTGGTGATAGGAGGCTGAGAGCAGGATTCTCTGTTGTCCTCATTCTTAGGCAAGCCCTGTGTTCTTGGGTCTTGAAAGCAGGGATTTCTTAGTGATCCTTCCTTCCCCAGTTGGTTTGGGCCCAACATAGTTTTCTTTCTTTACACCAGGGAATAGAAATATTTTTCTTTTTCTCTTTTGCCAGCTATAATTATCCTACGCTTGTTGCTGCCCTTCTCTCAATGACTTATGGTTTCTGTTCCTTAGGGGAAAAGGGTCCAAATGGGAATTTTTACATTTCCTGCAGTGGCAGCCACTCCCCTCCTTCAGTATCTTCATTACAGCCAGTGTTTCTTGTGAGAACTCAAGAGGTCTACGGAGAAGAGGTGGCAATTGGGTCTGAACTCTCCATGTGTCTGAAGTTCCCACAGGTTCTCACTTTCATGTTAAGCCATATTCAGTACTTAATTATTTGTTAAAAATTTCACCTGAATTCATCTTACCCATTTGATGATGGCCCCATCTTCTTCCTGTGCTCTGCTACATATAAGCCATGCTTTCTTAGTGGCACCTGCCTTTCCTCAGATTCAAGCTAGATGGTTTCCTTGCAACCTCAGCTCACTGATAGGTTCAATAAAAGTTACAACATTTTATATTATCTTGTTGTTGTTGTTGTTAGAATAGGATTGATTCTCCTTCTAGCTTTCTACAACACAGGTGCCACATCACTGCCTCCACACCTTTATTTGAAAGATGGGGTTCATCAGTGTTTCACTGCATTTGAACAAGAAGGAACCAGTATGTACATTTGTATGTGCTCCCATTTATATGGCTGTTTAATCAACTGAAGCTGCATGCTTGTTATAAGAATGTAATTCCTGTGTTATTCTCTCTGCAAGTATAAATGTGCTGATCTTCTATCTGAGACTAGAACCCATCATGTGAAACACAGGGTGGGAAAACTCAAATCCTTTTTTTTTTACCTCTCAAAAAGATATTCCAGCAAAGAATCCCAGCATGACTACTGGAAACATACATTTATGAGTAGCATGTAGGTACAGTGCCATTGCACTTTGAATATTAAAATCTGAAAAAAGTTTGATATAAAAATAGAAATAAAGCCTCAGTTTTGGTGCAGATTTTGAAAAAAAAAAAGGCAAGAAATTTCAAAGTTAGCAGAGCAAATGAATTGTAAACAGTTTAAAATTTGCCTCATAGTGGTGACATGTGAGCTGGTAAACAGACCAGTCACTGATATTAGTAAGGTAAGAACTATACTGTTCATTTGCATTAATTTTGGGCAAGATGTTTGGTAACTATTGTTCAGTTATTGTATTTTATTTTAATTTATTTTATTTTATTTTATTTTATTTTATTTTATTTTATTAAAAAAAATTTTTTTTCAACGTTTATTTATTTTTGGGACAGAGAGAGACAGAGCATGAACGGGGGAGGGGCAGAGAGAGAGGGAGACACAGAATCGGAAACAGGCTCCAGGCTCTGAGCCATCAGCCCAGAGCCCGACGCGGGGCTCGAACTCACGGACCGCGAGATCGTGACCTGGCTGAAGTCGGACGCTTAACCGACTGCGCCACCCAAGCGCCCCCAGTTATTTTAATAGTGACCATCTCTGCAATTTAAAATAATTTTTATTTATAACAATGCTATTCTGTCAACTTACTCAGTAGTGGAACTCATGCTTAACAGTATAATTAAGAAAATTAGATCTTATAAAACGGCATACAGAATGCTTGAGAACCACCACAGTATGTCACACTGCTAATTTAGGAAAATGCAGTTTCTCCTGAGTTACTTCTACTATATTGAGATAAGATTAGGAGAATAAAAAGCATCATTGAAGCCAAAAATTTTCTATAATGGTTCTAAGGCTTCATATTTATTTCTATGGGAAGCTATGTCATTAATTATATAGTTTTAAATATACAAAAACTTCAGGAAGCTATCCCTGTCATAATTTGTTATGACAAGAACATTTTTGTGATAGGTCATGCCATTTAAGCATAGCAAGACACATATGCTCAAAGAAATTGATATTTCTTCTCTAACCAATGTATTCAGCAGAAACAAAAGGTTTAAATATCATTACACTGGCTGGTCCCTTGACCTCTCTCCTGAAATATAAAGTGTAAGGTGGTGCTTTTGTTGCAACCAAGTATTTTTTTTGTCTTTGACATCCTTTGACTTTCAGCTGACAGCCTCTGTTATACACATATGTAAGAGACTGCAATAGTGGAAAGGTCATATGAAATCAACCCAGGAGGACATGAATATGTGACCCTGTCAACAAATTTTACAGTTCATCACATCAAAGAACATTTTGCTGGGCAAGAATTCCATGAGAATTTGTAACTTTCTATGGACATATTTTAGCATATTTTATTGTTAACAAAGTACTCTTTTAAAGTGAAGCAGGTAGTAGAAACTTTAAATGCTATTTTGGGGGTGCTTGGGTGGCTCAGTAGATTGAGCGTTCAACTTCAGCTCAGGTCATAATCTCACAGTTCATGAGTTTGAGCCCCGCGTTGGGCTCTGTGCTGACAGCTTGGAGCCTGGAGCCTGCTTCAGATTCTGTGTCTCCCTCTCTCTCTCTGTCCCTTGCTCGCACTGTCTGTCTCTCTCTCAAAAATAAATAAACATTAAAAAAATTTTTTTAACTTTAAATGCTATTTTTATTATGAGTTTTTAATTTTAATTATCAACTTTAAAATAAAAACTTTGTCACAAAATCCAATGAAGAAGATAAATGAGCAGAAAAGATAGATTCTTGTGTACCACCTAGAAAGATAGATAATCATACTTTGTTTTGCATACTTGTTCTCTTAGATGCCCAGGTATAGATAGGGCTGTTAAAAAAAAAAAAAAAAAGAACAACAGTGTAAATTCTGGATGCACCAAATTACTATTATTTTTAAAATAAGCAAATAATAATCCTTAAATTTTTCATACTTCATATACAGAATCACAAAATATCAGAGACAAGTTGAAAGTCTTTAAAGACTATCCAGCTTAACACTACCCATTTTGCATAATGTAGGAGGAAACGTAGCTCCAGAGTGAGAGAAGGAGGTAAGTTAGTGACTTAAACAAATTGAAATTCAATGAATTATATTTATACCTCACTGTCATTAATAACCCATGTCTAAGTTATCTGTTGCCCACATCTGCAATATTATGGAATGGAGCATAGCTGATTCAGAGCATGGCTCTTATTAGCTAGCTAGCTCTAAAAAATGTCTAGCCATTTTAAACATCAGAAATCTCTGCTTTATTAATGCCACTAGGCATGGAAGTTATACAGAAGATTCCAGTATCATATGGAGAATCAGGTTAGCTTGAGAGAGGATTGAAACTTTAAGGATCCTTTCAACCAAAAAATTCTATAATCCTATGAAAATGTAAATTGTTCTAAAAGTAGATACTCATTCTCAGTTAATAAAAATTTAACCTAGGTATTTTCTTGGATACATTCTGTCTTTGAGAACTTTTGACTGTTAAAAAGGATTTCTTTAATTGTGCCAAAACTTATATCCTTTTGACCTCTTTACCCACTATCCCTACCAAGGGTACTACATTTTGAAAACACATAAAATGTACCTTATCTCTCTATTCCATATAATAACTCTTTAGAGTTAGGAAGATGGTGAATACATGGTTTCTCCTCTCCAGGCAAAGCAGCTCTAATTCTTTAGGCATTGCTTATATGACATGTTCAGGAGGAGGTGAATCATAGTGGTAAGGAATACATTCTTTGGTGTCATACCCCAAATGTTCAAACCCCACAGCCACAACCTGTTGACTATGTGATATTTGGATACTTAATACCATTGCTGTATCTCAGTTTCCTTCAACTGTGAAAGATAAATAGGAATGGTACTGTCATAAAGATTAAAATAAATTCTGTGTCAAGAACTAGGGTAGACTGGATAATCATTGTTCATAAATTTTATACCCTTTCTCCCTGTGTTAGAAGTATACATTCATGCTCTTTTCCATGTATGCAGAGACTACCACTGTGGGTGGAGCATACTTCCTTGTCCCAGTGATAATGGGTTTAGCCAAATGATTTGCTTTAGCCAGTGTAACATAAGTGATACCATCAGAACCTTAAACGTGATTGCATGTTTTGCTTGGTTTCTTGTGCTGTGATGATCTTCCATATGAAGAATATATGCCCAGGGAGTCCCTCATAAGAAAATAAAATATACACAACAGACTTGAACCCAACCTGCAATCTGAACCTAAGCCTCATCTATCTCAGCCAAGTCCAGTAGAGCCACAGCTGGTTCATAGACTTTTAAGGGAGAAAAAAAGTTTTTGGTGTAAGCCATTGAGACTTTGAGGTTGTCTGTTACAATATTGATCAAGTATTGCCACAATAATGCTGCATAACAAGTCACATCAAAACTCAATAGAGTATAATAATAAGCATTTATTTTAGCTCTGTTGTCTGTAGGTTGACTGGAGTTCATGCTGGTCTTGGCTGTGACTTACTCCAAAATCTGCAGATTGGGTCTGAGTCATTTCCAAATATATCCTATCTTCCTCAGACCAGCACCTACCCAAGACATGTTCATCTCATGGTAAGAAGCAGGAATGTAAAGAAGGCAAACCCAACAAAGAAAACACATGCAAAAAAGCTGGGCTTTTGCCTGTCACATCTACTAGCTAATCATTGGTCATAGAAAATCAAGTGCCCATGTTCAAAGTCAAGAGGAGGGGAAGCAAATTTATTCTTCTAATGGATTTGGGGAGAGGGAGGAATGAATATTTATGAAACAATAATCTAATCTACCACAGTTATGTAGCAAAAACTAATATAAGCTCTTAACAGAATGTCGGATATATAGAAACTGGTAAACAGATGTTAGTTATCACAATTAAACATTATCACAATGATTCAGATTCCATTTTTGTTACTATCCTACAAATGCAATTTGTTATTGTCCCCCTCAAAAATAAGATGTTGATGCAGAAAGCAACAGCTTATATATGGTCTTATAGAAGAGATTATCATAGTTCTCATCCTAGGTACTTTTCTTATTTTATGCCAGCCTAATCATTAACATTTTGGTAGCCCATCACTTTCACCTTAAATCCTGTTTCTCTTTTATTCAGACTGATGCTCAAATATCTTTTCCCATTAAGTGATAAATCATTTGGCTATATGTATATTTAAGTCCATCTTGCTATATCTAATTTAGTTGAAGCCTATTCAGATATATTTGGTTCCTCATTTTATCACCTTCATGGCCATACATATACTCTCTATTTTCATCCAAGTCATCGAGAGAAATGTTATACTGACAACACAAGACAGACTGACTCAACTGGATTGTATCTACCCAGGGAAGCTGTGGAATCCCTACCCATAAAAACAGAACTGACAGCTTCTTGCAAGAGTAGACCTCCTGAAAACACTAGCAATTCAATGACTTCATCATTCTTTCTGTGTTCTTCCTGAGCAGCTGCTCACAGCCTGTGCTGAGGCCATGAGACTGTGGGGAGAGAAGGGTGGAGGCCCAAATCTGGAAGCAAACAAAACTATGTTTCTGGGCAGGAACTAATGGGTCATACAAGCTGTCCTCGAATAAAGGAGAAACACTATGGAATAGAGTAGCAACAACAGCAGGGTACAAATCCTTTCCTGGCATTGTAGACTTTCTAATGACAGTAAAGAAGATTGACCACTTAGGATTGGCAAGGCAATCTTAGGAATATCTGAAGTGGCAAACTCTAAGAATAGAAAATACTTCTCACAATTCACAAGATAGGGGCTTTTATTCATATTGATTTTACTTTGCTATTTTTAAAAAGTGATACTTGAACGTGAAAAAAATTTCAATGGTACAAAAGGATATATGGTGAAAAAATAAGTCTACCTGTTACCTCTAGCCAACTCTTAGTCACCAAATGTTACTCAAGTTCTATAAAAGCTCTGCAGACTTATTTCCATGGAATTACAAGTATATTGATAATAGACAGATAGATAGATAGATTGATTTAATAATCAACAGGAAGCACAGCATATAGAGTCATTTAATTTTGAATATTCACTTTGTATCTGGTAAAAGCAGAACATGTGAGTTATACATATGAAGCTCCTGAGGTTCACAAAGGTTAACTGACTTGCCAAGATCATAAGACTGTAAGATCTGAAAAGCCAGGCCTGGAATAAGACCTGAGCCTAAAAGGTATTGAGTTTGTACAAAGGAAAAATACTCACCACATTATATAGAGAAGACTTTCCAAATCTGACAGTAGGCTGTAGACATGTGTAGGGGCGAAAAAGAGTTACTTAGTTGTGACTGTGACCCAAATCCATGCCCTACAACCTTAGCCACACCATAACAGCTCAAAGCAACTGAAGATTGAGGTTATTTATTTATTTATTTATTTATTTTTTTGCACTTTGTGAGTTGGGGATCTGGTATTTCTCAAAACCCTAAAACATTCTAACTGAAAACTGTCCTAAGAAAAAGGAAATGTTTCTATTTGAAATCCTTAATTAAAACCACATTCATAATTCTAAGTATTTAAAGAGAAAGTTAAAGAAGAAATTTACTTTTGCACATCACAGAGATTATAATAAACACAGAACCTTTGCCAAAAGACATGCCTCCAGCTGCACTGAAGAAACATCAGAGTACACCAGCACTGCAGCTTCAGCAAGAGAAAGACTGAAGGCAAAATCATGCACAGAAAGGCAAACAACCGTAATGTAAAACTCATGTTCCCTGTTGGAATAGAATAATAGAATTCTGCAGACATGCATCTTACACACACACACACACACACACACACACACACACACAGCACTACAATTGTTCCCCACTATTAACTCAAAAATTGTCAGCTGTAAGTCTATTTTCTTGAGGTCCACCAAGGCCACAGATGTTTGCTTCATAAAGCCACTGCCAATTTGG
Source organism: Acinonyx jubatus (assembly GCF_027475565.1). NCBI lineage: Eukaryota > Metazoa > Chordata > Mammalia > Carnivora > Felidae > Acinonyx > Acinonyx jubatus. Next base: position 56,337,532 of record NC_069393.1, read on the forward strand.
GGACAAGCTCAATCAACTTGTGCCTGAAAATGATTCACATGGGTCTTTACACTGCAGAGCTCATTACTTCAGGGATTTCCCAGAGCTCTACATTCCTGGCTGCCTGAATCAATAAGGGAATGCATATTTATTTTGCCAGGATACACATCATGGTAGAAGAAAAAAAAAACTTCAAAATTCCTGTAATTCCTAAGAAATCTATTGCCTCAAATGTAGAAAGATATACCTGTCAGAGATAAAAGTGGGTCCTTACCAGTCACAGGTTGGAACAGGAAAAATTCTTCATGATTTCTCTATTTAAAATGTTCAGGGTGCATGTACTAAGTATAAAAGTTTATACCAGAAGCTAGGAAGAAGTAGAAGTACTCCAAAGGAAATTAAAGACAAAGAACACAGGTATGTGTGGAACACCTTAAAGCAACTACTAAGCATACAGAGAAGTAAACAAAAACAAAAACAAACAGAAGGTGCTCAGGTACATCATGGGGGATGGGCTACTTTTACCAACATCCATGACTTCTATTACTATCTACATGCAGAAGCTTCCCAAATCTTGCTAGCACCTGAACTCTAGATCTGTGTATTCACTGCCTTGACAATTCCACATGGATATTCCATAGGCATCTCGGATGCAGTATGTCCAAAGATAAAACTTATCTTGCCCTTCAGAATTGTCTCTTTAGTAAAGGAAATCATTCTCCCAATTGCTAGGACAGAAACAGGGGAAGTCATCCCTCACTTCTCTCTCTCCTTTCCTCTCTCCCAGACAGCTGTCTCACTCGTCTACTTCTTTCCTTCCCACTGTCATACTGTAATCAGTCTCCTTAACCATTCACTGGGGCATCTGCTTTAGCCTCTTAATTGATCTTCCTGCCACTTGCCTATTCTAATTCATTCTTGACTTAAAGCAGGATAATCTTTTAATAATATAAAACTGATCCCATTTCTTTTTTGCTTAAAAAAACATCAGCGGTTTCCCACTATTGCTGGGATAAAGCATCATTCTTAAAATGGTCCATGGTCCTCTGCATTCTCTGATCCCTGCATCATTCTCCAGCATCATCCTAGCTTCTTACCTGTCAATTCCCTCTATTTTCATTATAATCAAACTAAATGTTTAAACTCTTAGGCATACTAGGACCTCTCTCACTTCTCAATCATTGAACTTTCTCTCTTTTCAGTCTGGAATATTTCATCACCCCTAACCACCTTGGCTTATCTTTTATTCATCTACCAGGAAATAAAGTCCATGAGAGCAAGTTACCTACCTTGTTCAGCTTGCCACCTTAACAGCTAGAACAATGCATACACATGATAGATGCTCAATAAATATTTGTTGAATGAATAAATTAATTTTTTAGGTCTTGGAATAAATATCACTTCCGCAAGAAGACCTTTTATTCTTCCCAGAGGGAAAAAAAAAAAAAAGATCCCCTTATGTAGCATGATGGACTGTCACCTAGAAAGTACTTCCAGGCAATAAGTTGGAGACATTTGTTTCCTTTTTCTCAGTGATCACAGTCCTTCCTGTGCTGCCTATTGTCTAAGATCTGAAACCTATCTATATTTTGTCCAGATTTCTAGTTGTTTAAATCAAGAGCATAATTCTGGTGGCTGATTATTTCATCTGGGCTGGAAGTAGAGATTCTGGGTCAATTTTAAAGTTTAGACCTCAAACTTTGCTTGAGTAAATTTGCTTTGTAATTATTATTATTATCATTCTCTGTGGTTTAGATTCTATTTCACCTCTGAAACTAGCTTTCTTCCCTTGATACCTTCTTAAGTCTAGATGTTAATTTCCATTAGATTAGGACTTTATTTCTGAACCACCAGGGCCCAGAGCAACATGTGGAACATGAACATTGGGAAACACTGCATAAGTTAAAAGTTGAATGAAAATTACTCCCCCAAATACCCTCACTCTTTGCATATCCACCTTGGTAAATCACAATCCTACCAATAACTGGTATATTGGTTTTGAAAGTGAAAAAAAATGCGCATTTAATTTTTAACTATTTCAATTCTTTCTCAAGTTTACTTTTCATAATGATAAATACTACTTATTTATCACATTTCTTACTTATGAAAAACAGCTAGCATTTGTTTTCAGTTATGGTTTGCCAGGCACTACACCAATTGATTTAATCATGTCATCAAAGTTATGAGATGGTGTCTATTATTATTCCCATTTAACCAATGAGAAAATGAGGCACAAAAAGATTAAGTGAAGTGTCAAGATAACACAGCTGGAACACAATGAAGCCAGAATCTGAACACAGACAATTTGAACATTTTATCACTACTTAAACTGCCTCCTAGTACTTTCTACTTCTAAGCAGGATTATAGATGGTTTATAATAAAAGATACTACAAAATACTTTATTAAAATAAAAATTTAAAATAAAAGTCATAGTGATAGGAAGCATGTAGTTCCTTAAAATCTAGACTAATCTATGTTTCTGTAAAAGAACATCAATTTTAGTTCCAAGTCTCCCATCACTAAAAAGAAAGAGGAAACTCAATGAGTATGCAAAATAAATTTTATTTTATAATAAAAGGAAGGATGCTAATTCATCTTCTAAGGGATTTTATATAGTATATTCTTATGTAATAGATATTTCACAATGAAATAATGTTTTGGGGAATGGTTTTATAAAATATTCAATTGCATCCCTATAATAAAGCCATGTCCAATTAACTCCAGAGGTATAACTACAACAACAAAACCTCAATGAAAGCATATATTCAGAATAATAAGTATTGAGATTCAGATAAATATTCATCTGTTGGTTTTATCTGATCTGAGAACAGACTTGGAATTCATAGAAAGGGGGGGAGAGAGAGAGAGAGAGAGAGAGAGCGAGAGCATGTCCTTTGGCCCATTTTCTTCAAATTTTAATGATCTCAGCTAAGATTGTGGCAACAGTTTCAGGACAAAGCTCTCTATTAAGAGCCTGAAGTAAAGATATTCTATGGCTGTTGCCTGCAAAAAAATTCCATATGTTTTGAATATTAATGTACAGCTGGCAAAGTTGCCATCTTATTATAAAACAACCAGAAAAATCAACCCCTAGTCTGTTTAGAGATGGGCTACAAGGTGGCTGAAAATAGGCTCAACATTTCCCTCAAAAAGTAAAAAAGAAAAAATGAATTTTAGCCAAGGAAATTCTATTAGTCTATGTACCAGTTATCTGTAATCATTCAATACTCAACAAATACCTATGGAGTTCTTGTTAAGTGTCAGGCTGTATGTTACAACCACTGGTCACAAAGTAGTTCCATGTAACATTTGATTTGGGAGGAACTGCCTCTTGGTGGCTCTACTAGACTGGTTAACTCACTTATAACTAATACCCTAGCATACTACTTTCCAAAGTTTATTCATCCACCTTCATGATTTTAGCTATAGTCTCTTACTACTTATTCTAGTATTTACTTAATATTTTCTCTATATTCATCAATTTTTTACTTCTCAAATTTTGTTTTAACATAAAATTAATTTCCTACTATAATGGAAAACTATTATCACTTGCAAAAACTAAATAAATAGCTAACATTCATTGAGTATTTTCTAGCTAGTGCTTGGTATTATTTTAAGTGCTTTACATGTATTCACTCTTTTGATCTTCACATGAACCCCATGAAGTAAGCACCTTCACTATATATGTGTGTGTGTGTGTGTGTGTGTGTGTGTGTGTGTGTGTATATTTGAGAGCAAAGAGACACAGAGAAGTTAAGTAGCACACCCAAGACCTCACAGCCAGTAGGTAGCAGACCTGGTATTTTTAAACCAGGCCAAGTAACTACAATAATAACTAACCAGTATAATAAACTGCTCTAGAAACACAGATACAAACAGAAAACAAAACAATGCTATTCAAATATAATTATGTGATTGCTAGGAAGATGGTAGAGTAGGAGGACCCTATGGTCACCTTGTCCCATGGATACAACTAGATAACACTCACATTCATGTAAATAACCCAGAAAATGACCAGAGCCTGGCAGAACAAACACCACAACTAAATGTAGAGAAGAGGCCACAGGGAAGTGTAGGAAGGGCAGGAATGCAGTGAGGAACTAAACAGAATGTGCAACTATCCCTGGGTGGGAGGGACCTGCAAGTGTTGAGAAGAGAGAGAAACAGACTGTCACACTGGGAAGCCCACATAGGAAAGAATAATTCTCATAACATTTGGCTTTGAAAACCAGAGGGGCAAAATTTCAAGAGTTCTTACAACCAGTGGGACTTAAAGCCTAGAATTTTAAAACTCAAGCAGATTTGGCTCTGGGAGAGATGGGAGGGTGAGAGGAAACTAAGTCTCCACCCTTAAAGAGACAGCACAAAAAACAGCCTGCAGAGATACAGCATAAAAAAAGCAGTTTGAAAAATGCCTGGGGCATATGGAAAGGAGAGTTATCTACTAATTTCAGAGTGTGTCCCAGAGGGACAGAGGTCACCTTCACCATCACCAGGAGATAGTGGGTACAATCTTCCTTCCTCATCTCCCAGTATAAACACAGGGCCACCTTCAGGAAACAGTGTAGTGCCAACATTTACTACCTAACTTACACTGTGCCCCAACACTCCCACTGCATTCTCAACTGTTACCCACCCCCACCCCCCACACACACACTGGCTTCTGTGGATTTGTCCCTTCCAGACAGGCTTGCCTCAGTCCTGGCACTGCAGGGTCCCTACCACAGAGGACCTGACACACACAAACCCTGCTAACACCACTGCGTCACCTACCCCATGCACGCTGCAGATCTGCTCCCTCCAAATACTCTCTTGGCCAGAGCCCATTCAAACCTGGGCCACAAGCCTGACAGTATGCAAACAGCCCAAACAAGGGCTAACATTTCTCCAAAGTGAGTCCTGCTCTGAGAAGAGGGAAAGATAACCATATATACCAGTCAGACTGCAACCCAGGAGTAGGTTGGAGGCAGGCAGTTGGTCTGATTGCAGGCCCAACCTACCAACAAAGGCTACTCAGGGGCAACACAGAAAGCACCCTGCAATTTGGTGCTACAGCATCTCTGGACAACACCTCCAATGACTCAACTCAAGCCCAAAGCAGTCCCAGGCTGTCCATTAACCACACAGGGACCAAACACTGCCAACAACAGCAAGAGAGCCACAGCAGATGACTAGGCTGAAGGCAAAAGTGGCTTAGCCACAACAGCAGACTGCACACAACACACATAGGAGGCACCACTGAAGCACCAGGTTCTGGTAAACAGGGGACATTGCACTGTAGGGCACTATAGGACCCCTTCTACATAAGGTCACTACTTTCAAGAGCAGGAGACACAGCTGACTTCCTAACACAGAGAAATAGACAGAGAGTTAGACAAAATGAGGAGACAGAAGGATATGCCACAAATTAAAGAACAGGAGAAAATCACAGGAAGAGATCTAAGCGAAACAGAAATAAGTAATATGGCGGATAGACAATAAAAGTAATCGTTCATAAAGATACTCAGTGAACTTGAGAAAAGAAATGAGGATATCAGTGAGACCCTTAACAAAGAGATAAAAAAAAAACTAATGAGAGAGGAAGAACACAATAAACAAAATTAAAACTACACTAGATGGAATAAATAGCAAACCAGAGGAAGCAGAAGAATAAATCAGCAACCTGGGGAAAGAGTAATGGAAAGTAATCAAGCTGAGTGGGTGAGAGAAAAAAAAATATGCAAACTGAGAATAGACACAGGTATCTCAGCAACCCAATCAAACATTCACATTATAGGGATCCCACAAGGAGAAGAGAGAGAAAATGAGGCAGAAATTCTATTTGAAGAAATAATAGCAAAGAGACAGGAAGATAGCAGTGGAGTAGGGGGACCCTAGGCTCACCTCATACCATGAATACAACTAGGTAACTATCAAGTCATCCTAAATACCCCAGAAATTGACCTGAAGACTTACAGAACAAACTCCACACCTAAAGGGACAGAAGAGACAACACTGAAGAAGGTAGGAAGTATGGAGATGTGGTTGGGAGAAACAGATCCTGGCTGCTGAGGATGGAAGGGAGCCATGGTCATGGAGAAGTGTGAGAGAGAGAGAGAGGAACAAAGAGGGACACACAACAAATATGTTTTCTTACATGGAAAATGAGAGGAGCTGAATATCATGAGTTCTTACAACCAGCAGGGCTTATAGTCTGGAGTTTTAAAAGTCAGCAGGCATGGCTGGGACAGAGCCTGGAAGGCATTGCGCTGCAAGACAAGGCAAGAAAACAGCATGGGGGCATCCAGCAAGGGAAGAATAATCTGAACAGTCCCTAGGGTACACAGTGGGGAGATCATTTGCTCTTCTCAGAGCATGCCCCTGAGAGACAGCATTCAGAGAGAGACCTCTCCAGGAACAAAGAAGCTGGCTGGCACCATTTGCTCCCAAGCTCCTCAGCAAAATACAGAGACAACTGTAGGAAGCAGCACAGCACAGACACTGGCTGCTTAACTTGCTTGCATTAAGCCCCTCCCCCTGCACTCTGGTGGAACCGCCCTTCTCAGTCATGCCTACCTCAGTCCCAGCATGATGGCCCCGCTACCAGAAGACAAGCACAAACCCCTGCTCGTACCATATCTCCCAAACATAGGATTTTGCAGAGCCTCAGTTTTGGTGGAGGTGGTGACAGGTTTTCTTCCACAAGAAGACAACAGCACACCTAGTTAAAACTCACCATATTCAGGCCAGGGACCAAACACTGCCCACAGCAGGCAAGGAGAGCTTCTGCAGATGACGGACTTGAAGGGTAGACCAGCCAGAACACACCAGCAGAGTGTACACTGCACACACCAAAGACACTTCCTAAAGCACAAGGCTCTGGGCACTACATGACCTCTTCTTCATATGGCCATTACTTTCAAGAGCAGCAGACATAACTGTATTTTCTAACACAGAGAAGCACGCAGAGTCTTAGACAAAATGAGAAGACAGAGGAATTTCTCACAAATGAAAGAAGGAGATAAGGCCACATCAGAGATCTAAGCCAAATAGATAGAAGTAACATGTCTGATGGACAATTTAAAACAACAATCATAAGGATACTCACTGGACTTGAGAAAAGCATGGAAAATATCAGTGATACCTTTACCGCAAAGACAAAAGAGTTGAAAAAGAATCAAAAAGAGATGAAGAGTGCAATAAATGAGATTAGAAACAAACTTGGTACAATGAACAGTTGGCTGGAAGAAGCAGAGGAATGAATTAATGACCTAGAAAACAAAGTAATGGAAAGCAATGAAGCTTAACAAAAGAGAGAAAGAAGAATTACGCAAAATGAGAAGAGACTCATTTGATGACTCCACCAAATGTAATAAAGTTCATATTATACGAATCCCAGGAGAGACAAAAGTAGGCAAAAAATTTATTTGAAGAAATAATAGCTGAAAACTTCCATAATCTGGGGAAGGAAACAGATATCCAGATCTAGGAGGTACATGAAATCAACAAAATCCCATCAAATCAACAAAAGTAGCCCCACACCAAGACATAGTATAATTAATTTGCAAAATATAGTGATAAAAACAATCTTAAAAGTAGTAATACAAAAGAAGTTAGCCACTTACAAAAGAAAACCCATACTTCTTCAACAGAAATTTTGCAAGTCAGAAAGGAGTGGCATTATACATTCAAAATGCTGAATGGGAAAAATCTGCAGCCAAGAATACTCTATCCAGTAAGGCTATCATTCAGAATAGAAGAGAGATAAAGAGTTTCCCATGCAAACAAAAACTAAAGGAGTTCATGACCCCTGAACCAGCTCTGCAAGAAATATTGAAAGGAACTCTTTGAATGGAAAGGCGAGACTGAAAGTGATAGTATGAAGGTATGAAACACAAAAGAAGTAAAAATGAATAATTCTGTAAAAAAAAATCAGTCAAGGAGCTCACAGAAACAGGATATAAAATACAAAAACATATACCTAAAACATGGGGAGGAGAGGAGAAAAGAATGGTTTCAAATTTAATTGACCATCAACTTAATGTAGATTGCTATATGGAGAAGAAGTTTTATAAAAACTTAATGGTAACCACAAATCAAAAACCACTAATAGGGGCACCTGGGTGGCTCAGGTGGTTAAGCAACCAACTCTTGATTTTGGCTCAGGTCATGATCTCATGGTCATGAGATCAAGCCCCATGTCGGGCTCTATGCTGAGCATGGAGCCTGCTTGGGATTCTCTCTCTCCCTTTCTCTCTGCCCCTCCACCCGCCACAAATAAATGAATAAACTTTTTAAAAAAACCACTAATAAACATGCAAAGAAGGAAGAGAAAGAAATCCAAATATATAACTAAGGAAAACCAGCAAACCATGAAAGAGACAATAAAAAATCAGAAAATGTCCAGAAACAACCACAAAACAAGTAATAAAATACCAATGAGTACATATCTATCAATAATTGCTTGGCATATAAATGATCTAAATGCTCTAATAAAAAGACACAGGGTATCAGAATGGATTAAAAAACAAGACCTTATATGCTGACTATGAAAGAATAGTTTAAAGACACATGCATATTGAGAGTGAGGGGATAGAGAAACATTTATCATATGAACGGATGTTGAAAGAAAACTGGACTAGCAACACTTATGTTGGATAAACTAGACTTTAAGATAGACTGTAACGAGATAAAGAAGGACCCTATATAATAATAAAGGAAACAATCCAACAAGAAGATATAACAATTGTAAATATTTATTAATCCAATATGGAGCACCCCAATACTTAAAATGGTTAATAATAAACATAAAGGAAGTAATCAATAGTAATACAATAATAGTAGAGGACTTTAATACCCCATTTATATCAATGGATAGATCATACATACAAAATCAACAAAGAAACAGTGGCTTTAAATGACATATTGGATCAGATGGATTTAACAGATATGTTCAGAACATTTTATCCTAAACAGCAGAATACACATTCTTTTCAAGTGCACATGGGACATTCTCCAGAACAGATCACATATTAGTCCACAAAGGAAGCCTCAACAAATTCAAGAAGATTGAAGTCATATGAGGCATCTTTTCTGACCACAATGCTATGAAACTAGAAGTAAACCACAAGGAAAAATCTGGAAAAATCACAAATACATGGAGGTTAAATAACATGGTACTACACAATAAATGGGTTAACCAGGAAATAAACAAATGAAAGAATACATGCAAACAAATGAAAATTAAAAAAAAAAAAATGGTCCAAAAGTTTTGGGATGCAGCAAAAGCAGCTCTAAGAGGGAAGTTTGTATCAATACAGGCCTAACTCCAGAAGGAAGAAAAATCTCAAATAAACAAAGTAACCTCACGCTTCTAAAGGACCTAGAAAAAGAACAACAAACAAAGCCTAAAGGCAGCAGAAGGAAGGAAACAATAAAGATTAGAGCAGAAGTGATTGAAAAACAAAACAAAACAAACAAACAAACAAACAAAAACAGTGGAACAGATCAATGAAACCAGGAGCTGGTTCTTTGAAAAGATCAACAAAACTGATATACCTCTAGCCAGACTTACCAAGAAAAAAAGAGAAAGGATTCAAGCAAATAAATCATAAATGAGAGAGGAGAAATAACAACAAACACCTCAGAAATAGAAACAATCACGAGAATATTATGAAAAATTATGCCAACAAATTGGACAACCTAGAAGAAATAGATAAATTTCTAGAAACATATAACCTCCCAAAACTGAAGCACAAAGGTTTCCTGTCTCACATTCAGGTCCTTTATCCATTTTGAGTTTATTTTTGTGAATGGTGTAGGAAAGTGGTCTAGTTTCATCCTTCTGCATGTTTCTGTCCAGTTCTCCCAGCACCATTTGTTAAAGAGACTGTCTTTTTCTCCATTGGATATTCTTTCCTGCTTTGTCAAAGATTAGTTGGCCATACATTTGTGGGTCTAATTCTTGGGTTTCTATTCTATTCCATTGGTCTATGTGTCTGTTTTTGTGCCAATACCATACTGTCTTGATGATAACAGGTTTGTAGTAGAGGCTAAAGTCTGGGATTGTGATGCCTCCTGCTTTGGTCTTCTACTTCAAAATTACTTTGGCTAATTCGGGGCCTTTTGTGGTTCCATACAAATTTTAGGATTGCTTGTTCTAGCTTCGAGAAGAATGCTGGTGCAATTTTGATTGGGATTGCATTGAATGTCTAGATAGCTTTGGGCAGTATTGACATTTTAACAATATTTATTCTTCCAATCCATGAGCATGGAATGTTTTTCCATTTCTTTATATCTTCTTCAATTTCCTTCATAAGTTTTCTATAGTTCTCAGCATACAGATCTTTTACATCTTTGGTTAGGTTTATTCCTAGGTATTTTATACTTCTTGGTGCAATTGTGAATGGGATCAGTTTCTTTATTTGTCTTTCTGTTGCTTCAATTATTTGTGTATAAGAATGCAACTGATTTCTGTGCATTGATTTTGTATCCTGCGACTTTGCTGAATTCATGTATCAGTTCTAGCAGACTTTTGGTGGAATCTATCGGGTTTTCCATGTATAGTATCATGTCATCTGCAAAATGTGAAAGCTTGACTTCATCATTGCCAATTTTGATGCCTTTGATTTCCTTTTATTGTTTGATTGCTGATGCTAGCACTTCCAACACTATGTTAAACAACAGTAGTGAGAGTGGACATCCCTGTCGTGTTCCTGATCTCAGGGAGAAAGCTCTCAGTTTTTCCCCATTGAGGATGATATTAGCTGTGGGCTTTTCATAAATGGCTGTTATGATGTTTAAGTATGTTCCTTCTATCCCAACTTTCTCGAGGGTTTTTATTAGAGAGAAGGCTGAATTTTGTCAAATGCTTTTTCTGCATCGATTGACAGGATCATATGGTTGTTATCTTTTCTTTTATTCATGTGATGTATCATATTGATTGATTTGCAAATGTTGAACCAGCCCTGCAGCCCAGGAATGAATCCCACTTGACCAAGGTGTATAATTCTTTTTATATGCTGTTGAATTTGATTTGCTAGTATCTTATTGAGAATTTTTGCATCCATATTCATCAGGGATATTGGCCTGTAGTTCTCTTTTTTTGCTGGGTCTCTGTCTGGTTTAGGAATCAAAGTAATGCTGGCTTCATAGAATGGGTCTGGAAGTTTCCCCTCCCTTTCTATTTTTGGAACAGCTTGAGAAGGATAGGTATTATCTCTGCTTTAAATGCCTGGTAGAATTCCCCAGGGATGCCATCTCGTCCTGGACTCTTATTTGTTACGAGATTTTTGATAACTGATTAAATTTATTCACTGGTTATCGGTCTGTTCAAGTTTTCTATTTCTTCCTGTTTGAGTTTTGGAAGTGTGTGGGTGCTTAGGAATTTGTCCATTTCTTCCAGGTTGTCCAGTTTGTTGGCATATAATTTTTCATAGTATTCCCTGATAATTGTTTGTATTTCTGAGGGATTGGTTGTAATAATTCCATTTTCATTCATGACTTTATCTATTTGGGTCATCTCCCCTTTTCTTTTTGAGAAGCCTGGCTAGAGGTTTATCAATTTTGTTTATTTTTTCAAAAAAACAACTCTTGGTTTCATTGATCTGCTCTACTGTTTTTTTTAGATTCTATATTGTTTATTTTTGCTCTGATCTTTATTATTTCTCTTCTTCTGCTGGGTTTGGGGTGTCTTTGCTGTTCTGCTTCTATTTCCTTTAGGTGTGCTGTTAGATTTTGTATTTGGGATTTTTCTTGTTTCTTAAAATAGGCCTGGATTGCAATGTATTTTCCTCTGAGGACTGCCTTCGCTGCATCCCAAAGCGTTTGGATTGTTGTATTTTCATTTTCATTTGTTTCCATATATTTTTAAATTTCTTCTCTAATTGCCTGGTTGACCCATTCATTCTTTAGTAGGGTGTTCTTTAACCTCCATGCTTTTGGAGGTTTTCCAGACTTTTTCCTGTGGTTGATTTCAAGCTTCATAGCATTGTGGTCTGAAAGTATGCATGGTATGATCTCAATTCTTTTATACGTATGAAGGGCTGTTTTGTGACCCAGTATGTGAACCATCAAAACCCTAGAGCAGAAATCAGGAAAAAACCTCTCTAACCTCAGCCGCAGCAATTTTTTACTCGACACATCCCCAAAGGCAAGAGAATTAAAAGCAAAAATGAACTATTGGGACCTCAAGAAGATAAAAAGCTTCCGCACTGCAAAGGAATCAGTCAACAAAACTAAAAGGCAACCAGTGGAATGGGAAAAAGATATTTGCAAATGACATATCAGACAAAAGGCTAGTATCCAAAATCTATAAAGAACTCACCAAACTCCACACCCGGAAAACAAATAATCCAGTGAAGAAATGGGCAGAAAACATGAATAGACACTTCTCTAAAGAAGACATCCAGATGGCCAACAGGCACATGAAAAGATGCTCAACGTCCCTCCTCATCAGGGAAATACAAATCAAAACCACACTCAGATAACACATCACGCCAGCCAGAGTGGCTAAAATGAACAAATCATGAGACTTGCTGGAGAGGATGTGGAGAAATGGGAACCCTCTTTCACTATTGGTGGGAATGCAAACTGGTGTAGCTGCTCTGGAAAACAGTGTGGAGGTTCCTCAAAAAATTAAAAATAGATCTACCCTATGACCCAGCAATAGCACTGCTAGGAATTTACCCAAGGGATACAGGAGTGCTGATGCATAAGGGCACTTGTACCCCAATGTTTATAGAAGCACTCTCAACAATAGCCAAATTATGGAAAGAACCTAAATGTCCATCAACTGATGAATGGATAAAGAAATTGTGGTTTATATACACAATGGACTACTATGTGGCAATGAGAAAGAATGAAATATGGCCTTTTGTAGCAACGTGGATGGAACTGGAGAGTATGATGCTAAGTGAAATAAGTCATGCAGAGAAAGACAGATACCATGTTTTCACTCTTATGTGGATCCTGAGAAACTTAACAAAAGACCATGGGGGAGGGGAAGAAAAAAAAAAAAGAGGTTAGAGAGGGAGGGAGCCAAAACATAGGAGACTCTTAAAAACTGAGAACAAACCTAGGGTTGATGGGGCGGGGGGGTGGTGGAAGGGAGGGGAGGGTGGGTGATGGGTATTGAGAAGGGCACCTGTTGGGATGAGCACTGGGTGTTGTATGGAAACCAATTTGACAATAAATTTTATATTAAAGAAGAAAACTAGAAAGAAAGAAAAAAGCCACGTGGTTGGGAGCTGGGACAGTACCCAAATATGACAGCATTGGCTAACGTGTGATTACCTCTATGTCAAAGGTGATGGCTAGTGCTGAGGTGCTACCATTATGCTGCTACAGCTTCCTAGGAAATTTGTGATCATATTTTAGGATGATTTGGACAACAAAGCATAACTCCCCACTCCTTTAAGTGTGAGCTGGACATAGTGACTTCTTTTCAAAACAATATGAAGAGGGGGAAAAAGAGTAACTCTAGAATAGAGAAACTCGACAGACTATCTCAGCTGTATAATTAAAGTTAACATTAAAGGTGGTAAGTCATGTTAAAAAAATTTTAAGCATGAAGAAATAGAAAATTTGAACAGTGATTACCAGCAAGGAAACTGAATCAGTAATCAAAAAACTCCCAACAAACAAAAGTCCAGGATCAGATGGCTTCACAGGTGAATTCTACCAAACGTTTAAAGAAGAATTAATAGCCATTCTTCTCAAACTATTCCCAAATATAGAAAAGGAAGGAAAACTTCCAAATTCATTCTAAGAGGCCAGCATTAGCCAGATACTAGAACCAGATAAATACACCACAAAAAAAGAGAACTAAAGGCCAATATCTCTAATGAACATAAATGCAAGAACCTCAACAAAATACTAGCAAACCAAATCCAACAATACATTATAAAAATCATTCACCACAATCAAGTAGGATTTATTCCTGGGATGCAGAGGTAGTTCAATATTCACAAATCAATCAACTTGATACATCTCATTACTAAGAGAAAGGATAAGAACCATATGATCATTTCAACAGGTGTAGAGGAAGCACTTGTTGACAAAGGACAACATCAATTTGTGATAAAAACCCTCAACAAAGTAGGTTTAGAGGAAACATGGCTCAACATAATAAAGGGCATATATAAAAAAACCCACAGCTAACATCATCCTAAATAAGGAAAACCTAAGAGCCTTTCCCTTAAGGTCAGAAACAAGACAGGAATATCTACTCTCACCACTTTTATCCAACATAATACTGGAATCAATAGCCAAAGTAATCAGAGAACAAAAATAAGAGGCATCCAAATCAGTAAGGAAGAAGTGAAACTTTCACTATTTGCAGATGACATGATACTGTATAGAGAAAACTCTAAAGACCCCACCAAAAACTTCTAGAAGTGATACACAAATTCATTAGAGTCACAGTATACAAAATCAATCTACAGAAATGTGTTGCATTTCTATACACCAATAATGAAGCAGTAGAAAGAGAGATTAAGAATCAATTCCATTTACAACTGCTCCAAAAACAAGATACCTAGGAATAAACCTAACCAAAGAGGTGAAAGATCTTACTCTAAAAACTATAAAACACTGATTAAAGAATTTGAAAATGAAACAAAGAAGTGGAAAGACATTCCATGCTCACAGATTGGAAGAACAAATATTGTTAAAATGTCTGTGCTACATAAAGCAATCTACATATTTAATGCAATCTCTATCAAAATACTAACACCATTTTTCACAGAACTAGAACAAACAATCCTAAAATTTATATGGAACCACAAAAGACACTGAATAGGCAAAGAAATCTTGAAAAAGAAATGGAAAGTTGTAGGTATCAAATTCTGGACTTCAAGTTATATTACAAAGCTATAGTAATTGAAACAGTATGGTACTGGAAAAAAAAATAGACACATAGATCAACGGAACTGAATAGGAAATTCAGAAATGAACTCATGATTATATGCTTGACCTTTGCCAAAGTAGGAAAGAATATCCAATCAGGAAAAGACAGTTTGTTCAACAAATGGTGTTGGGAAAACTGAACACAACATGCTAAAGAATGAAACTGGACCACTGTGTTATACTATTCACAAATCTAAATTCAAAACGGATTAAAGACCTAAATGTGAGACCTGAAACCATAAAAATCCTAGAAGAGAACACAGGTTGTCACTTCTCTGACATCAGCTGTAGCAACATTTTTCTATATATGTCCCCTAAGATAAAGGAAACAAAAGCAAAAATAAACTATTGGGAGTACATCAAAATAAAAAGTTTCTGCACAGCAAAGGAAACAATCAACAAAACTAAAAGGCAACCTACAGAATGAGAGAAGACATTTGCAAGTGACGTATCTGGTAAAGTGTTAGTATACAAAATATATAAAGAACTTATACAACTTAAACCTCAAAAACACAAATAATCCAATTAAATAATGGGAAGAAGACATGAACAAACATTTCTCCAAAGAAGACATACAGATGACCAACAGACACCTGCAAAGATGCTTGATATCACTTATTATCAGGGAAATGTAAATCAAAACTACAAAGAAATATCACCTCACACCTATCAGAATGGCAAAAATTCACAACACAAGAACAACAAGTGTTGGCGAGGATGTGGAGAAAAGGGAACCTTGTTGCAGTTTTGGTGACAATGTAGCCACTGGTGCAGCTACTGTGGAAAACCATATGGAGGTTCCTCAAAAAGTTAAAAACAGAACTACCCTATGATCCATCAATCTCACTACTGGGTATTTACCCAAAGAATACAATTAGTGATAGATGCACCCCTGTATTTATAGAAGCATTATTTACAATAACCAAGATATGGAAGCAGCCCAAGTGTCCACTGATTGACGGATGGATAAAGAAGACGTGGTGTATATATAGAATTGAGTATTATTCAACCATTAAAAAGGATGAAATCTTGCCATTTGCAAGGACATGGATAGAGCTAGAGTACAGGGCTAAGTGAAATAAGTCAGTCAGAGAAAGAAAAATACCATATGATTTAACTCCTATGTGAAACTTATGAAACAAAACAAACAGGCAAGGAAAAAGAGCTAGAGAGACAAACTAAACAGACTCTTAACTATAGAGAATGAACTGGTTACCAGAGAGTAGGTGGGAAGGAGGATGGATTAAATGGGTGATGGATATTAAGAAGGGCACTGGTTGTGATGAGCACTGGGTGTTGTATGTAAGTGATGAATCACTAAATTCTACACCTGAAACTAATATTACGCTGTATGTTAACTAAATGGAATTTAAATAAAACTTGAAACTAAACATAAATACATACATACATACAAAAATACACCACCTCTTTATAATTAAAATGAAAAAATATTAAAACCGGAAATACCATATGATCTAGTAATTCCACTTCTGGGTATGTACCCAAACAAAACAAAAACACTAATCTGAAAAGATATATGCACCCTTGTATTTATTGAGACATTATTTACAATAGCCAAGACAAATTTCCATTGATAGATAAATGTATAAAAGGATGTGGCATACATACACAATAAAATATTACTCAGCCATAAAAAAAAATGAAATCTTGCCATTTGCAACAGCATGGATGGACCTAGTGGGTATTATGCTAAGAAAAATAAGTCAAACAGAGAAAGATAAATACCATGTGATTTCACTTATATGTGGAATCTAAAAACAAAACAAATGAACAAACAAACAAAAAACAGAAACAGACTCATAAATACAGAAAACAAAGTGGTGGCTGCCAGAGGGGAAAGAGGTGGGTTGACAGGTGAAATAGGTGAAGGGGATTAAAAGACACAACGTCCCTTTCTAAAATAAGTCACAGGGATGAAAAGTACAGCATAGGGAATAGAATCAATAATATTATAATACCTCTGTATAGTGACAGATGCTAACTACACTTACATGGTAAGCAGTTTGTAATGTATATAATTGTTCAGTCACCATGTTCAGTACACCAGAAACTGATATAATATGTGTATATATGTATATAATATATATGACATAACATGCCAACTATAATTAAAAAAGAAAATAAAAATGGTTAAAATGGGAAAAAATTTAAAGAATATGATATAACAGAATTATCATAACTTTGAAACATTTGCTATTAAGTGTCATTAAATTATGAATAACATGATATATTATTAAATTATTCCAACATGCCTAAGAATCGAAGTTATTTTAACTAAAAACAACATAGGCTTTTTATTTTAAGACCAAGACCTAGTAATACCAATACTTCTGTGAATACATAGAGAAAAAGTATCTGGTTCTATATAGCCCTGATGTGGGAGGGTAAAAACCTCATTTGGGTGTAGTTCCTAACTGCTTACCATGTAACTATGCTGGGATGTAGCCAAAAGAATTATGTCTCACCTGCCCTTGACCACTAGTGGGGACATACAGATTAGAATTACATTTTCATGAGTCCCAAAGAATATACCAGGTATATACTCAAAATCCCATTAATTGAGCATTTATGTTTTGCATACACTTTCTCATGACAATACTGCTGAGTAGGTGGAATTACTCCCATCATACAAATATGGAAACTGAGGTTGGAAGCAATGAGATCACTTTCTTAAGGCCACGAACTCAAGTGGCAGGGCCAGGATGTATACTTAGATCATATCGGACTCTAAAGCCTGTATTTTTTCCACTGCTCTACCCTTCTAAGAGGGTTTCTCTGGGACACTGTAGCGTTAGCCCTGGCTGCTGCTTAACTGGTATTCTGAAAGCCAGCTCCTAATTTTCATGGCTGTGCATTCTTCTGACAATGAGGGTATCTTATCTACTTTGGCTGCCAATTAAGTTATATATCCAAGGGCACGTGGGTGGTTCAGTCAGTCAAGCATCCAACTCCTGATTTGGGCTCAGGTCATGATCTCACTGTTCATGAATTCGAGCCCTGAGTCAGGCTCTGTGCTGACGCATGGAGCCTGCCTGGAATTCTGTCTCCCTCTCTCTCTGCCCCTCCCCACCTGCTCTTTATCTCTCTCTCAAAATAAATAAAAATACAAACTTTAAAAAATAAAAAATTCACAATTAACCATTTATTCACCAGATAACTCATTTCTGATAGCCTTGTAGATAATATAATACCTACTCTTAGCTCTACACTTCAGACGTGCCCCTCCTAATAAAATGTCAGTTATAAGACCAGATGCCTGGGTGGCTCAGTCAGTTAAGCGTCCGACTCTAGATTTTGGCTCAAGTCATAATCTCACAGTTCATGAGATAGAGCCCCACATCAGACTCCATGCTCACAGCATGGAGCTTACTTGAGATTCTTGCTCTCTTTCTCTGCTCCTCCCCAGCTCGCTCTCTCTCTCTCTCTCTCTCTCAAAGTAAATAAACTTTAAAAAAAAATGTCAGTTGCAAGAATTATTTTTTCCAAATCGAGTTAAAATTTAAATTATAGCATCAAAAAACAAAAACAAAAATGAAAACATACTCCTGATAAACATCCATTCTCTCTTCTCCCTGTCTTGAAGTGCCAACTCAAGTTGCCTCAGGTTGTTGCTTTTATATGCTATTGATTTTCTACTGTGATCACTGAATGACTGAGTTAGACAGTACCCCCTCAATACACTAAAGAAAACTGAGGCCCAGAGGATATGATTTGCCCAAGATCACACAACTATTGAGTAAATGGCATATTTATTCCAAATCTGCTACCACTGGTTCTCCTTGGGCACTGTCTTCTGAGCCTGTGGCACATTATTTTAAACAAACACTTGCTGTTGTAAATCTAAAGCAATTTGGAGCGAAGTTAGTAAAAAAAAGTGTGACTAAACTGCCAATTACATTTGGTGTAGAAAAACCAATCTTAATTACATTACAGTGAAATTGATTTTCTTCTGATGAGACCTTAAAATAACTGTCTGAAAGCTAATTTCCGTGGACAAAAATGTTTAGCTTGATAACAGCATCATTGTAGCGTGTGTCTGATCTCTAAGGAGTACTTTAAAGGGATTAAAACTCATTTGGACATTAGTGTTCTAGTATGTTTGTTTTTAAACGTCTTGCATGTATCATTTTAGTTTGTTATCTAACAAAATTTATAATAAAGCAATGAACAAGAATAATAAATAATAAGAATAACCAGACATTGCACTTAGTACATGTTGTCTCATTTAATACTTCCAACAGGAATTCCTCCACAGCACCTAGTACTTTGGACAGAATTCTGTTGTAGCCTATTTCTGTGTATCTTTCTTTTTCCAGTGAATTTTTTCTAAAATATGTTAATTTTAAGCCACTCCTATGAAAAAATTAGATGTAACAACAATATAGATGTATAAACAATATAGGTGTTCATTCTTTTATCTGTTGAAAATGATAAGAAAGCTTCTTTTGGGGAAAGCACAGAACTTAATTGAAATAAATATTTTACATTTAGGGTTTGGAGTAAGACTGCACAAGTAATAAAAGAAGACCATGCCTCCTAAGCAACAAAGATCCTGTTAAGGGCCTTTGCTTTTTTTGAGCCCTGTGATGGATTTAGATACATAAATTTGCAGTTAGGAGATAGAATTGACTTCAAAAACTTTACACAATAAAGTGATAAGGAACTAAGAATTCTCAAGGATACTCTGGTAAAGAAAGGAGCCAAGGAAGCTGAGGTATTCATGGAAAAAAAAATAAGAGAAGAAAATCCTTGATGGTAGCAAACCTAAGGAGAAGTTTTAAAGAATAGTGATATCTAACAGGGATTCTGAAGATACTGGTTATGAAATAAGTGATAGAAACTCTTTCCTCTGCTCCTTCAGAAAATCTTCATAAGAATCTACATTGTTTACTGGTACTTTAGAGCAACTAAATTAAGGGGAGGTGGTGAGGAGATTCTAATAGATGCTAAAATCTACATCCACAACTTCAAAGAGAGCAAATGATGAATAGCTAATTTGGGGATACTCCAAGAAAAAAAAGGGATGGTGTTGGGAATTTTAAAAAGTAAAAATGTTTGCAGAGCAGGAGGAGAAATGTTGCCAGGCTGTCTTGAAGTACATAAAGGAACCTATAGAAAGAAATCCAGCGCTTAGAACCGTATGCTTAATTTGTTAGGAAAAAATAAGCTATATATGTAGAACCAGGGCTCAAAAAACATACTTTGGCATGGACAGAGCTAAGGCCTAGGAGAATTGGGAAATGTCAAATCATTTCTGCAGCGCATGTTAAATTAAGGCTATCTGTAGTTTTTGTTTTTGTGTTTCCATTCAAAATATCCAAATTATTTTAACCTCTGGGACTATGGTGACACCTGGAGACAGAGCATACAACCTGAAAGGTGTTGAAAGTTTAAACGAAAGAATAGCTATAGAAAACTAAACATCCTCTTCATACCCATAGTATCTGAAAAAAAAAAACAGCATAACCAGTTTATGAGTTTCTTGTTAAAACTTTAGGATGAAAAGAAGCTGAAAAGTTTCTTGTGAGGCAGGCATCAATATAAGATACACAAAATAAAGAATTTTATAAAGATGTTTATAGAAGAGCTCTTAGTCCTCCTAAGACTGTTTTTGCCATGAGTTCTTATATTACTCATTCATAAATCTCCTGGCACATGGTTTTTTAAAAATAAGACTAGAGAATAAATATCGTAAATACTCATATATTCTGTGTATATGCTATATTTGAATATATACATAGATACATTCAAAACACATAAGGTAAACCCACAGTTACTTGGATTAAAGTCATGCCAATCTAATATAGTAGAATTTATTTGATAAAGATTTATTAATTTCACATATGCCAAACCCCACATAAGTTTACAGAGGATTTACTATATATAATGCCTTAACACCATGGCAACACAATTTTTGGCAGAGGGAGTTAAAGGTCCACCAGGGCACAGAAGAGATGCATGCTAATGACTTGAATACAAAGTTTACTAAGAGTACTATAGGGAAAGCTCCTACAGAATTAGGAAGATTTGAAGGAAGATAAAAGAATTCCTTAGAAGGGATAGTGAGGTTCACCCGTTCAACAGAGTTAAAGAACTTGAGTTCCTAACCTGTTCCAGGCTTAGTGCTAGATACTGGAATGGCCTGATGGGTAAACTTGTCAGTGGATAAGAAATGGAGATTAGGAAAGAGAAAAGGGTTGAAAGGATCAGAAAAGCATAAGAAAAGATGAATGTATTTAATGTAGAGCCAGCCAGGTATGGCTCCTGAAGTACTTTCTTAATTCAGCAGGGAATGAGAATAAACCAGAAAGTTTTTTTTTAATGTTTATTTATTTATTTTGAGAGGGAGAGAGAGAGAGCACAAGCAGGGGAGGGGCAGAGAGGGAGAGGTAGAATACCAAGCAGGCTCCACACTGTCAGTGCAGAGCCCAAAATGAGGCTCAAACTCACAAACCATGAGATCATAAACCATTTCAACCTGAGCCAAAATCAAGAGTTGGGCCACCCAGGCACCCCAGAATGTTTTTTTGTTTTTTTGTTTTTGTTTTGTTTTGTTTTGTTTTAAGCAGGGGAGTGATAGGATTAATCATGAATTTGGAAGATACAATAATATAACTAACTGTTTAAAAACAGTTTCCAAATCATGGGCCTCATTTGCAAGTAGTCATATCCATATAAAGACAATATGGTCAGATCCTTTTCAATCTTCTGCTTTCTGAAGAATGCAAAGCAGAGTCTTATGGTTTTGGTTCCTCTATAAATTTATACAGATACCACAAAGAAATGCTTCAGTGCTGACAGTCAAAACAGCCACAAATTTGAAATGATTAAGATTCAAACAATGAGTTTTCCTGTATCTCAAAATCTACACAATCACCTCTAATTAATGTCCTCTAGAATATAAATATACAGTATAAGTTAATTTTTTCAGGTCAAATCTGGGAATCATAATATCAGCTTAATGACTGCATAAATTCCAGGGATGAATCTCAGTTTACCTCAATTTCTCTGTCATTAGCCCCCTTTATTTCTTCAGTGGGGGAAAAAATTGATACTATCTACTAGCTCTGTTGTTGTGTGAAATAACTAAATAACATTTGTAAAGAGGTCTAAGACATGGAAAGTGCTAAGTTTAATTATTTATTATTAGTGTCTCCTCCCCATGCAGATGTTTCTGGTTTGAAAAATGTGAACCATGTGGACAACACAGGATCAGCAAGTCTAGTTAATGAGATGCAAGAGCAGACAGAGAGGCATTACGAAAGTCACGGGGTCAGCAAAGAAATCATCCAAGGTGTGGCAGGAGTTTAAAAGTAAAACAGGATTAATCCAAGAAATATTCATGGGGACGAGCTTTGAAGAAAAACAATTGGGCAGACAAGAAACTAACAGAAAAAGTATAAACGGAGGAGGGGCAGAAATTATGCAATCTTGAAGAAATAAAGAGAGAACCTACCAAGAAGAAAGTAAGAGAAGCTACATGGAGGAGAGACAAAAAATAAGTATTTGTCAAATTTGGTGCAGATGCACCCTTCAGAAAACAGGAAATATAGTCTTGGTGAAAGCAATATGACATAGGAAAATATAATTAAAGCGATTTTGAGATGGAAATACGAACACACGAAAAGACCAGATGCAAAAATTAATAGAGATAAACCTTTAAATACACACCCACACACCAGGATAGGTTCTAATGAAAACCCAGCAGGACACTGTAATTGGCCCTGAAGGAAATTTAGTAAATAGTCTTCTTTCTGTTATCTCTACTTTTATTTTCCTTTGAAATATTTTGGTAGAGTCTAATCACTTACATCCTCATACTTATGGAAATTGTCTCATAATACCCTTGGTCATTATTCAGAAATCACCTTTGCTAAAGTCAGAAAAGGATAAATTATTTTTTTCTATGTATTAAAAAATGATACTTATAATTGACTATCCCAATTTTGGTACTAGGAAATTAAGGAAAAATATCAATGAGCTTCAATGAGAAAAAAAAAAAAACCATAGTGGAATCACATAGATACTATCTCACCTCTTAATTATCTGTTGTGAACTTGAGAAAGTCAGTTAGCTTCTCTGAGGTTCAGTTTTCTCATCTGTAAAATGGGAATGATAATATCCTTGGTTTGGTGATTACATAAGTGAAGGTATGTTAAACACAAATCTGGCACATATTAAGTGTTCAATTACCCTCTCCTTTTCTCCTCCTCCTCAAACTTGATGGCATAAACATGAAGACACATAAAATTCACTTATATACAGAAAAAAATATTCTCTACAGTCTGCAGGCCTTAGTAAATCTTTTGTTAACTATCAACAAGGCATTTCTCCAACAAAAACAAGGAATTGTGGGAAGCCAATTAAATTTGACACTTCTCTCAATGTGGAATTGCTTAAAAGATATGTAAAAACTAGTAATTTGGAGCCATATCCTCAGAATTAGTACTCTCACCAGTGATACCAGTGTCAGATCAATCACTTTCCCTTCCAAAACAACATGGATTTTTGTTTTAGATTTTGTTTCTCTTGTCTCTTCCCCAATACAAATTAAGTGGAAATAAAGTTGATTCAGTCTTACAGACTGGATTTATTTTAGTTTTAAACTTTTATTTTGGGGCTTACACTGCAAAATTTGTATTTGGTATCTGGGGGCAAGGACCAAGTGAGAACAAGAAAGAGAACAGAGAAGAAAAGACACAAACAGCTGGATGGCAGCAAAGTATACTACAAAGGGCACGGGTCCAGGAAATCGGTGATCCCAGGTTGGTCTTGGACAATTACTTCACTCCTCTGAACTTCAATTTATTAATCAGTAAAATTATATTCCAGGAGTTTCTTTCCTCCCAGCTCCAAAATTCTGTAACCATAACTATGGGGTAACCTTTTGCTTTTATTAAATTAACAAAACTGAGTGGAGAGTGGTGCAGGGGAGACAGGAAGGCATAACCCTCGAAGATTCTGTCCTCTCATTAACAGCTTGGATGGACAGGGCAAGGTGGAGAACTACTACAAATGAACATAACTCTTTAGAAAATCAATTTAGTAAAATACATCCAGAACTTGAGACTCCACAAAGTGAGATTCACACAGTGGTTCCAAGTTGCAGCCTCTAATTTTTAGAGTGGCAGGGTTCCACTACCCATTTAGTTAAGTTGTTTACCACAGTTATCTTGTCTGTGTGATAAAGATACTAATGTAGCTATTGAAGGAGTTATTGTGAAGATTAAATTAAATTCAGGTAAAGGCTGGTTCCACTCACAACCTGGCACATGGCAAGTACCAAAGACATATAAGCTATTATTTTTTTATTATGTTTTGACCCAGTAATTTAATTCCTGGGGATTTATCCTTAAGAAATAATTGTAAAGAAGAAACAAGGTATTTGTGGTATCACTGACAATAGTAGGAAAAAAATTGCAAACAATCTGAATGTTCAACAATTGAAAAGTGGTAAGAAAATGAGAAAAAATTAAGAAGCTGTTGAAATTATTATTATCAGGGGTAGATAATGTTATGAGAAAATATGTATGGCATGATGTCAAGTGAAGAAAGCATGATTCAAATGTCTTATACATTATTATTTTAACTCTATAAAAATATGTATGTATATGTATATATAAAAGCTGGAAAAGAATACACAAAGATGAAATGAGTTGATGTATCTGGATAAATTGAGCTACCATTTTATTTTTCTTTTTAAAAACTTCTTTCGATATTAGTGTGGTATGGTTATAAAATGCATTTCAAAACTTAACTCAGTAGATAAAAACAAACAAATAAAACAAAACAAAAGAAAAACCTTCTAGGTAAAGAATAACATTAACAAATGACACTTCTGGCTCACTGGGGTTGTAAAAGGGATATCAAGCTCAGGGCATCCTAATAGCTAGGGAGAACTTTACACATCTCTAAACTGTGTGCAAAGAGGGTATGCTTTTGACATGGCTGTTTTACTGACAGGACTAAATTTTAAACTCTTCTGGTCACTCCATCAAAGTACTTACTACAAATATCAGTTGAACTCAGAAAATAACAACAACAAAAACAACAACAAAGAACCATATCCAAATCAGCAGCAAGAGTCAACAAAATACCATTTGAACAATAGGTCATCAAAACTTCAAAATGATCCCATAAACATGGAAGGGTTAGGATACAGATGTGCTGTTTCGAAGGGGCATATGCACCCCAATGTTTATAGCAGCACTATCAACAATAGCCAAAGTATGGAAAGAGCCCAAATGTCCATCAATGGATGAATGGATAAAGAAGATACAAATACACATACACATGCACATACACATATACATATACATATACAATGGAGTATTACTTGGCAATCAAAAAGAATGAGATCTTGCCATTTGCAACTATGTGGATGGAACTAGAGGGTATTATGCTAAGTGAAATTAGTCAGTCAAAGAAAGACAAATATCATATGACTTCACTCATATGAGGACTTTAAGACACAGAACAGATGAACACAAGGGAAGGGAAGCAAAAATCACATAAAAACAGGGAGGAGGACAAAACATATGAGACTTTTAAATATGGAGAACAAACAGAGGGTTACTGGAGGGGTTGTGGGAGTGGGGATGGGCTAAATGGGTAAGGGGCATTAAGGAATCTACCCCTGAAATCATTGTTGCACTATATGCTAACTAACTTGGATGTAAATAAAAAAAATAAATAAAACTTGGTATCTCCAAAAAATAAAAAAAGAGAATAAACTTAAACTAAATAGCAGAACCTGGGTGACTCAGTCAGTTCTCAGATCATGATCTCATAGTTCATGAAATAGAGCCCCATGTTGGGCTCTGCACTGACAGTGCAGAGCTTGCTTGGGATTCTCTCTCTCCCTCTCTCCCTCTGCTCCTAATAAATATTAAAAAAACCTTTTTGGAAAAACAAAAAAATAAACTAAATAAATAATTAAAACCATATAGAATCAGTGCAGCTGAAAGCCCATACATGTGGAACATTTATTTCTAACTGATTGATGAAATTTAAGTAATGGAATTAACAGTTGTATTATTAAATCAAGAGTGTGGGGGAATTATTTATACTTCTAGCATGTGGTCATGAATCTTTCAAACACAAAACTAGGTGTGGGGAACATAAAAAAATATGAGCTAACGGTTGAAAAAATATTCTTGTCAAAATTAAGTGAAAGGAAAACAAAAAAGTAAAACTTAAGTAAAATAAATGTTATCAAAAATAAAAGGGCCCTCGGGATTAGGTGCCTGGTATCTGTTGCATTATCCAAATCTTCAACTGCCAAAGGTCAAGACCTAGTTATAACAAACAAGTCCCCATCATGATTCCAAAGATTCTAAATGGGCTTTGGAATAAATTTGGACTAAAAATTCTTTAATATTACCCTGACACCACCAAGTCCATCTTCCTAATTCAGCAAATATTTATTAAGTGCTTATAACGTACAAAGCATGAAACTAGGTATAGGAAATCAACCAGAAATGAACAAATACGAACCCTTCTCTCCTGAGCTCCCAATTTATGAACTCTCAGACATTTCTTGAGCAGTCCTTTACAGATCTCTTTTGGAACAAATAAGATATTCACAACTGGGCCAGTGCCTTTTCTGCTGAATTTTCAGTCCCAACTTCCAAAACCACAAACTAATTCATCAACCGGTTAACTCTGTCTGACAACTAAAATAAATTGCCTTATGACAAGTCTCTTGTTTCCCCTGAATGATTTTAATTATCCCTGTAGCCAAGAATTGTGACTAACTTCTGTGACAGAAGTGAGAAGTACATTGTTGAAAAAGCCATTAACTCTGTTTTATTTTTGGTGTTAAACCTTTGTAGAGCTGTCCTCGTTCCTGAAACAGGGAGGAAGGGGATAGCTAACTTGCGTACTTACAGATGCCATACACGAGTCTAAGTGCTTTATATAAACAATACTATGAAGTAGCTATAATTATCACCATCATTTTTAGAATGAGGTTTAAAAGGATAAGCAACTGGTACACATTCATAAAGCTAATAAAGATAGCCCTTTCTCCTAAAGATGAAAGAGTATGCATTCCAGGCAAACATCTGCATTTATAGAATCAAACTAAAAAAAAGCCATAAGCTAGGACACCAAATAATAAAAGAAAATGCCTGAACTCTATTTCTAGTCAGACAGCAAATCAGATACCCTGAACATTACTTGATATGCATAAAAAATTAAATTCTGAATAAAATATAAAAATATCTCAAAAATGCTTTACTGATGTGGTAAGAAAATAAAAGAAATCAAAGGAGGAAATTAGAGAATCCAGAGAGAAAAACAAGCACTGAAGGCAGAAGCCCTGGTAACATCCACCAATGCCTAGAGACTTTGAGTACTAGTTTTATGATAATATTGAGTACAAGGACAAAAGAAAAAGTCCAGGGGCATCTGGGTGGCTCAGTTGGTTAAGCATCTGACTCTTGGTTTCAGCTCAGGTCATGATTTCGTGGTTTGTGAGTTCAAGCCCTGTGTCAGGTTCTGCACTGACAGTGTGGAGCCTGCTTGGGATTCTCTCTCTGTCTTACTCCCCCCCTTTCTCTCTCTCTCTCTCAAAATAAATAAATAAATAAATATTTTTTTTAAAGAAAAAGTCCAGAGTTTCTCAATGCATGGAGTCAGATAGAAGATCCCTCCATAAAACTGGGGTCTCCAAGGGTTCTACCACAGAAAAAAAAAAAAAAGATAAACTAGAAAAAAAGTTAAAACATAAAACAGCAACAACAACAAAAAAACATTTCATAAAAGGTGACAGCAGAGAAAACTGCATTTCTTAATCTTGACAAGACGGATAGAGGAAAAAAATATTTTCTGAAAACACATACCACAAATTAACTTTCACATAAATATGTAATAATGTAAACTCACATTAGTGGTATGGTTTAAAAAAACCTCCGTCTTACAATTTATTTTAAAGTGGTCATGATTGCTGGTGCCCAAAGGTACCTGGTAAAACCACATCCAAATAATCTTTGAAGGAAAAGGTCTTCAGGTCAGGACTGAAAGAATCTCCCCTAATAATAACAATGGAAAACCAGGCATGGGCAAAAAGAAGCAAGAACAAAAGACATTGGAATCAGACTCAAAAAGATTTCAGATATTAAAATTATCAGGTACAGAATATGACAAAATTATGTTTTCTATCTTTAAAGATATAATACAGGATATTTTTAAAACTGAAATAATGAGGCAAATTTGAAAAAGAATCAAGTAGAACTTCTAGAAATTAAAAATGTTACCATTTAAATAGAAATTAATGGAAAAAAAACAATAATAAGGCAAAAGAATAAGGCAAAAAATAATGAAATATATAAAGACAAAGCTAAAGAAATTTACCTAGAAAGATGAATACAAAGTCAAAGGTATAGAAAATCTAAAAAAGAAGTTAAAAGACAACGAGCTTTAAATGAGAAGGCTAACATGAGTATAAAGTGACTCCAGCGGAAATAATGGACAGCAAGGATGACCAGCAATATTTAAAAGACTGTAAAATTTTCAGAACTGATGAAAACTTGAATTTTCAGATTGAAGAATAACAACAGTACCAAACAAGATAAACAAAACCTACACTAAGACACATCATAACAAAACATCAAAGACAAAGAGATGATCTTAAAAAAGTAGCCAGAGAGGAAAGAAAGCTGGTATGCATAGGAACAACAATGAAATTGATGTTTGACTTCTCAAAAATAACAAGTGAAGGGGGCACCTGGGAGGCTCAGTGGGTTAAGCATCCAACTTTGGCTCAGGTCATGATCTCACCAGTTTCTATGATCACCCTGTAAGAAACTCTTGTAACCACAGAGTTCGCATGGTTGAAAACTGTCTGCAGAATCCAATCTTGTGTTTTTTAATTAACTTACCTCACCAGACCTCTGTGTAAAATTTAACACATTGAAAAAGGTTAGGAAAATTCAGATAATTCTAAGTATCCAGATACTCTAAACCCCATTCTGCCTACATTGTCGACAGAATCTCCACCTCCGTGTTTGAGATGGCTAGTCCTGACATGCTTAAAGACTCACATGTTGTGTCTCTTCTAAAGTAGTTCCCTTATAAGGGGATAACAGTTTTTCTCAGACTCCATCTAAATATTTCTTGTTGCTTGCTATTCTGTGGAGTAGATCCCAGCATATTTCCTGGTGGCAAACTGCAACATCAAACCCAAGAGATGCTTGAACACCAAAAATGATTGCTAACTGTATATTTGTGAAAATTATATAGGGGAAAATATTGTGATGGTGATAGATCAGAAAGAAAGAAAGATACTTTCAGATTAGCTAATTTGTGGCTATGGGTGAATTTATCAGAGATTCTGTATTCAATGTAATAGACTGTGCAGCTTAGACTAGTTCTAACCATAAGTTTGGTTGTCTAAATTCAGGAAAAACGATGATGGAAGAAAAGCACTGTTTGGATGCTTTAAGTGGCTCAAAGAGACTAGCATTAAATTACATGTATTAGAAAGAGAAAAAGGTCTAAAATCAATAACCTAAGCTTCTACCTTAAGAAATTATAGGAAGAAGAATAATTCAAACCTTAAGCAACATAAAAAAATGCTAAAAAGTTGGGGCACCTGGGTGGCTCAGTCGGTTAAGTGTCCAACTTCAGCTCAGGTCATGATCTCATGGTTCATGAGTTCAAGCCCCGTATCAGGCTCTGTGCTAACAGCTCAGAGCCTGTAGCCTGCTTTGGAATCTGTGTCTCCCTTTCTCTCTGCCCCTCCTCCGCTAACACTTACACACACACTCTCTCTCTCTCTCTCAAAAATAAATAAACATTAAAAAAAGTTAAAGAAAATAATAGAGCAAAAATCAATGAAATTGAAATTAGGAAAATAAAAGGGAAAAACAGTGAAACTAAAAGCTGGTTCTTTGAAAAGACCAATAAATTAATAAACCTTTAGCCATGTTAACTAGGGAAAAAAAAGAGAAGATATAAAATATCAATAGCAGAAATCCAAGAAGGAGGGATCACTAGTAATCCAATGTACACTAAAAGAGTAACAGAAAAATAATACCAGGTAAAACTCTACACCCACAAATTTGATAATGTAAATGAAATAGGCCAATTACTTGAAAGACACAAACTATCAAAACTCACACAAAGAAAGATAGACAATCTGAATAGGCCAATATATGTTAAAGAACTTGAATTGATTATTAATGACTTTTTAAAAAACAAAGCATCAGAATCACATGGTTTCACTGCTAAATTTACCAAACATTTAGAAAGAAATGATACCAATTCTCCAATCTCTCCCAGAAAACAGTAGAAAAGACTTCCTAGCTCATTCTGTGTAGCCACAGTACTTTAATATCAAAACTAGATAAAGACATTACCAAAAAGAAAAACTACCGATCAATATCTCTCATAAATATAGATGTAATACCCCTCAACAAAATATTAGCCAATGGATGCAACATTGCATAAAAAGAAATATACACCATGACCAAGTGATATTTATCCCAAGTAAGCAGGGCTAGTTCAACATTTGAAAATCAATGTAATCCACCGAGTCAACAGGCTAAAAAAGGAAAAGAAAGTAACCTGATCATATTAATTTATGCAGCAAAATCATATGGAAAAAAATCTAGCATTCATTTACAATAAAAATATCTCTTAGCAAAGTAGGAAAAGAGGGAAATTTTCTCAACTTGATAAAGAAGATCATAAAAAAAATCCCTAGAGCTTGTATTATAGTTAATAGTGTGAAACTGGATGCTTTCCTCCTAAGATCAAGAATAAGGCGAGGATATCCTTTCTTACCACACATTCAACTTTATACCGGAGGTCTAAACAAGTGTATCAGAACAAGAAAAGGCAACAGAAGTGACTCAGATTGGAAATGAAAAACTAAAACTGTCCTTGTAGTTGAGATAATTATCTGTATTTAAAAAATCCCAAAGAATCAACAATCAACAACAAAATCCTGGAAATAACAGGTGAAAATAGCAAGGTGACAAAATATAATGTTAATATACAAACTCAATTGTTTTCCAATATGCCAACAAAGAACAATTGAAAATTAAATTTTAAACATTTTCATGTATTTATTTATTTTGCTTATTTATTTTTGAAAGAGAGAGAGAGAGACAGAGAGTGCATGAGAGGGGAGGGGCAGAGAGAGAGGAAGACAAAGGATCCAAAGTCCCCAGTGTGGGGCTCGAACTCATGAACCATGAGATCATGACCTGAGCTGAAGTTGACGCTTAACCGACTGAGCCACCAACACACCCCTAAAATTTCATATATAATAAGGCCCCCCAAATTAAATGCTTAGGTATAAATCTAACAACACAGGTACAGTATCTTCATGATGAAAAAGACAAAATTCTGAAGAAAGAAATCAAAGCAGATAAAAATACAGGGATATTCTGTGTTCACAAATTGGAAGACTCTACATTGTTTAGATGTAAATTCTTCCCAATTTCATCTACAGATTCCCAATAAAATTTCCACCAGCTATTTTGTAGGTGTCAACAAACTGATTCCAAAGCTTATCTGGAAAGGCAAAAGACCTAAAATAGCCAACATAATACTTAAGAAGAAGAATACTGGAAGTCTCACACTATCTGATTTAAATACTACAGTAAAGTTACATAAAGCTACAGTAATCCAGACCAATAAAGCTACTATAATCAAGACAGCATGTGAGTGGCAGAAGAATAGGCAAATACACCAATGAAACAGACTAGACAGCATGGATCTAAGACGCACACAAATATAGTCAACTGATCTATAGTAAGTTGCAAAAGGGCAATTTAATAAGAAAGGATAGTCTTTTCAACAAATAATGCTGAAACAACTGCACATCCATGTGCCATAAAAAAGTGAACCTAGATACAGACCTTACACCTTTCACAAAGAAGTGGATCATATATACAACTTCAGAAAAAAATATAAGAGAAAATGTATGAGGCCTTGGGTTTGGCAATGAGTTTTAGATATAACACCAAAAGCATGATCCATGAAAGAAAAAATTGATAGCAGACTTTATTAAAATTAAAACTTCTGCTCAGCAAGAGATCATTAAGAGAATGAAAAGATAAGCCACAGAGTGGAAGATTTGCAAAACACATACTTGATAAAGTACCTGATAAATGACTTGCGTCCAAATATACAAAGAACCCTTAAAACTCAACAATAAGAAAAAAAAAACCAACCTGATTTAAAAATGAACAAAATATATAAGCAGACACCTCATAAATCAATCAATAAACAGACACCTTATCAAAAATATACAAATGTAAATAAGCTTATGAAAATATGCTCAACATCCATTTGTTATTAGGTTATTGCAAATGGAATATACAATGACAGTATCACTTTGAAAGATAGTTTGGCAGCTGTCTTATAATGCTAAACATAATCTTACCATACAATCCATCAATCAGACTCATAGATATTTACCCAACGGATTTGAGCATTTCTGTCCACAAAAATCCCTGCATATGAATGTTTATAGCAGCTTAATTAATTAATAATTAATTAATTGTCATAATTGCCAAAAACTGGAAGCAACCAAGATGTCCTTCAACAAGTGAAAGTATAAACAAATGTGGTGCATTCATACAATGGAATGTTATTCAGTGAAAAAAAGAAATAGGTTATCAAGCCACAAAAAAACAAACATAGATGCATCTTAAATGCATATTGCTAACTGAAAGATGCCAGTCTGAAAGGCTGTGTACTATACGATTCCAAATATATGACATTTAGGAAAAGGAAAACCTATCAAGATTGTAAAAAGACCAGTGGTTGCTAAGGGCTCAGGAAAATGGAAGGAGAGTTGAATAGGTGCAGCACAGGTGGTTTTTTTAGGGTGATGAAACTGCTCTGTATGATACTAAAATGGTGGATGCATGACACTACCTATTTAACAAAACCCATAGAACCTAGCACAAATGTTAGAAAATTTCATGCATATTTTAGAAAATTATTTATGAGGTCAGAAGATCCAGGAATGGAATGCAGAACATGAGAATATAATCTAACTGTATTACAAATGTCTGAAATAACTTCACCGAAGGGAGTAGGAGAAAAGATGTTCATCTAAGTAACTTCAAAACTGAGTGGAGTCTATAAGATTGAAGGTAAAAGAGACTATACATACACACTATAGCACAGTTGATCAAGCTGTTCCCATGGGGATATGGCCTAGCAATTCTAATACCACTATACGCATATACTGGGATTGAACATTATAAGTAAATGGATGGAGGATGGTGTGACACAGATTTCTCACTGTCAGCATGGAAATTTACAGATAAACAAGGAGAAAAGACTAGAACAATCCATGTGGTAACAGAGTTGGAGACATCAGTATGAACTTATGTTTATCGTAATGTAAATAAAGGTGTATCATATAAACACATTTATAGACATGTGTATATGCATACATATACGTATATTTCCTGATATCTTGGTGAGAAGTCCTAGAAGCAACACACTCCAGTAGGAACAAATGGCACCTGGCACCCAGATCTTGGTTTCTACAATCATCCTCCAATAAAAGGAATAACAGCTTCTTAGAGAAATAAATGATTCCAGGCTGGAGAAGGAAATATGCAAGATGAGCCTGGAGCATTTTGTAGTGCCAGAATACAAGGAAGTGCTGCACACATACACACAAGCTTGCGCGTGCGCGCGCGCGCGCACACACACACACACACACACACACACACACACACTGATAGTGATGGTCAAAGGATACAAAATCCAACCAAAAGAGCTCCCATTAGCCAAAGCTGAAAAATTTGAGCAATGAAATAAAGTAATATTGGATTATAAGTCAAAGCATAAAATAAGTATCCAACATTCCATCCCATGCTGATATAAATAAATGACTGGATAAATAAATAAATGGGGAGAAGAGACAGATCTCCCATTCAGAATTCCAAATAATTTATATAGATAGTCTATCCTCCAGGAATATCTATATTACTGACTTGTTATTCCTTAAATGTAGGTTGTGAATAATAACTTCCTTCCATAGAGTACAATTTGGTGTCAGGGGGGCAGATGTAGTAATTCTATAGTGGAGAAGCTGGACAAATACCACCTCAGCCAGGTGATCAAGATCAAACACAGTGGGAGGTCATGTTGATAATATATACCTTTGATATTATTGATGAAAATGACATTTTACCTCTGTGGTCTTCTTGCCAAATACACATAACCCCAGTCTAATCATGAGAAAAATATCAAACATATCCAAATGAGGGACATTCTATAAAATACCTGATCACTGTTAAGTCCATCAAAACAAGATAAATCTGAGAAACTTATAGCCAAGAGCCAAAGCAAACATGACAACTAAATGTTAATATGGTATCCTGGACAAGATTCTGAAACAGAAACAGGACATTAAGTAAAAATAAGAAAATCTGAATAAAGTATGAACTTTATATAATAATGATTTATCAATATTGGTTTATTAATTGTAACAGGTGTACCATACTGCAATGAAAGGAATAAACATGGAGAGAAGGCTAGAATGATCCTTGTGGATGATGATGATGATGATGATGATGATGATGATGATGACGATTGTACTATTAATAAGAAAAAGTAGGTACAAATGGGAATTGTCAATACTACTTTGCAATTTTTCTATAATTCTAAATCTGCACTAAAATTTAAAAAAAATATTTTTAAGTGTTCAGATCATGAAAGACAAAGAAAGGTTGAGATTTTACATAGTAGAGGAAATGAAGATAAATTAATAATTACATATAATATTAGATCCTGGATAAGATCCTGGAACAGAAAACTAAAGTTACTGGAAATATTGGTGACATTTAAATTCTATAAATGTTAATTTCCTGGTTGTTATCATTGTACAGTAGTTATGCAAGATGTTAACATTAGGGTAAGTTGTTGGATGAGGGCTATTCAAAATTCTCTGTATTATTTTTGCAGCATTATTTGTAAGTCTAAACTTTGATCAAAATAAAAGGAAAAGGAAAATCAGTTGGGCATATTTATGTGAGTCTATTTCTGGGTTATCTATTATGTCCCATTTATTTATGTGTCTATCATTCTGTCAATAACACACATTCTTCAGTACTAATAGTGATATAATAAACCTTGAATTTGTGTAGGCTATTCCCCTCACTTTATTCTTCTTTTCAGAATTGTTTTGGCCATTCTAGATCCTTTACCTTTCCATAGAACTTTTAGAAAATAACCTTGTCTATATCTACAAAAAAATCTTGCTGAGATTTTTATAGCAATTGTATTAAATCTTTGTGTGAACAATAACATAATATCTGGGAAACTGCCAAAAACATATGAAAAGTAAACAACACATTTCTAAATAATTCATGGATAAAAGAAGAAAAGACAAGAAAAATTAGAAAACTTTTTTTTACTGAATGAAAAAGAAAACAGAACATAGCAAAATCTGTGGAACACAGGTAAAGCAGTTCTTAAGAGAAATTGATAGCTTTAAATGCTTTCATCAGAAAAAGAAGAAATGTTTCAATGATATAAGGTTCTATCTTAAAATGCTAAAACGAAAAAAGTAAATTAAACTATAAGTAGATAGAAAGGCAGAAATCAAAATAGGAGCAGAAATAAATGAAATTTTTTAAAAGATTTTAAAAATAGAAAACTAGGGTGTCTGGGTGTCTCAGTCAATTATGCATCCAACTCTTGATTTGGGCTCAGGTCATGATCTCATGGTTTGCGCTAGCATGCACAAGTGCTCTCTGTCACTCTAAAAGTAAATAAATAACCTTAAAATTATGAAAATAGAAAAAAGTAAGTAAACCAAAATCTGGTTCATTGAAAATACAAATAAATAAAACAAATTAGACTTATCTTGAAAAAGAAAGAAAACATGTTACCAATATCAGGCACCAAAAAAGGAATCATCCCTAAAGATCTTAGAAATATGAAAAAAGGTAATAAGGGAACATTATGAACAATTATATGCCAATCAATTTTGATAATTTAGGTTAAATGAAAGATTCCTTGAAAAACAAGTTGTCAAAAATGACTAATGAAGAAACTGAAAACCTGCATAGCTTGATATGCATTAAAGATTGATTTATAACTTCAAACTTTCCAAAAGGAAAATTCCAGCAATATATAAAATAATAATGCATCATGACCAAATGAGGTTTGTTCCAGGAGTACAAGGTTATTACAACATTTGAAAAATTAATGTAATTAACCATATGAACAGACCTTAAAGAAAAACTATAAAATAAACCTAATATATGAAAAAACATGACAAAATTTAACACCCATTTCTGATAAACACTCTCAACAAAATAGGAATAGAAGATAATTCTTAGTTGGATAAAAGTTGTTGATAAGCAATCTAGAGCTAGTATCATACTTAATGGTAAAGTGTGAATGCTTTCCTTATAGGATTCAGAACAAGAAAAGGCTGCCCATTCTCACAACTTTATTCAACTTAGACAGGATATCCTAGCCAGTGCAATAAACCAAGAAAGAAAAGAAATAGAAGGCATTCAAATCGGAAAAGATGGAACAAAACTCTTTTTTCTCAGATGACAAAATTGTTTACATAGAAAAACCAATTAAATCTACACAAAAGCTACTAGGTTGTAAGGTATGAAGTAAATACAAAATAATAAATATATTTCTAGATACTAGCAATGTAAAATCAGAAATTAAAAATTTTTAAATACCACTTATAATACTATCAAAATATTGAACCATTTAGGAATAAACACTAAAGAAGTGAAAGATTTGTACACTGAAAACTGTAAAACTTTACTGAGAATTATTAAAGACCTAAATAACTGGAGAATATACCATGTTTATAGGTTGGAAGACTTAATATTATATTATTATGATACAAATTCTCCAAAAAATTATCAATAAATTCAATGCAATTCCAATCAAAATACCAACAGGCTTCTGTTTTTTTTTTTTTTAATAGAAATGAGGAAATACAAAGGACCTAGAATACTTAAACAATATTTTTACATTTATTTATTTATTTATTTATTTATTTATTTATTTATTTATTTATTTTGAGAGAGAGAAACACAGAAAGAGCGAGCTGGGAAGGGGCAGAGAGAGAGGGAGAGAGAATTCCAAGTAGGCTCTGTGCTGTCAGCACAGAGCCCAATTTGGGGCTCAAATTCACCAACCATGAAATGGTGACCTGAGGCTGAAACCAAGAGTCAGAGGCTTAACCAACTGAGCCACTCAGGTGTTCCTAAACAATTTTTTGAAAAAACATAGGGGAGATGGTGGTGGTGGGGGGGGGGGGGGTTTAAATAGGCGAAGGGGATTAAATAAAGAGTGCACTTGTGATGAGTACTAGGTGATATATGAAATTATTGAATCACTATGTTGCACACCTGAAACTAATATATTACACTGTATGTTAACTATACTAAAATTAAAACTAAATTAAATTAAATTAAAAAAAGAAAACAAAAGAATAAAGTAGAAGACTAATACCTCCTGATTTCAAGACTTATTATAAAGCTAAATGTAATCAAGAAGGTATGGCATTGACGTAAAAATCAAAAAATGGATAAATGGAACATAATACAGAGCCCAGAAATAAAATAAGACATATATGGAAAACTGATTTCAACAAAAGTGTAAAGGCAATTCAGTGGAGAAAAGAAAATTGTCTCAACAAATTTTGCTTAAACATAGGTCCATGTGCAAAACAATAAACTTCTATCCATATTCTCTACCCATTAGAAAACATCAGTTTAACATGGATCATACACCTAAATGTAAAATCTAAAACTATAAAACTTGTACAAGAAAGCACACAACAAAAACCGTGTCTTGGGTTAAGCAAACTTTGTGGACCATGTGGTTTTTATTCTGACTATTCAACCCTGCTGTTGTAGCTGAAATCAGTCATAGATAATACGTAAACAAGTAGTCATAGCTGTGTTTAAAAAAAAAACTTCATTGGCAGGACCAGACAACAGGCCAGATTTGGCCCATGGGCCCTAGAGAGAAGACCAGAAGCACAGTCTATAAAAACAAAACAAAACAAAAAAAAAAAAAAAACAAAAAAAAACAACAAAAAAAAAACAACAAAAAAAACCCCGATAAATTAGACTTCATCAAAATTTTTAAATTTTGCTTGTTAAAAGACACCATCAAGATAATGAAATGACGAGACACAAAGGGAGAAAAATATTTGCAAACCATTTAACTGATATAGGACTTCTATCTAGACTACATAAAGAATTCTCAAATTTCAGTAATAAGAAAACAAACAACCAGGGGCGCCTGGGTGGCGCAATCGGTTGAGTGTCCGACTTCAACCAGGTCACGATCTCGCGGTCCGTGAGTTCGAGCCCCGCGTCGGGCTCTGGGCTGATGGCTCAGAGCCTGGAGCCTGTTTCCGATTCTGTGTCTCCCTCTCTCTCTGCCCCTCCCCCGTTCATGCTCTGTCTCTCTCTGTCCCAAAAATAAATAAACGTTGAAAACAAAAAAATTAAAAAAAAAAAAAAAGAAAACAAACAACCAAACTTTAAACTTCAAGCTTTAAAAAATTGGATAAACACTCCACCAAACAAGATATATGGATGGAAAATAAGCACATGAAAAAATGCTCAACATCACTAGTCATTAGGAAGATAAAATTAAAACCATAATGAAGTACTCTTATTAGCATGGCTAAAAATAAAAGACTGCTTATACCAAGTTTTGGAGAATACGTGAAGGAATAGGGAACTCTCATACACAGCTGGTGGGAATGTAAAGTGGTATAATCATTTACAAACATTTTAGTAGTTTCTTAAGTAGTTAAGCATATACTAACCATGTGATTCATCCATTCCACTCCTAGGTATCACCCAAAAGAAATAAAAGCATATGAACAAATAAAGACTTGTCTAAAAACATTCATAGCACTTTTATTTATAATAGTCAAAAATTAGAAACGATCAAAATGTCCACCAATAGATTAGTGGATAAACAAGATGTGGTATAGCCATACAATGAAATACCACTAGCAATAAAAAGGTATATTACCACATGGATGCATATCAAAATAATTATGCTGAGTGACAGATGCCAAACAATAACAGAGTACAAACCATAATATTCCATTTATATGCAATTCTAGAAAATTCAAACTAACCTATAGTAATTAAAAGCAGATCAATTTTGCCCAGGGACAGAGTGAAGGTCAAGAAGGAAAGAGGGAAGAACTTCAAAAAGGCACAAGAAAATTTTGGGGATATTAGATATATCCCAATATGTTCTTTATTTTGTTTGTGGTGATGGTTTCACAGGTATCAAAGGATATCAAAACTTACCAACTTGAATACTTTAATTAGGTACAGTTATTGTATGTCAATTTATCCCAAAAAAGCTATTATAAAAAACACACAAAATGAGATACTACTAAATATTCATCAAAATGGATAAAATTTTAAAATTTATAATACTAAATGCTAGTGAAGATGCAGAACATCTGGAACTCTCATACATTGCTTATGGGAATGTAAAATGGTGAAAACGGCGTGGCAGTTTCATACATTTACCATACACCCCTAGGTATGTACTGAAGAGAAATAAAAGCACATGTCCAAAAAAATGTTATATGTCAATTATACCTCAATAAAAAATAAATTAAAAAGTCCATGCAAAAATGTATACATAAATATTCATAGCAGTTTTACTCATTATAGCCAAAAATGGGAAACAACCCTAATGTCCATCAACAAGTGTATAAATAAATTGTGGCATATTCATACAATAGAACACTACTTTAGCAATAAAAGGAATGAGCTACTGATACAGGTAACAACATGAATGAATCTCAGAAACACTATGCATACAGTATGATCTTATTTATATGAAACTCTAGAAAACACCATATTGGTCTATGATGAGATCATTAGATTAGTGTCTGCTTGAAGATGGGGATATAGAGGGCATTAACTAGGGAGGAGCACAAGGGTACTTTGGAGGCTTATTGAAATGTTTTATATCTTGATTTTAGTGGTGGTTACATGGTTGTATAAATTTGTCAAAAATTTACAATTATAACGGGAGCATTTTATCGTATGTTAATTTTACCTCAATACAGTTACTTGGTGTGTGTGGGGGGGTGGATTTCCTCCGAGTGATTCCAGTATTGGGGAAATCTCTGCACAAATCTAATGTCCAACTGTATGCAAATATCTTCTCTACAACAGTCACCTATTCTTGCCTGAATCTTTCTCATGTCTGAAGTTTATAGTTACATAAGTCTGCTTTGTCCACTTCTCGACAGTTTTGTCAGAAAAACTTCCCATGCTGAGTCTAAATATATTTCCCTCTAATGACCATATTTGGCCCAAGTTTTGCCCTCTGCAGTTGCCTTAATATAATCTTTCTTGACAGCCCTTGAATATTCAAAAATACCTATCCTGGAGACTGTACAGCAGAATTATTGTAACATGGGCTCTGAGATCTGACAGGTCTGGAATTTAATTCTGGCCATATATATCATTTATGAGTGATCTTGAGCAAGTTACTAACCTCTCTAGGCTGTTTCCTCCTGTTAAATATTCGTAATAACAGCACTATGAGGATTATGAGGATTAAGGAGATAATGCATGTAAAGCACTTCATAAAATACCTGGTGTATGGTATATCCTCAGTTATTACAAGCTTTCCTTATCTTTCTTACCCAGGCTAATCAACACCAGGTACCTCAATCTCTAAGACTTTAATTCCAGAGCACTTAACATCGAAGTTGCTTAAAAATGCTATAATTTGTTAATGTAATCACAACCCACACAGTCAACAATTATTTCTTTCAGCACTCAAGATGCCTCAGGATCTGAATCCGCAATCACAAAATGCTGACTTAAGAGGTATTACTTATGTGAGACATACCATAGGGTGAGAGGATTAGAAAAGACAGAGATTTGGAATAAAGTTTTAGTGGAAGCAGTACTTGAATATGATTTTGCAAACTAAAAAGTATATGAATAAAGGTGCATTTGACTGAAGTGACAAATTAACTTGTGATTTTGCTAGACTTTCCAGTGTTTATTTTGTCTCATGAAGTGCTCTGAAAAGGAACTTTACTACTTCACATATAAAGTCCTGCCTCCTTTAAACCTAAGTACAATAAGCATGAGATTGCAGCCTACCATCATTGCCATGTTAGGGGCCTGCCAGTGGATCATAACAACCTCAATACCTAAGGTTGGGATGACAATGTGAGTCAGAGTATGCTAAGTTGACATTCTACTCTTTCTTTGATTTTGAACAACTTATTTCCCCTCTCTGGACATTCATTTTTCTATTTGTAAGCTGGGAAAGATTAGTTTAATGACTTCTAAAGGTCCCTTCTAACTTAAAACCTGTAACCTCGGTTATACATGTGTATGCATTTGTTAAAACTCATTGAATATATACTTATTATTTCTGCATTTAATTCTATGTAAATTTTGTGTGAAATGAAAAAATCCCATATACAAACAATACA
Organism: Acinonyx jubatus; assembly: GCF_027475565.1. Classification (NCBI taxonomy): domain Eukaryota; kingdom Metazoa; phylum Chordata; class Mammalia; order Carnivora; family Felidae; genus Acinonyx; species Acinonyx jubatus. Next base: position 56,378,889 of record NC_069393.1, read on the forward strand.
CTTTCATTAATGATATTCATGCTAAAACATTTAGGGTTGAAGTATATACATTTCTGCAACTTATGTTAAAATGCACTACCAAGATGAATAGAGAAAGGGAAGAAGAGAGGGATGAAGAGAGAGAGATGATAAAATGTACAAAAATGTTAATGACAGAATCTACATGGTGATGTATGAAATTTTCTAATAAATGTTGAAAATAAACAGCAGTTAAGTAACTTTTTAAATATCAGGAAAAATACTCTATAGTCTTGATTCCTCTTACATATTTATACTCTATAAACCCCTCGCACATGGCAAGGTTCTCTTTCCTAATCTTTTCTGCTTAGTTTCTTAGTCCCTTATATAAGAAAACAAGGCTAATAAAAGATGATAATAACACGTGTTAGCAAGGATATGAAGAAGCTGAAACTCTCACACTGCTGGTGGCAATGGAAAATGGTGAAGCATGTTTGGAAAACAGTCTTGTAGTCCCCCAAATGGTTAAACACAGAGTAACCACATGATCTGACAGTTCTACTCCTACATATATACCTAGGAGACATGCAACTATGTCTTATAAAAACTTGAACACAATGTGCATAATAGCATTATTCATAATAGCCAAAAGGTGAAAACCTATAAATATTCGTCAACTGATGAATGGATAAACAAATGTGATAAATTCATATAACAGAATATTATTCATCCATCATAAGGAAGTTTTTTTTAATGTTTATTTATTTATTTTGAGGGAGAAAAGGCAGAGAGAGAGGAAGCGAGAAAATCCCCAAGCAGGCTCCATGCCCAGCACAGAGGCTGACATGAGGCTCAATCTCACAACTGCGAGATCATGACCTGAGCCAAAATCAAGGGTCAGATGCCCAACCAACTGAGCCACCCAGGTGCCCCAAGAATGTTTTGATACATGCTACAGTATGGATAAAATTTGAATACCTTATGCTTGGTGGACAAAAACAGTTGCAAAAAACCGTATATTGTATGATTCCATTTACATGAAATGTCCAGAATAAATAAATCTATAGAGACGGAAAGGGTTAGTGGTACCCTAGGGCTAGAAGAAATGAGGGTTTAGAGAATGATGGCTAATGAATGCAGATTTTCTTTTTGGAGTAGTGAAAATGTTCTAAAATTGATTATGGGGATAGATGCAAACGCACCCTTTGTCAATATACCTGAAGTCACTGAACAGTATAGTTTAAACGGGTGAATTATATGGCATAAAACTGTTTAAATAAACTGTTTAAAAAATTAAAAATCAAGTCAAAGAATTTATCTAGTCTGCCTCTACCCTATACCTCTTTAACATTATGATCAAGAAGTGGCCTCACTGACTCTTTCTCTTGTTTTTTGCTTTAAAGGCACTTAATATTTTCTTATATGTTCCTGGAAAACTCCTCAGATTTTCCTTTGGGGTTTTATTTCACCTTTGTTCTTGGACTACAATAATTTGTGAGGCTTTTCTGATCTCATTCATTCACTTGACAAATATATAGAGTAATTCTATTGTGTCAGACATTCTGTTAAGCACCTAAGATAAAAAGTAAAAAGGGACCAGGTGCCTGCCCTCAAAAAGTTTACACTCTAGTAAAGGAAACAAATATGTAAATACATAATTAAGATATAAATCAATACATACCACAAGTGAACCATGTAAAAGTGCTAAGTAAGAACACACTTTTGCCATTAGACTTAGAGTCAGAAACCCTCAATTAAATGAAGTAGGTTTAACAAGTTTGTGATTTTAACAAGACATTTAATTACCCTGAGTCCCATTTTTTAATCGTACAATGAAGAAAATGCCACCCACTTCACAAGGTTACTATAATAACTCAATACAAACATGATATGTATATGTTTTGTATTGAATTGTGTTTTGTAACTATTATGTGTTTTGTAAACTATATATTATGTTACACTGTGACATGTCATATTTTAGAAATCATTGTTGTTTCATCTAACTTTCTTTGTAAATTACTGGAGGTAAAGTACTTAATGTACTCTGGGATCTGAGAAAAATAATAAATACAATATTTTCCCTATAACTGAGAGTAACAGATGGAATTTTAATAGTTTCTGGAAGAAAGGAAATAGCTTAAAACATAATGATTTCAAGACTGACTGGGGAGATGGAGAGTAATGTGGAAGAAGGGTTATAGCATGGTTGGAAAAGACAAAGGCCAACTGGATAGTAAGCTTGAACAGAACATAGGTGTGATAGAAAACACAGCTTTAAAGGCAGGGCTTTGAAAGTAAAGAGGAATTTTAGTGAGAACTATGAGCTTGCATTACCCATATTAATAACATGCATTTTCTTTTAAAAAGGTGAAAATGAAGTTATCTCAGTGAGTACAATATCCTCTCCTAGGATAACTTAAACAAAGTTCTACTGCAATTCAAATCTCTCACAAATGAGGGCCAAAGCAGCTACATACACAGACATAAGAACAATGTGTTTTCTGGTTGATTTAGTATTTGTTTATCTTTACAATGGTGGCTTCTGGTAAAAACTGTGGATTCTCTGCATATGTTCTACCCCTCCCTTATCTTTAAAAAAACACCAAGGAAAATATAAGATAATAAACAAGTTAATCAATAAATCTACATAAAGTGAAGAAATTTTTAAAAATGGTAAAAGTAAACTGGCTCTCCAGATTATATTAGGTAAATGACTTAAATTATAATCTCAAATAATACTCTGTAATAAAATGGAGTTAACAGTACTACTTGACATTTAATATTTCAATGTCCCAACTCTCACATACCTATATTTCAATCTTAATGACATATAAATGTAAGATATTTTCAAAAAATTTTTGACATTAATACATTATTGGCAGTTCTCACTTATCTGGACATGATAAGAGATAGGAGGGAAATAGAGACCACAAATAACATAAAATATACTACTATCATTACTCCAAGTACTTATTTTTTTTAATGTTTATTTGAGAGAGAGAGAGAAAGAGAGAGAGAGAGAGCACGTGCGCACAAGCGGGGGAGAGGCAGAGAGAGAAGGCAACAGAGGATCAGAAGCAGTCTATGTGCTGCCAGCAGATAGCAGACAGCCCAATGTGGGGCTTGAACTCACCAGCCGTGAGATCATGACCTGAGCTGAAGTCAGATGCTTAACCAACTGAGCCACCCAGGTGCCCCTCGAAGTACTTCTGATGGGAGCCTAGAACTGATAGGTAAGAATGAAAAGAAAAGGGAAAAACAAACAAACAAACAAACAAACTAAGCTAAACTTAGGAAAAGGGAGACATTTTATTTAAATAACCTAGAGAAACACTTAAATGTTCAGGCCAGGCTATACATATGGAAGCAGCAACTATCACCCAGGGCATTTTGGTAGCCTTTCTTCCAAGATTAGCATTAAGAACAATTGGCTATAAAGAGTTTCTTAGAGTTGGCTATAAATAGCACTAACATGCACTATTCAACAAAGACTGGTTGACTAGGTTGAGAGTTACTGGCCCTGGGTTTAAAAGCCCTTTGCTATGATCAGATGCACTCTATAACTGTATAGGCTAGACCAGAAGGACACAAACTAAGGACAGAATTGGAAATTAAAAGAATGATATTCAACAGAGACAATGGAAGACAATGACCTTCAGGTTCATGGGAAACAACTCCATAAAACAAGCTATTGTGGATGTTGTGTAGCACCTACCAAATGCTCCTTCAGGACTGAAGGACTTACTTCCCCAGCTGCTGACAGTCCTTGCTGCTGGCTGACAACTCTCAGCCAAATGCCCTCTCCAGGAATTGTCCTTGGCTATAAAGAGCCACATCTTCCAAGGTCACACAGCCTGCATTCAATGACTAGTTGATTTGGGAGTCTGAAAGTTCTAACCCTCTTGCCTGAACTGTGAAAGGCAATCCCAACTCCAGAGTTTGGTGGGGTTTGCTGAGCCCTTCTTTAACATGCATCGCAGACCAACTACTCTCTCCAATTCTGCCTCCTCCCTTACCCCAAAAAGTATAGATCCTGAGACCACTCCCCAGAAAGCATTCCTCCATGCTAATCTCTGTCTCAGAATATGCCTCTGGGAAAGCCAACCAGCAAGCCAAGGAGATACTGCACCACTGCTGTGAAGTTTCACTGTCAAGAAACTATGATAATAGCAGTACCATTTGTCTCTAGGCAACCCAGGATACTAAGCAGTTGATCAGGTTCTTTCTTAGTTATGGTGTTCAATTCAATATTCAACAACTGAACAGGCTACATAAAATGTGGAGAGGAGTCAGAGATGTGAAAGGAACATTGGAGGAAAGTGCAAGGAATTGGAATTATTTATTTCAGAGACAAGTGAAAGAGAGAAAACCAACAGTATAAGAAGAGAAAGTAAATTTTTAGAATAAAGGATATAGGTTAGACATAAAGACATTTTGCCAATAATTAGAAGTGCTAGAATATTAGAACAACTTGCTAATGGAGGTAATTTATTCACTTAATACCATTAATAATAATTTGAGTTTATTCTACATTAGGAGCTATGCCAAGTATGTTATATAGTATATTTAAGTTTTTAATTCTCATAACAATGCTATGAGGAAGTACTATTATTATTCCCATTTTAAGATAAAGAAAGTAAGGCTTACAAAAATAAAGTAACCTGTCTAGAATTACGCAGCTAAGAATAATGAAGGAGTCAAACCCAGGTCTTTCTGACTCTAAAATTCATGCTCTGAATTACTGCCTCTTTGTTTATATATATATATTGTGTACTGTATTAGAATCTGAGAAGATGCTTAATTTTCATCAATCCAGAGGGAAGAATGACTATTTGATGTAGATTTTGACCAATCATAGAATATTTGGGGGCCTCTGTGGCTTTCTGTGTTAAGCAGACATAATGATGCCTTTTTTGCCTAAAGGCATTCAGAAAAACAAATGATGGCCTGACGCCCCTCTTACCGAGAAAATCTAGGATTCTATACTTTTGGTTGAATAGAATAAAAATTTTCAGAATGTTACAAGCTTTTGAGAAACTAAACAGTATTATTCACTTACAGGAACTGCTCTGAGTGATTTAGAAAAAATTGAGGACAGAAATAGTGTTAGCAAGCCCAGTAAAAGACAAGTCTTAAGCTTCCGGAGAATAAAGATCAAGAGAGTAGGAATTCTGTAAACAGAGTAAATTAGGCTTGGGCAATGGAATGTGAAAGTTCCCAGGAAGGAAGATACCTTGAGATAAAGATGAACATTGAAAGGTTGGTAGAATCAGGATAGATGTGAGGTAATACAGCTGGCAGGTCATTCAAGCAAGACAGAATAACATGATCGGGATCAAAAATAAGTATGGCATATCTGAGGAAGGTAAGTCTTTGAAGAGACTTACTGAGTTATGAGAGAATAACTTTCATCCATATGTAATAACTTGATACCATCTTTTTATGATGGCTGGGGAATGGCACAGATCAGTGCTCTTTGCAAAGGTTTTCAAGGCACCAGTGCGAATCTTCCATTTGCCAGGGTACACACCGGGAAGATTAACAGGCCACTGTATTGCTATTTTTTACAATGAAATATCTTATGCACTGACAAATTAGGATATCCACAATGTAGTGTTAAGTTGGAGAAAACTATAGATACATATTTATATGTGTATGTATATGTGTGTGTATATAAAAAGTTTGGTTTCATCTAGCAGTTTTTAAGATACACACACATGCATACATATATTCCATAGTGCATTAAACATTTCTCATACACATGAACTACTTATATAATTAAAAAAAATTTTTAAACCAAACATTAGAATGTCAAGACAAGATCTTAAAGATCATATGATTTCACTTCCCTTTCTAAGTAAGAATACAAATAGAGGAAGGTTAGTCTGGGACTAGAACCCAAGATTCTACCGCCAAGAGCTAGTATTCATCCCATTATGCCATATACCTCATTTCCTCTGTGAGAGGTTTTTCCACAGACTCATCTGCCAGAGATAATCTAGATCAAGGGTCAGCAAACTTTTTTCTGTAAAAAGCCAGATAGTAAATATTTTTGACCATCTGTATCTGTCACATATTCTTCTTCTTTTTCCCATCCCTTTAAAAATATAAAAACTGGGGCACCTGGGCGGCTCAGTCAGTTGAGCGTCCAGCTTTGGCTCAGGTGGTGATCTTGTGGTTCATGAGTTCGAGTCCCACGTTGGGCTCTATGCTGACAGCTCAGAGCCTGGAGCCTGCTTCGGATTCTGTGCCTCCCTCCCTCTCTGCCCCTCCCCCGCTTGTGCTTTCTCTCTCTTTCTCTCTCAAAATAAATAAAAAACAATTTTTTAATGTAAAAACTGTTTGTAGCTCTCAGGACAATGAAACTGGTCAAGAGGCCAGATTTGGTCCACTGACTGATCTAGATAAAGTAGAAGGAAAAAAGACCAAAGGTAAGGAGACCTATTCGAAGGCTATTACTACAGTCGGGAGTCAGCTTATAGAGACCCCAATCAGGGGGGCAGGAGTAAAACTGAGAGCAGAGCTGATGAGACTGGATATGGGAAAGAAGTTAAATGGCAATTGTGTTCAAACTTTCCCAAGTTTCTCCATCAGTCCAGCCTGAGTTTTAAATGGCAAGCAAGGCAAATAATTAATATGTAAAATTTTGAGGGAGAATTGGATTTGTGTTTTGATATACATTCATAGCTGAGGTCTCAGGGCAATGTAGCCAATACATTCAGAATAGGCAGGTACAACATTCTCCCTTGTTTTTAATGCTGGTACATTGTTTGAATGTTTGTAAACCAAAATGAAGAATTCTTTCTGATTCTTAATGAAAAAATTAAAAGAAAAAAAGATGTAAAAGTAAAGAAGCAAGCTCTCAACCTTAAAGGATTTTCAAAGGTGCTTCAGATTTCTTTTTTGGGTGCTTCACAACAGTCACTGTAATTGCTCTGACACTGCCTGGCCTAGAACTGCACATTATTCCATATTAACATACCACAAGTGCAACAGGGAAAACAGTATAAACAGGAGGCACCATGGGATAGTAGAGAGACTTTGATGGGAGACAGACTTCAGTTTAAATTCTGGTCCTACTATCTACTAACATTTATGATCTTGGAATAGTTATATGAAAGTCACTTTCCTTATCTAATCAATCTAGTTAATAATACCTGCTTTAAAGAGTTGTTGGGAGAATTACATGAGCTTCAGTATGAGAGTAAAAAACAGTGTCTGGGGTGCCTGGGTGGCTTAGTCGGTTAAGCATCCGACTTCGGCTCAGGTCATGATCTCGTGGCCTGTGAGTACGAGCCCCATGTCGGGCTCTGTGCAGACAGCTCAGAGCCTGGAGCCTGCTTCGGATTCTGCATCTCCCTCTCTCTCTGCCCCTCCCCACTCATGCTCTGTCTCTCTCTCTGTCAAAAATAAATAAACATTAAAAAATCATTTTAAAAAGTTGGAAGTAAAAAAATAGTGTCTGACATATGGTAGGTGTTCAACAAATAACAACCTCCTTTCCTTCCCTGTATCCCTAACGACCATTCAGTGTTTATTGAAAATCTCACCACTGTAGTGAATTTGACAGGGATCACCCTGTTTTGTGAATAAAACAATTACTTAAGGGGCACCTGGGTGGCTTACTTGGTTAAGCATCCAACTCTTGATTTTGGCTCAGGTCAGGATTTCGTGGTTCATGAGATCAGGCCCCACACAATCTCCCTGACAGCTCCAAGCCTGCTTGGGATTCTCTCTGTCCCTCCCTCACTCTCTCTTCCAAAATAAATAAATAAATAAACATTTTTTTTTTAATTACTTAAAAAGTGCTTAGGAAACTCAATACCAAACACAAAGGAAAGCAAAATGTATTCAAGATACCAAAGTTAAAGCGTTAAGACTTATAGTTGACTGATAGTTCAAGTCTCTTCACACAATAATAATAAAAATAGATGATATTTACTGAGCAGTTATTCTGTGCTAGGCACTATTTTTAAGATCTTTGCTTGCACTAAGTTGTTAAACATTCACAACAATCACATAAAGTGGGTAAATAAGGAAACCAAAGCCCAAAGAGATTGGGCAAGACATGAATCAATAAAGAACCATGCAGGTCACTCTCATACTGTGCCAGTGCCACATTTTGTAAAAACAATGTGTTGTTATACATCAAGAGCTCCCAAAATACTGAAAGTTACAATATTTAATGACATTGAAAAGTTCCTAAGATGCTAGGAAATAAATACTAGATGTAAGACATATATGCAAAATAATTGCTTTTTTATTTCATATTCAGTGTATTTATATAAAGAGATTAAAAGGAAATGTATCTAAGCATGCTATCTTAGTCCATTTAGGCTACTATAACAAATGAACTTGATGGCTTATATACAACAGCAATTTAGTTCTCACAGTTTTGGAAGCTGGAAGTCCAAGATCAGGACGTCAACATGGTCAAGTTCTGTGAAGGCCCTCTTCTGTGTTGCAGACTACCAGCTTCTTTTAGTATCCTCACATGGTGGAAGGAGCAATAGATCCCTCCAGGGTCTCTTTTAAAAGGGCAACAATCCCATTAATGGGGGCAGAGCCTTCATGATCCAATCAATTCCCAAAGGCCCCACCTCCTAATTCTATCACATTTGGCATTTGGTTTTCAACATAGGAATCTGGGGGAGGACATATTCATACCACAGCAAACATTACCATGGATTACTTCTAAGAGATAAGATTGTGGGTAATATACCATAAACAATGCTATTATCCTCTGAGCCATTTTATTTTCCTCCTGGCACATAAAAGGCAAATTTTCTGCCCTAAACACCCTCTCCCTTGTAGTTATGTGGTTCCCTTAACCATGTAACTGAGCTCAGGCAATGAAACCTGGGTGGGAGGGATAAATGTCAATTCCAGCCCTAAATCTATATGTGATCTTACACACTTTCTTTTCCCTCCTGTCAATCATCTGTGACACCAAGGTGACTTTGAAGCCACAAAATGATGTAGCCACAAAGAACCTTCCTGGGTCCTTGGTCATTTGAGGAGAGTCATGTAGAAGAGGCCTAATTAATTTTCTCTGAGACAGAAATTAACTACTAATGTGTTAAACAATTGACATTTCAGGGTTAATTTGTTACATCAGTAACTGATAAAGGTAACTTTTGTAATACTTTTTATTCTTTTCCTATATTTTCCAATATTCCAGTAAGGAGCATAGAATACTGCCACAATCAGAAAGAAAAAAAAAAAGTTGTATTTTGAAATGCATGCTTTTTAACTCAATAATTTCACTTTGGGGAATTTAGCCTAAGTCAATGAACTGAAATGTAAAATGCAAATGTAAAAATTTACACACAAATGTTACTTATAAAGGTTACTTATAAAAATTTTTAAAAAGCAACAAAATAACAATTTAAATGCCATTCATAAAGGAACAGTTTAGTAAATTATACCCATGTGACAGAATATTAGGCAACCATTAAGATGATTTTAATGAAGAATTTTAATAACATGAGCAAACATCTATATTGATACAATGGGACTACAAGGGAGACCATCTGTTTACCTTCCCAGGGATTAAGGAAAGAAGATGACAGTTGTGGGAGGGAAATAGCAGTCATGGTGACCAAATAGGAGCTGGGGCAGTGAGATGGGGCTGCTTTGTTAGGTTAAGCTTTCCCTGGCCAGATAGATACACAGTGTTCAGTATAGCATTATATCCAAGGAGGGTTCTGAGTGGCCAGAAAAAAAAAAAGTTTCAACTAAAAGGGATAAAGAGACCAGTGCTAAAAGTTTGAAAAATCAGCAAAATAACATATGGGGGCTGATTGGGGAGGGACTCAGGGAGTGCCCATAATGTTCTCTGCTCCTTTGCTAGTTATAAGTTTCATGCAAAACTATTTGTTAGACTGTACATATACGTTTTAGGCACTTTTTAGTTTGTATGCTATATTTAATAACAAAATATGTATATTTTTAAAAATCCAGCAGCATTATCTTCCTAGATGAGACGGAAGACTTTAGAAGCAGGAAGGGACAATGTTCAATGTAGGCCCAAAGAACAATTTATCACTCAATGTCCGTGTACTGCTTTGGAGCTCGCAAAGCGCTTCTACAAAGCATACCACATTTAAGAATCAGAATGACCCAAACAGAGACCTTGAACCCAGGTCAGCTGATCATACCCAATGATCTTTCCAGTAGACCAAATTCTATTGATAATAGTAGAAGAAGTGGTTTAGAGGGGAAAGAGGTCTATAACAAATGTTGCTCTAGTCTCTGGATTGTATTTCTTTAAGACATGATAAGGTTCCTAGCTTTCTAGGAGCAGCATGTTAATTAGTGCTCCTTGCCAGACTGTTTGCTAAGAGCTCCAGGAAACAGTACAAAGAAGGACTTGGCTTCTGCTCTTAAGGAGTTCACAGGCTTAGGAAGGGAAAAAAGGAGCACAAACAAGGGTTTTTACATGTGTAATATAAGTACAGAGGTCAGAATGACTAACTCTGCCTGGAAAAGCTAGGAGAGACCTCACAAAGGACATAACACTGGGGAAGGGCCTTGGAAGATGAATAGGAGTTCACAGACTAAGAAGTGACAGGCAGAGAGTGTGTTCTAGGCAATTGAAATAGCACAGAAATGTTAAAGAGTAGCAACATTCAGATGCCAACTAGTTTGAAGCACAAGCAGCTGAAACATAAGGAACTGGGAGGGAGACAGGGAGTGAGTGGAAGAATAGTCAGAGATAAAGTAGGGACCCAGGGATCAGGTTAAGACAAACTAAAAGGTTTATATTTCATTGTTTAGGTAATTGAGGGCACATTGATGTTTCTATACTTTAATATTAATATAGTAGTATTGCAAAAAAGGAATTGCCCTTGGCTATAAAGAGCCACATCTTCCAAGGTCACGTAGCCTGCATTCAATGACTAGCTGATGTGGGAGTCTGAAAGTTCTAACTCTCTTGCCTCAACTGTGAAAGGCAATCCCAACTCCAGAGTTTGGGTGGGACATAGAAATGAGAGGGAGGTAGAGGCAGGAAAACTAGAAGGCTGTTGCAAATAGAGAAGGCAGTGGATGAAGTAGTTTTGGAGCCAGATGGATCTGGGCTTCAAACCTGGTTTTATCATGTTCAGATTGTTTGACCTCGAGAAATTACATAATCTCTCCAAACTTCTGTTTCCTGTTCTGTAAAATACAGATAACAATACCTACATTTGCAGAATTGTTACTGTAAGAATTAAATACAAAAATCTGTCTACTATAGCATATGGTTACATATTATGTAATAAATGATAGTGACAAATACAGTGATAGTGCAGTGGTATTGAGGATAAGAAGACAGATCACCATCAACAGGATTAGGGGACTGACTGGACACGAAATCTGTGGAAGATACAAGGAGAGAGAAAAGTCCTGTATTTAGCAGCTACTTTGTTCTCAGTAATAAACATGTCTAATACCAACCCACTGAACTGCTAACATCTACATCAGCTAGACACCGTGTCTAGTAGAACAGAATCATCAGCAATGCCATTAGTGTGAGTTTAGGTATTTCTTTTTTCTTATATTGCTTTCTACTTCATTGGCTAACATTAAGATTATTCAAAGATTTCAGACATTTCAAAGAAATATATTAGAGAATTATATTAAGTAACTTATATCCATGGTAGAGTTATAATCTAATTAGCAACAATATCAGCTATGAAATGCTAAAAGCATCCCTTCTGTGTATAGTGAAACCTTGAGAAGTCCTGCAACCAAACTGAAATTACCAAAGTCACTGAAAGGGCAGGCCTACGCTGGCTGACTCCATCTTGCTCTGTGTCCTTCACCTTGACCACGCCTCCTCCCCTTGAGTAACCTCCCGCTCACCTGCCTAACAGGACTCGGACCCTTCCCCAGCCAATCAGCTGAGGCCACAGCCATTACCTCACCAACTGCCCCTAGGCCCCAATAAAACCTTTGTCCTTTTGAAACTTGCTCTCTCTCCCCGGTATCTCACCGCTGTGCCGGTGCAGGTAGGGGATTGAGCTCGAGCTAGCTCGAATAAAGGCTCTTTTGCTTTTACTTCGTACTTGGCTCCCTGGCGGTCTTTGGGGATCACAAATTCTGGGCATAACATCACTATCCTTGAAACTGCAGTACTATACACATTGGAAGTCAATCACCAACTTAAATTATTTATCCGCTCTAATGGGAAAACTGTTGAGATGAACTGCAGGACAAAATCATTTGTAATCTATCTTCATGTAGCAAAGTAAACTGTGTATAAATCTCTATAACCCCTTCTGGCATCTTCAGTTTGTGCACAGTAGAGGTGAAGTACAGACCAAAAAATACTTGGAAAAAGAACTTGCCACAGACAAGACTGAAATATTCCTGGCTTTTGGTTTCCTTCTGAAATATCAGAAAACACCAGCCTAAAGACTCTTCATTTGTGAGAAAAAATGGTCTAAAATAGTTTCCCAAACAAAAAGCCCAAATACCATTGATAGAGCCCAGGGATGTGGCTCACTGAGTACTCACCATGGCTTGGAAATACCTGACTCACAGCAAATAAAATGAAATTAAAGCTCTCAATGAAAGCATCTGAGATGGATCTTCAAAAAATGTTAATAGATTTCTTGTAAGAGAAGTATTTAACAATGTAAAAAGGATAGAACAGTTCCTTAATAAAAGCAAGCAAGTACCATATTAAATGACATACAGAGCATCCAATCAACAAATAATTGAGGGGAGGAATAAAGCAAACAGATTATTTTCCCCTTTCTCATAAGATCAATGAGGTAAATGAAATTTTAGTAGCTGAACTTGGAGGATTTCAGCATTGTGAGACCTGCTGCTATTTCTTCAACAAAAATAAGAGGGCAAACAGAACAAAAAACACTATGAATTTCTCAAATCCATACAATTTAGTATCAGTTGGGGCATTTATTTTCCTGCAAGGAGCTATAAAATAAAAATCAAGATAGCTCCAATATGTTGACTAAAGGCCAAATAGCAAACATTTTTAACCCAGGACAGCCATACTTAGTAACTTGCTATAACATCAGATGTATTTCTGACACAGTATCTTCTTGCATACAAAATAATGTTCAATAAGAAAAGCTGCTCAGGTCCTATGGAAAAGCACCCTGGTAGAAACTAAAAAACCTGAAATGTGGCAGCACTAAGATATCTGCCCTCTACACTCAAGAATGAAGGGAGAAGAGCTTAGAAAATGGACATCCATCTGTCGCCATGACATCCACCTGAAGCCAATTTAATCACATTCCAGATATCCTGCTAGCTAAACATTGGAAGGCAGTATGAGGTAGACATTGCCCCAAGGCCTGGCCCCTACACCAAAGATCAGTGTAAGGAAAAAACACAATTTCCCAAGGTTAAAGCAATGTTCAAAAGCATATACACAGTGTAATCTCAACAATATAAAAAGTAATATGCACTTAAAAAATTTGAAGCTAATGTTAAATTATTCATTGCTTTTGTCTTTAATGGTAAGATTATTTTTTCTTCTATGTACTTCTATTTATCTTTATAAACTCTGATATAATTTTTACATTTTCTATTTATTTTTCTGAATTTTCCATATTTTTTTACAATGAGGAAGTACTAGTTTTACAGTAAGAAAATAGATGTTAAAATAATAACAGAAAAATGAGGGGCACCTGGATGGCTCAGTCAGTTGAGCGCCCTACTCTTGGTTTCGGCTCAGGTCATGATCTCACGGTTTGTGGGTTTGAGCCCTGCATCAGGCTCTGCGCTGACAGTATGGAGCCTGTTTGGGATTCTCTCTTTCTCCCTCTCTCTGCCCCTCCCTTGTCCATTCTGTCTCTGTCTCTCTCAAAATAAATACATAAACTTAAAAAAAAGAAGAAGAAAAATGAGAGAGAGAAACTTAAGTTCTTAGAAGATAATTCTAGATTCTTCTTTAGAATGTCATCATCTACTCTGGAAGTTAGCATAATCAAAAGTCTGTGATTGTGCTTTCACAACATAATCAACAGCCTAAGACTTCACACACCTGTCTTTACTGTTTCTGTGTTTGCTTTTTCCTCTGTGCAAACTCGACAAAATGCTGACAATAATCTTATTCCATGAAAAGTGTGTGAGAAGAGAAAGAAAGAGAGCAATTTGCACTTGGGAGAAGTGTTTGAAAGAGTGACTGAAACTTTCAGATAAATATACACGGGTCCAAATGCATTTAAAACCCTAAATGAGATGCGACTGAGGCTGCCCTGACCAACAGGGAGAAGAGTATGGAAGGATGACAATGGACAGGAGAGAGCAGAGCACAAAAGAAAGGACAGCGGGAAATATACTAACTTTGTATGTGTGGGGCTTTTTTTTTTTTCCACATAGGATTCACAACATTCCTCAGAAAATTCAATTTAGTTGCCCTGTTCTAGCTTGCTAACCAGAACCAATTTAATTTTAAATCTACACGCAGAGCCAAGGGGGACGAAATATTTTGCAATTACTTCTAGCTCCCTGTTGGAAGGCAGAATAAGATTTAACCAGTTCTGCTCTGGCTGCGATAACCACCCAGGTTTGTCAGAGGCCTAAATGGTGTCCTTTGGTTGAGGATTAAAGAATAGAAAACTCTGTACCACAATTATTTGCTTTGTTTAACAACTTAATGGGAGGGAATTTTTCAGAATGTGACAAATTGCTTTTGATTTATCTGCACAGGGCATGAAATACTGGTGCAAGAGAGCAATTTGTTACACAGACAATGTCTACTCCTTGCTATAAATCTGTCCACTGTCACACTCTATTTGACATCCAGTTAGGTGATTTTTGAAAAACTAGTTTATTACTGCATTTAACAAAGAGCAGGAAACTGATATATGACTCTCTTGTTGCTTCTCAGCTACCAGGAACATATTTCTCAGATATCAGTCTATGCAAGCATTTCTTGGTTTAATGCTCTGTTGTGACAGATAGGTAAACAAGCTGATAAAATCAAATGCTTTCAAAAAAAGGAAAAGTTATCATATTCATGTATGCCCCTGGCTTGTCACAAAACTTCAAACAGTTTCTGGTTCTGCTTACCATCTGCACAGATTTATTCCAAACAACATAACCAAGTTTGTTTCTTGATTTCTTTCAACATAAATAGAACCATTAAGTTTTGGGGTATTTATATTCTGGGAGATAATCAGATCATCTATTCTGATCAGCCTTAACACATAAATAGGGCTGGCCTCTGTGTCTACCCAGAGCTCAGCCCTGGTCTTCTCTTTAGTTAGCCCTTTCCACATTAGCACTGCTGGGAGGAGCTCTAGAGCATCTGTCCTCAGAAAGGTTCCTTTCCATGCCTCCTACTGGGAGGAAATGAGGCTGCTATAGGCCTGACTGGAGTTCCCCTTGGGCTATATTGTGGTCTGTCTTTATTAAAAGCAAAATAAAAGCCTTACATAGGGACTTGGCAACTATTCCAGATTGTGCCAGGTTTTTCAATTCTTGTTTTTTTGGTGGGGGAAGTAGGGAAGGAGGAAGCCATTTATAAATGTCACATAAGTACAGATCCACCCAAGACTATTTTATCATTGTCAGTTTAAATGCAGACACCCTCCCCACCACCACTAGTTGCTGGTAAACTGGAGGAATTTGAAGAAGAATCACTAGTATGTGTGTATGTATGTATGTATGTATGTATGTATGTATGTATGTATAAATGTTTATTTATTTATTTTGAGAGAGAGAGCATAGCAGTGGAGGGGGAGAGAGAAAGGGAGAGAGACAATCCCAAGCAGGTTCTGTGCTGTCAGTGGAGAGCCTGATGCAGGGCTTGATCTCATGAACTGGGAGATCATGACCTGAGCTGAAATCAAGAGTCAGTTGCTTAACCAACTGAGCCACCCAGGAGCCCCTCACTAGCATTTTTAATAGAAACAATTCTTGTAGGCAAAATAAGGACTAAACTACAAATGTTCTACCTATGTACATTAGCTGTTCAATAAATATGATGATAATTCAGAATTTTATTTTGTGTGTCATCATCTAATTTAGAAGTTGGTATCATCATATTCCTAGATTGAGTGTAAAAAACTCAGCAATATAAATTACACAGGCAATCTTCAGGTGAGTAGGTGGGAATGGGAATGGAATAGATGATTCTGAAATCAATCCTGGAATTCGGCTACTGTAAAGCACAGTTTCCTGCTTTCAAATCCTACCTCCACCACTTCTCAGAGCATCCAATTCTTCATCTTTAAAATGAAAATAATATTTAAATGAATGAATGAATGAATAAATAAAATGAAAATAATATTTGCTACCTCAGAGAGCTGTTTTGAGGATTAAGTCCCCTAGTTTGATGCCTGAATGAGCATCAGACATAAGCATATGCAACATTTTCCTCATGGATTGTTTTTACTTACCACTGTAAACTTAAAGATAAATGAATGAGTGAATAAAGAAATGAAGAAAGGAAGGAAAATAAACATCTAGCAATACTTGTAAAGGAGGGTCTCTGGTAGGCATCTAGCAAAGAACTTTCATTTCCTTTTTTGTTAGTCTTTCTGACTAATAAAGAAACTCAATTTTGGTTCAGTTCACCAACATTTATTGAGCGCCTCTCATGGGCCAACCACTGTGCTAGGTGTAAGTGATATAAAGAAAAATAAGACACAACCTGGACCCTTGAGGAAAATAATTATAACACAAAACATGCAGCTTGCAATTACAGACTGGTAGGAGACTCAAAAGAAATACAAAAGATGAAGTGATCAGTTCTGAACAGAAATCAGGAAACACATCAAAAAGAATGTGACACCTGACCAGATTTTGAGTAGCAGCAGTGTGTCAAGTGGACACAAAAGAGTACAGCAGACAAAGAAGGCAGGCATATAATTGGTTCCATAGTACTGGAATAGAAAGCACATGGGGGAGAACAGAAGGAGATGGGCTAGCAAGGTGGGCAGGGATAAGTTTTGAATTGCCTCACTTGCCCTGCTAGGCAGCTTGGACTCTTTTTTCTCTAGTAATGCTTGGAAGCTATTGAAGCTCTCTAAACAGGTCAGATTTGTGTTTTGTACCTATACAGAAGGTGACCTAAACAGTGACAAGACAGAGGCAGAGAGAATAGATGGAAAGCTACTAAAATAACTCAAGGAAGTGAGGATGAAAGAATTGAACTAATAATAACAGGAAATAGAGACAAAGAACAAATTTTAAATACGTTCAAGAGAAAAAATTAATAATCATTTTAGATTAATCAATATTTATGGAAAATGAAAGTGGAGAATATACACGAGAGTGTTATTTCTACTCACATCAAAACAGACACTTAACACATTTAGAAAAATTATTAGATACCAAAATGGCAAATCTTTAAGAGATTCCAGGAAAAAAAAAAAGCCAGATAGCTGGATATGGTGTCCAGGAGGGAAGGGACAAAGAGATTTTTATAAACAATGCACTTTGATGCCAGGGGGTTTACTTTTAGGAGAAGATACCACTGATGTGTAAAGTTTTCTTCTTGGTTCACTTGACACAGTAAGTTTTAGGAAAGTACTCCAGTTTGGCAAGGGAATATGTAACTGTGGCAGACATGGAGATACCCCAGTCAGCTCTCCCTTCAAGAGAACCCACTGTTAGAAGCATAGATGTCTGACAGCCTCCAGCTGCTGTACCTTTAGATCCACTGCAACATTCACTCTGAGCCCATGCTACCCTCCCCACCCCCACCCTCTGAGCCTTGTGCTGCTCCCAGGCAGTAACTGAGCACAGAAAGTGCAGGAGAGCTGGGCTATTCCCCCAACACAGGATTTCTCTAATGGGCAACTTTTGCCTGGACACTCCTCCCCATCAGCCTGGCCAAGACTTTCTCAGAACTGCATTGTGGTCTGAAGCTCTTCCTACCCAATTCTCTTCCCCTCTCCTGCTGCCTTCACAAGTGTCAGACCTGCATCTCCATCTGAAGGCACTTCCTGTCTACTCCTGCTCCTTTCCCCTTTATTCTTCATGGGGTTTCTCTACATAAAATTCGTGCATGCCTAATTCTTTTCTTGGTCTCTACTTCTCAGGGGCCTTCTGACACAGAACTATAAGTAAGTTTATGAAGAATAAGAGTTACCAGGCAATGTGAAACCCTCCTCAGAGAAGCTCACACCTCAGCCACCTCTGGGAGACAGAGATGTAGCTGGTCCTCAGGATTTTTCAGAAATTATACAACTGCCCAGTGTTTAACAGCCCTCATAGTCAGACGTTTTATTCCTAATGACATACACATCTCCCTTGGGTCATATGTTCCATTCTAACTTCCAGAACATCTTTTACTAACATTTCATATAATTGAGTTAAATTAGATTAAACTTCCCATAAAAACTGGATTGAACTAAAAATAGTAAAACCTCTATCCATAAGAATTTTGTTTTGAACCAAGTGAATTCTCAACCTAAATAATCATAATCTTCTCTTTGAGCCCCAGGGGCACCAGCCATGCAGGCAGACAACAGTCTTCTCTGGAGTACAATGTTCATCCACTTCTCAGGAGAATTTGCCTTTCCTGCTGCAAGCAGCTTCAGCCAGCTGCCAGGAGAATATTTGGATGACATTTCCTCAAAGTCAACACGCAAGAATTCTAGTTAAGGCACACAGTCTGGCATTATAGTTAAGTGCACAGGCTCTGTACTCCTACACACTTGGGTCTAAAATCCTGGCTCCAATGGGTGCTCAAACCAGGTGACCTTAGGCAAGTTTTTTTTTACCCTCTCTAATCCTCAACTCCAGAAGATTAGGATCATTTGTAAACTGATTATGATAAGAGTACGTATATCTCGTACATTTCTTGTGAGGAATAAATGGGCCAAGGCAGAGAGAGTGTTTAACACAATTCCTGGCACATACCAAGTCCTCAGTATCTGGAAATCACTATTATTTATACCATTGCTGTTAGTGGGAACATCTGCTCTGGTTGTGGACAGAGTTGCTCTCTACGTTGGAGAAGTCAGTGACCATATAAAGTGATCTGGCCTCTTTTTTGAGTAGAAAGCTGAGAGGCTATGTATGTGGCCACACATTGAGTCTCAGCCTTCACTCACAGCAGTAAAGGGGAAGCTGGCCTCTCTCTGAACAAGGGGCAGACAGCTGGAGAGGGCCAAAAGAGGGATTACCAGAAGATTACGATGGTCAAGGAAAAGCTGAAATAACTATTTTAACAGACAATTTGTGCTCCAATTACCATCTAAACATTCATGGTAAATAAGGATCCATAAAAACACATCTGTAAAACCCCAACTTTAGTGACTGGGGCTTTGCATGGTTCATTAGCACATACTCCTTGGCCCAACTGTGACATCACTTATCAGCACAGACCTTTGCTTTTCAAAGCCCATTCCCCAGCAGTTGGAGCCAGTGTCCTGAAATGAGGGTAGACACAAACCTCCTCCTATCTGTGCAGGAGAACCTTATTAAGGGAATATTTTCCATTATTCTCCTTATACCTTATGCTCCATATACCTTAATGCTCTTCTTTTAAAGGGTTGGTAACTATTAATTAGTAGGTGACAACTTGTGGGGAATGACTTGTGTAGTGGATTCAGGTGATCAGCTGTAAGGAAAGAGCTAAACCTATGACCTCTCTGGCATGCCCAGAGAGTCTGTGAGCTACCTAATATCTTTTAATAAATTCTTTTTATGCTTAAACTAGCTATAGTGAGTTCTGTAGTTTCAAGTAGGAATCCAAACTGATGAAAAAATTAAAGTAATGTCCTATTCAGATTTTTAGATTATGCAGATAAGGGTTCAAGTCCCAGTTCTACCATTTATTTACTGGCCTTGTTACTCTGAACAAGCCACCCAGTCTCTCTGAATCCCCATTTCCTCATCTGTATATGTAGGAACAATAATAGTATCTTCCTTGTAAGGGTAGTTGAGAATTAATAGAGATAATGTGTGTCACGTTCTTTTCACTGCACTTGGTACATAGTACAATGCTGATATAAAGTGCTCAACTATTATGATTATCAACAATGACAAGACAGGGTATTCTGTTTACTTCTTTGTAATCCGTCTTCACTCCTTAGTGAAGGGTAGGGTGTCTAAAAGCCTAGCATATTGAAGTTAGGCTACAAAAGGCCATCAGTCTAAGTAAAATAGGTATGTCTGCCTTTGCTTTGGAGGTGTTCCAATTTGAAATATGGGATAAATGACAACAAAGGGAGAAGATTCTCACAATCATTGGGTACAAACATGACAGCAACATGAAATTGACACACTATGAGAAGGTGGCAAAGAAAAAAATGGAAAGAGAAAGTACAAATAAAAGAATTCTAAGTTCCTATCTAAATCATATTCTGTGAAATGAAAAGAAAAATAAAGGGACAAAAGTGATTTGCCCTTTCCTCAAGGCTCTCAGTACATGTATCTATGACTGACAAAGAGCAAGAATATGTTTCTGTGATGGAATATGCCTGCACAACCGCAAAGTTATATGGGTAATCCTACTTGTTATATTTCAAATAAAATTCTAGGAAGAAAAGTGAGAGAGTTCCATCTATACAATAAAAAACAAGGTTTTTAAGAACAGAATTAAGGAATTTATTCCATGTTTATGTGTTAAGTACCAGATATGCAGATGCAAATAAGACATAGACCTAGTCTTTAAGAGTCTCATATCCTAGACACAGACAACATACCAACAGTTAATTATAAGACCTTCAATCACACTACTGATTACACTGGCTGCTCCTTCTAGCTGAATGGTTTTTCTCCTAGACAGGCATGTAGTTAACTTCTCAACCTGTTCAAATGTCACTCTCACTGTCTCAATGAAGCATACTCTGACCACTCTAAAATCATGCCCCCTCCATGCAAATCTAGAATTCCCATTTCCCCTTATCCTGCCCTACTTTTTTTTCCCATCGCATTAATTAATTTTAATTAAACTCTTTATTAGGATAATTGTTGACTTGCATACAGCTATAAGAAATAATACAGTCATCTCATGTACCTGTACCCAGTTTCCTCCAAAAGCAATATCTTTCAAAATTATAGTACATTATCATAACTAGAATATTGCCATTGATAGAGTCAAGATACAGACCATTTCCATCATCACAAGGATTCTTTATTTACTCCTTTATTTAGCCATATCCACCTCCCTTCTCCACCAACTCCTCATCTTGCAACTTAACCCCTGGGAACCACTAATCTGTTCTCCATTGCTATAATTTTATAACCTCAAGAATGTTACATAAATAAAATATACAATAAATAATCTTTGTTATTAGCTTTTTTTCATTCAGAATAATTCCCTGGATATTCATCCAACTTGTGTGTATTAATAGTCCATTCATTTCCATTGCTGAGAAGCATTCTATGGTTTGGAGGCACCAGTTTGTTCAACCATTAACCCACTGAAGGATATTTAGGTTGCTTCAAGTTTGGGGTTATTACAAATAAGCCTCCATGAATAATCATATACAGGCTTTTGTGTGAACATGTTTTCATTTTTCTAGAATAATGCTTCATTTTTCTAGTACAATTGCTAGGGCAAGTGGTGGTAGCATATTTAGTTTAGTTTAGTTTAGTTTTGGTTTGGTTTTTTTTAAGAAACTGCCAGAGTGTTTTCCAGAGTGGCTGTGCCACTTTATATTCTCATCAGTAACATTAGTTTCTTTGCATCCTCACCAGAATTGCCACCAGTGCTATCACTATTTTTAATTTTAGCCAGTCTGATAGGTCTGTAGTGACATCTCCTGGTTTTAATTTGCATTTCCCTACTGGCTAATGGTATTGAACAGCTTTTCATGTGGTTATTTGCATCTATGTACCTTCTTTAGTGAAGTATCCATTCCTATCTTTTGTTAGTTTTCTAACTGGACTATTAGGTTTTTTACTGTTGAGTTTTGACAGTTCTTTATATATTCTAGATACTAGTCCTTTGTCAGATATGTGATTTTTAAATATTTTCCCTAGTCCATAGCTTGTCTTTTTGTCTTCTATTAGGGCTCTCACAGAGCAAAATTGTAATTTCTACAAACTCCAATTTATGACTTTTTATTTTTATGGATCATGCTTTTGGTGCCAAGTCTAAGAATTCTTGGCCTAGTCTCATATCCTGAAGATTTTCTCCTATTTTTTTAAGATTGTAGTTTTGGGGGGAGGGAGCCAAGATGACAGAATAGCATGGAAGTTTTTTGTGTGTCTTGCATCCACGAAATACAGCCAGACCAACAGTAAACCATCCTGCACACCTAGAAAACTGATCTGAGGATTAACACAACAATCTGCACAAACTGAACCACAGAATTCAGCAGGTACATGGCGTGGAGAGGTGAACTTGGGGACAGAGAAGCCGCGGAGGACAAGGAAGTGCTTTTGCAGGCGAAGAGAGGACGGAGACAGTGGGGAGAATACAGGAAAAGCACCCCTCCCCAAAATCAGCTGGAGAGAAAGTGGAAATTGGAAACAGCCGCAGTGACTGAACTAAAGAGGGAGGAGGGAGAAAGGAGAAAGGAGAAAGGAGAGGGTTTAAATTCCATGAAGACTGTAGGAGCGCAGAGTCTGCAATTCTGCAGCTTGATACCTGGTGGTGCTCTGGTGGGAAGGGTGAATCCTCAGGAGCAGAGTCTAGTCCAGAAGGTTCTCGGGCCACACAGGGAGAAGTGGTTCCACTGTTGGAAGGACATTTGGCAGAGGCTGTGAGGCAACCTGGGCCCAGCAGACCCCAGAGAATGGCCATATTCGCTGGTGCTGGAACAAGGTCATTAAGGGTGAAGCCTGGTGCCAGATGTGTGTTGTGATTTTCCATAATCCCTGAAACGCTGCTGCTACACTATCTTGTGAACTTTTTCTGGGGTGGGCTGGCACCTGGCCCCAGTCTCTGGGCATCAGCAGCAGCATGGTCCCATGAACTTTCCTGGGTGCGGCCGGCACCCAGCCATTGCTCTGTGAGACCCTCTGCAGAGGGGCAGAATGGGTCAAAGCCGCAGTCCCTCAGAAATAGGGGGCCAGGGAAAATAGCCACATCTGAGACAAAACTTGGGAGAGAGGTACTACCTGGGGGTTGGTCATGGACAGTAAAAGAGGGGAGAGGACAAAAGCTGAAGACAAAGGACAGGTGTGGATTGCTGATAGGCGAGAACAGAGTTCCGTTATGAGACTGGGTAGCTGAGTGACTCCACTTTCACCGCTTCTGTGCATGCCGATAAGCACCTACAAGCGACACAACAACCCACCCCAGTAGGCTAGCAGCGCCATCTAGTGGAGAACACAGCCGTTACACTAAGCCCTGCCCAACTGGGCCAAACTCGCTCTTGAAGAACAGAAGTCTCACCTCCTACTTGGTTTATGGGCTATAAAGAGCTTCATAGTCTGATTTTTAGGGGAAAATGAAGTAATTCAGACATATTTCAGTCTGTTAGCAGGTCCATCTATATTCAATTTTCTTTCTTTTCTTTCTTTTTTTTTCTCTTTTTCATTTCTTTTTCTTGAATACAGAAAGAGAAAAAATTCATTTTTATTTTCAATTTTTATTAAAAATATTTTTCTTGGAGCGCCTGAGTGGCTCAGTCAGTTAAGTGTTCGACTTCGGCCCAGGTCATGGTCTCACAGTTTGTGAGTTCAAACCCCACATCAGGCTCTGTGCTGACAGCTCGGAGCCAGGAGCCTGCTTCGGATTCTGTGTCTCCCTCTCTCTCTCTGCCCCTCTCTAGCTCACGCTCGCTGTCTCTCTGTGTCAAAAATAAATAAACTTTAAAAAAAATCTTGAAATAAAAAAAATTTTTTTCTTTAATTTTCTTTACTATATTTTTTACTTTTGTGTAATTTCTTTTTCAAATTCTGTTTACATCCATCATTTTATTTTAGTCTACTTAAGCATATTCATTTTTTCAAATTTTCAAATGGTTTCCTTTTTTCTCTTTTGTCTTTTTTGTTTCTTTTCTTTTTCTTGAATACAGAAAGAGAAAAATTCATTTTTATTTTTAATTTTTATTAAAAATATTTTTCTTTAATTTTTTACTATATTTTTAACTTTTGTGTAAATTGTTTTCAAATTCTAGTTTACTTCCATCATTTCATTTTAGTCTTCTTCAGTGTATTCATTTTTTCAAATTTTCAAATGATTTTTTTTCTTTCCCCTTTTTTCTCTAATCTATCAAGCCACGTTCAACACCCAGACCAAAACATACCTAGGATCTAGCATCATTTATTCGATTTTTGTGTGGTTTTGTTTTTAATTTTTTAATTTTAATATTTTTAAATAATTTCAATTTTTTTAATTTTTTAAATTTTTTATAATTTTAATTTTAATTTTTTTATAATTTATATTTTTAACTTTAATTTTTCTACCTCATTAATTCCTTTTCTCCCTTCAAAATGACAAACGAAGGAATTCCCCCCAAAGAAAAAAAGCAGGAAGAAACGACAGCCAGAGACTGAACCAACACAGATACAAGCAAGATGTCTGAACCAGAATTTAGAATCACGATAATAAGAACACTAGCTGGAGTTGAAAACAGAATAGAATCCCTTTCTGCGGAGATAAAAGAAGTAAAAACTAGTCAGGATGAAATAAAAAATGCTATAATTGAGATGCAATCACAAATGGATGCCACGGTAGCAAGGATGGATGAGGCAGAACACAGAATCATCGATATAGAGGACAAACTTATGGAGAATAACAAAGCAGAAAAATGAGAGAGATTAAGGCAAAAGAGCATGATTTAAGAATTAGAGAAATCAGTGACTCATCAAAAAGGAACAACATCAGAATCATAGGGGTCCCAAAAGAGGAAGAGAGAGAAATAGGGGTAGAAGGGTTATGTGAGCAAATCATAGCAGAAAACTTTCCTAACCTGGGGAAAGACACAGACATCAAAATCCAGGAGGCACAGAGGACTCCCACTAGATTCAACAAAAAGGCATATCATAGTCAATTTCACAAAAATACTCAGGCAAGGAGAGAATCATGAAAGAAGGAAGGGAAAAAAAAGTCCTTAACCTACAAGGGAAGACAGATCAGGTTTGCAGCAGACCTACCCACAAAAACTTGGCAGGCCAGAAAGGAGTGGCAGGATATATTCAATGTGATGAATCAGAAAAAATATGCAGCCAAGAATTCTTTATCCAGCAAGGCTGTCATTCAAAATAGAAGTTGAGATAAAAAGTTTCCCAGACAAACAAAAATTAAAGGAGTTTGTGACCACTAAACCAGCCCTGCAAGAAATATTAAGGGGGACTCTCTGAGGGGAGAAAAGATGAATACATACATACATACGTACATACGTACATACATACATACATACATACCAAAAGCAACAAAGATTAGAAAGGACCAGAGAACACCACCAGAAACTCCAACTCCACAAGCAACATAATGGCAATAAATTCATATCTTTCAGTACTCACTCTAAACGTCAATGGACTCAATGCTCCAATCAAAAGACATAGTGTAACAGAATGATAAGAAAACAAGATCCATCTATATGCTGTTTACAAGAGACCCACTTTAGACCTAAAGACACCTTCAGATTGAAAGCAAGGGAATGGAGAACCATCTATCATGCTAATGGTCAACAAAAGAAAGCCAGAGTAGCCATATTTATGTCAGACAATCTAGACTTTAAAATAAAGACTGTATCAAGAGATGCAGAAGGGCATTATATCATAATCAAGGGGTCTATCCACAAAGAAGACCTAACAATTGTAAACATTTATGCACCAAATGTGAAAGCACCCAAATATATAAATGAATTAATCACAAACATAAAGAAACTCGTCAATAGTAATACTATAATAGTAGGAAACTTCAACACCCCACTCACAGCAATGGACAGATCATCTAATCAAGAAAAATCAACAAGGAAACAATGGCTTTGAATGACACATTGGACCAGATGGACTTAACAGATATATTCAGAACATTTCATCCTAAAGCAGAATATACATTCTTCTCCAGTGCACATGGAACGTTCTCCAGAATAGACTATATACTGGGACACAAATCAGCCCTCAGCAAGTACAAAAAGATCAAGATCATACCGTGCATATTTTCAGACTACAACGCTATGAAACTCAAAATCAACCACAAGAAAAAATTTGGAAAGGTAACAAATACTTGGAGACTGAAGAACATCCTACTAAAGAAAGAATGGGCTAAACAAGAAGTTAAAGAGGAAATTAAAAGGTATATGGAAGCCAATGAAATGATAATACCACAACCCCAAACCTCTGGGATGCAGCAAAGGCAGTCATAAGAGGAAAGTATGTAGCAATCCAGGCCTTCCTAAAGAAGGAAGAAAGATCTCAGATACACAACCTAACCTTACACATTGAAGAGCTGGAAAAAGAACACCAAATAAAACCCAAAACCAGTAGAAGGCAGGAAATAATAAAGATTAGAACAGAAATTAATGCTATCGAGACCCCCCCCCCAAAAAAAAAAAAACCAGTAGAACATATCAATGAAACCAGAAGCTGGTTCTTTGAAAGAATTAACAAAATTGATAAACCACTAGCCAGTTTGATCAAAAAGAAAAAGGAAAGGACCCAAATAAATAAAATCAAGAATGAAAGTGGAGAGATCACAACCAACACAGCAGAAATAAAAACAATAATAACAGAATATTATGAGCAATTATATGCCAATAGAAATGGGCAATCTGGAAGAAATGGACAAATACCTAGAAACATATACACTACCAAAACTGAAACAGGAAGAAACAGAAAATTTGAACAGACCTATAACCAGTAAGGAAATTGAATTAGTAATCAAAAATCTGCCAAAAAACAAGAGTCCAGGGCCAGATGGCTTTCCAGGGGAATTCTACCAAACATTTAAGGAAGAGTTAACACCTATTCTCTTGAAGCTGTTCCAAAAAATAGAAATGGAAGGAAAACTTCCAAACTCTGGTTTTGATTCCAAAACCAGACAGAGACCCCACTAAAAAGAAGAACTATAGACCAATTTCCCTGATTAACATGGATGCAAAAATCCTCAACAAGATATTAGCCAACTGGATCCAACAATATATTAAAAAAATTATTCACCACGACCAAGTGGGATTTATACCTGGGATGCTGGGCTGGTTCAATATCCGCAAAACAATTAACGTGATTCATCACATCAATAAAAGAAAGGACAAGGAACCTTTGATGTTGTCATATGAACATATGATCATGTCATGATGAACCATATGATCCTCTCAATAGATGCAGAGAAAGCATTTGACAAAATACAGCATCCTTTCTTGATAAAAACCCTCAGGAAAGTAGGGACAGAAGGATTATACCTTGAGATCATAAAAGCCATATATGAACGACCCAACGCTAATATCATCTTCAATGGGGAAAAACTGACAGCTTACCGCCTAAGGTCAGGAACAAGACAGGGATGTCTGCTTTCACCACTGTTATTCAGCACAGTATTGGAAGTCTTATCCTCTGCAATCAGACAACACAAAGAAATAAAAGGCATCCAAATCGGCCAGGAGGAGGTCAAACTTTCACTCTTCGCAGATGACATGATACTCTATGTGGAAAACCCAAAAGATTCCACCAAAAAACTGCTAGAATTGATGCATGAATTCAGCAAAGTTGCAGGATATAAAATCAATGCACAGAAATCAGTTGCATTCCTATACACCAACAAGGAAGCGACAGAAAGAGATATCAAGTAATCGATCCCATTTACAGTTGCACCAAAACCATAAAATACCTAGGAATAAATCTAACCAAAGAGGTGAAAAATCTATACAATGAAAACTACAGAAAGCTTATGAAAGAAATTGAAGAAGACACAAAAAATGGAAAAAGATTCCATGCTCCTGGATAGGAAGAAAAAATATTGTTAAAATGTCGATAATACCCAAAGGAATCTAGATATTCAATGCAATCCCTATCAAAATAACACCAGCATTCTTCACAGAGCTAGAACAATAATCCTAACATTTGTATGGAACCACAAAAGACCCCGAATAGCCAAAGCAATCTTGAAAAAGAAAACCAAAGCAGGAGGTATCACAATCCCAGACTTCAAGCTATACTACAAAGCTGTAATCATCAAGACAGTATGGTACCGGCACAAGAACAGACACTCAGATCAATGGAACAGAATAGAGAACCCAGAAATGGACCCACAAACATATAGCCAACTAATCTTTGACAAAGCAGGAAAGAATATCCAATGGAATAAAGACAGTCTCTTCAGCAAGTGGTGCTGGGAAAACTAAACAGCGACATGCAGAAGAATGAACCTGGACCACCTTCTTACACCATACACAAAAATAAACTCAAAATGGATGAAAGACCTAAATGTAAGACTGAAAGCCATCAAAATCCTTGAGGGGAAAGCAGGCAAAAACCTCTTTGATCTTGGCCGCAGCAACTTGTTACTCAACACGTCTCCAGAGGCAAGGGAAATAAAAGCAAAAATGAACTACTGGGACTTCATCAAAATAAAAAGCTTCTGCACAGCGAAGGAAACAATCAGCCAAACTAAAAGGCAACTGACCGAATGGGAGAAGATATTTGCAAAGACATATCAGATCAAGGGTTAGTATCCAAAATCTATAAAGAACTTACCAAACTCAACACCCAAAAACAAATAATCCAGTGAAGAAATGGGCAAAAGACATGAATAGACACTTCTCCAAAGAAGACATCCAGATAGCCATCCGACACATGAAAAAATGCTCCCCATCACTCATCATCAGGGAAATACAAATCAAAACCACAATGAGATACCACCTCACACCTGTCAGAATGGCTAACATTAACAACTCAGGCAACGACAGATGTTGGCAAGGATGTGGAGAAAGAGGATCTCTTTTGCATTGTTGGTGGGAATGTAAGCTGGTGCAGCCACTCTTGAAAACAGTATGGAGGTTCCTCAAAAAGCTAAAAATATAACTACCCTAGGACACAGCAATGGCACTACTAGCCATTTATCCAAGGGATACAGGTGTGCTGTTTCAAAGGGACACATACACCCCAATGTTTATAGCAGCACTATCAACAATAGCCAAAGTATGGAAAGAGCCCAAATGTCCATCGGTGGATGAATGGGTAAAGAAGATGTGGTATATATGTACAATGGAGTATTACTCAGCAATCAAAAAGAATGAAATCTTGCTATTTGCAACTATGTGGATGGAACTGGAGGGTATTATGCTAGGTGAAATTAGTCAGAGAAAGACAAAAATCATATGACATCACTTATATGAGGACTTTAAGAGACAAAACAGACGAACATAAGGGAAGGGAAATAAAAATAATATAAAAACAGAGAGGGGATAAAACATAAGAGACTCATAAATATGGAGAACAAACAGAGGGCTACTGGAGGGGTTGTGGGAGGGGGGATGGGCTAAATGGGTAAGGGGCACTAAGGAATCTACTCCTGAAATCATTGTTGCACTATATGCTAACTAATTTGGATGTAAATTTAAAAAAATAAAATTAAAAAAATAAAAGACAAAAAAATTTTAAAAAATATTGTAGTTTTGGGGTGCCTGGGTGGTCAGTCAAACATCTGACTCTTGATCTCAGCTCAGGTCTTGATCTCAAAGTCATGAGTTCAAGCCTCATGTTGAGCTCCACACTGAGCGTGAAGCCTAGTTAAAAAATAACAAACAAATAAATAAAGTTCAGAGTTTTACATTATTTTTAAGTCTAGAATCCATTTTGAGTTACTATTTGTATAAGATGTGAAATATAGGTTTTCATTTTGGGTAAATTCCTGAAGATTCTACATAGGCAAGCATATTATCTGCAAACAGAGACAGTTTTGTTCTTTCTGTTCTGTATGCCTTTATTTCATTCTCTTATTTTATTGCAGCAGCTAGAACTTTCAGCATTATCTTCAACAAGAGTTTTGAGAACAGACACCCTTGTCTTCTTTCCAGTCTTCAGGGGAAAGTATTTAGTTTTTCACCATTAAGCAGAATGTTAGTTGTAGGATTTATATGTGTTTTCCCAATTTCAGGAAGTCCCCCTCTATTCCTATTAGTTTGAGTTTTTAACACAAATGGATGTTGAATTTTGTCAAATACCTTTTATGCATCAGTTGATATGTATCATATTGCTTCTTTAGTGTGTTAATATGGTGGATTACATTGATTGCTTTTTGAATATTGACCCAGCTTTCACATTCTTGGAATAAAACCCACTTGGTCATGGTGTATAATTCTTCTTACATATTGCTGAATTCTCATTGCTAAATTTGCTAGTTTGTTAAGGATTTTTGCATCTACATTAAGGAAGAATGTTCTTCTTTAGTCTTCTTTATATGTACTGTTTTTCTAGTTTCAATATCAAGGCAATACTGAATGAACTGAAATGAATAAAATGAATTGGGAAATGGTCCCTTTTATTTTCTGAAGAAATTGCAAAAAATTGCTGTTACTTCAATAGAATTCTACAGTGAAACCATCTGAGCCTGGAAATTTCTTTCCTGAAAGTTTTAAAATTATGAATTCAATTTTCATAGTACACAACTATGCAGATGCTATTTCACATTGGGTAAATTGTGGTAGCTTGTGTTTTTTGAGGAAATAGTCCATTACTTTAAGTTGCCAAATTAATGCATGTAGAGTTGTTTGTAGTATTCCCTTATTATACTTTTGATGTCTGCATGGGCTTAGTAATAGCCTATTTCATTCCTGATATTGGTGATTTGTGTTTCTTTTTCTGTTTTACTAGCCTATCAATTTTATTGCTCTTTTCAAAGAATCGGCATTTTGTTTCATTGATTTTTTTTTTAATTTTTTTTTCAACGTTTATTTATTTTTGGGACAGAAAGAGACAGAGCATGAACGGGGGAGGGGCAGAGAGAGAGGGAGACACAGAATCGGAAACAGGCTCCAGGCTCCGAGCCATCAGCCCAGAGCCCGACGGGGGGCTCGAACTCACGGACTGCGAGATAGTGACCTGGCTGAAGTCGGACGCTTAACCGACTGCGCCACCCAGGCGCTCCTCATTGATTTTTTTTCTATTCCTTTTCCATTTCCAATTTCATTGATTTCTGCTCTTTATTATTTACTTACTTCTCCCAACTTTTGGTTTATTTTGCTTTTCTTTTATGTTCTTAATTGGGAGCTTAGATTATTGACTGAAGACTTTCCTTCTTTTCTAATGTGTGCATTTAGTGCTACAGGTTTCCCTCTCAGCACTGCTTTAACTTGTCCCATACATTTTGAAATGTTGTATTTTCATTCAGTTCAATGGATTTTTCAAATTTCTCTTGAGACTTCCTCTCTGGCCTATGAATTGGTTAGTGTTTGGTATATTGTTTAGTTTCCAAGTGTTTAGAGAATTTCCTGCTATCTTTTTGTTATTGATCTTCATCTTGTTTCTCTTGTGGTTGGATAACACACTGTATAAGGTTTCAATTATTTTTAATTTGTTGAGTTTGTCTTGTGACCCAGGATATAGTCTATCTTAGCATATGTTCTGTGGGCACTTGAAAAGAATGTTTATTCTGCTGTTGTTGGGTGGAATGTTCTATAAAGGATTAGATCCTCTTGATTAATGGCATTGTTGAGTTCTTTCTACATCCTGCTAATTTTCTGTACAGTCAATACATCAATTGTTGAGAGAAAGGTTTTGAAGTCTC
Source organism: Acinonyx jubatus (assembly GCF_027475565.1). NCBI lineage: Eukaryota > Metazoa > Chordata > Mammalia > Carnivora > Felidae > Acinonyx > Acinonyx jubatus. The sequence continues at coordinate 56,410,390 of NC_069393.1, forward strand.
CAACTATAACTGTGGAGTTATCTATTTCTCTTTTCAGTTCTATCAGGTTTTTGTGCTTAATATATTTGCAATTATATATTATTTCGTGCATACACACTGAGGATTGTTGTTTTCTTGGTGTTTTCACCCTTTTATCACTATGCAATGTCTCTCTGTGCTTCTGGTAATTTTCTTTCTTTGAAGTCTATTTTATCTGATTTTTCTCAGCTTTACTGAGGTAGAATTGACAAAATTATAAGTATTTAAAGTACACAATATGATGATCTGATATACATATAAACAGTGAAGGGATCACCCATTAAGTTAATTAACACATCCATCAGCTGACATATTATCTGATATTAGTATAGCTGCTCCTGCTTTCCTTTGATTAATGATTGCGTAGTAGACTTTTCCCCATCCTTTTACTTTCAACCTACCTATGTCATTATATTTGAAATAAGTTTTCTGAGGACAGCGTAGAAAAGTCACAATGTTTTTAAATTCCTACTTATTTTTTTAAGTTTATTTTTATCTGGGGGAGTTGGGGTTGGGCAGAGAGACAGGGAGAGAATGAATCCTAAGCAGGCCCAACGGTGCTATTAGCGCAAAGCCTGATGCAAGGCTCAATCTCACAAACCCGTGAGACCATGACCTGAGCAGAAATCAAGAGTCAGACACTTAATCGACTGGGCCACCCAGGCATCCAAAAGTCACAATTTTGAATCCACTTATCCAATCTCTGTCTTTTAATAAGTATGTTTATTGATATGTTAGGGCTTAAGTCTTCCATTTTATTTTTTGTTTTCCATTTTTCTTTTTTTCTTTCTCTATTTTCTTCTGACCCTGTTAGGAGTTACTTAAGGATTTTTTTAGAATTCCATTTGATCTTTAGTGTTTTTGACTCTCTCTCTTTTTTTAAATGTTTATTTTTGAGAGAGAGGGAGACAGATGCAAGTGGGGGAGGGACAGAGAGAGAGGAAGACAGGATTTGAAGGGTCGGAGCTGTCAACACAGAACCCAATGCAGGGCTCAAACCCACGAACCATGAGATCATGACCTGAGCGAAGTTGGATGCTTAACTGACTGAGCCATCCAGATGCCCCTTGACTTTGTCTCTTTGTATAGCTCTTTTAGTGGTTGCTCTAGGTATTACCTTATATATACATAAGTATTAGTGTTGTCATTTTACCAGGTCAAGAGAAAAATAAAAACCTTACCTCACTTTACATCCCTTTACCATCCCCCATTTATAATTTTATGTTTATTTATTTTTGGGAAAGAGAGATAGAGCACGAGTAGGGGAGGGGCAGAGATAGAGGGAGACACAGAATCTGAAGCAGGCTCCAGGCTCTAAACTGTCAGCACAGAGCCTGATGCGGGGCTTGAACTTGTGAGCTGTGAGATCATGACCTGAGCTGAAGTCAGGCACTTAACCGACTGAGCCACCCAGGTACTCACCTCCATTTATAATTTTAAAAAATATTTCATCTACCTAACATTAGAACCACATCAGAAAGTGCTACAAATTTTGTTTCAACTGTCAAACATAATCTAGAAACTCAAGAGAAGAAAACTCTATTGTATTTACATGTATTTTTGTTTATGATATTCTCATTTCCTAATATTCCAAGTTCCTTCTTTTGTCGTTTCCTTTCTAATTAGAGAACTTTTTTTTCAATATATGAAATTTGTTGTCAAATTGGTTTCCATACAACACCCAGTGCTCATCCCAAAAGGTGCCCTCCTCAATACCCATCACCCACCCTCCCCTCCCTCCCACCCCCCATCAACCCTCAGTTTGTTCTCAGTTTTTAAGAATCTTTTATGCTTTGGCTCTCTCCCACTCTAACCTCTTTTTTTTTTTTCCTTCCCCTCCCCCATGGGTTTCTGTTAAGTTTCTCAGGATCCACATAAGAGTGAAAACATATGGTATCTGTCTTTAGAGAACTTTTTTTAAGCCATTCTTTTAGGATAGGTCTGCTGGTGACAAATTCTATTTATTTTTCTTGATCTGCGTGTGTCTTGTTTTCTCCCTTAATCCTGAAGTATATTTTCACTGGATATAGATTTCTGGATTGACATTTCTTTTCTTTCAGAACTTGAAAAATACTGTGCCACTTCCTTCTGGTCTCCTTGTTTTCTGATGAGAAATATGCTATCGTTTGTAATGCTTTTCCTATAGGTAAGAAATATGCTGTCATTTGAAATGCTTTTCCCTATAGGTTTCTCTTTTCTCTAGAGGCTTTCAAAATTTGTTTTTAGTTTTCAGAAGTTTAATTATGATGTGCCTTGATGTGTATTTCTTTGGGCTAGTCTTATGTGGGGTTCACTTATCTTCTTGAATTTGTAGTTTTACATCTCTTGCCAAGTTTTCAGCCATTATATCTTCAAGTGCTTTATCAGCCCCCTTTTCCTCTCCTTCCAGGACTCTAATGACAAAATTATTAGCTCATTTGTTACAATACCACAAGTCCCTGGGGCTCTGCTCTTTTTTTAAGTGTTTTTTTTTTCCTTTTGCTCAAATTGAATATTTCCTATTGTTCTATTTTCCAGCTCACTGATTCTTTCCTCTGTTTTCTCCACTCTGCTCTATCCAATGAGCTCTTTTATTCTGGTTACTGTATTTTCAAGTTCTAAAATTCCCATTGATTCTTCTTTATACCTTCTATTTCTTTGCAGAGATTTTCTATTTTCCATTTATTTCAACTATATTCCTAATTGCTAAATGAAGCATTTCTCTCATAGTTACTTTAAAATCTTTGTCAGATAATTCTAACATCTCTTTTTATCTCAGTATTGGCATCTATAAAGGACTGAATTGTCTGTGTCCCTCAAAATTCATATCATGAAATGTTAACTCCCAATGTGATGATATGAGGAGGTGAGGTTTTTAGAAGGTAATTAGGTTATGAGGGCAGAGACCTCATGAATGGGATTAGTGTCTTCACAAAAAATTGACTAAGATAGCACACTATTATCTTTTTTCATTCAATTTAAGAAATGGTTCTTGCTATGACAAATAATCTCCAAATGAAACCTAGGCAGTTTTATATTATGTTATGAGACTCTGAGTCTTCTTTAAACCTTTATTTAACTAGTTTTTTGGTTTTTTTGGACACCACTTTGATAGAAGTGAGGGCACTGCGTTATTACTACCAGGTGGAAGTAAAAGTACAGGTTACCCAATCAGCCTCCACTGACACCCAAGGGGAGCTCTTTGTCACCGCTGGGTGGGGGTGTGAGTTCCAGCTCTCTAGTCTCTATTGACATCACAGTGGAAAAGGAAAGGGGCGCCTCATTAACAGTCACGAGGAATGACAGCCCAGGTTCACTACTTGAACTTATCTGACATTGCTTTGACAAGAGTGCTGGGGAACAGCATTAGAGCTTTACAAGAGTAGAGAATCTCCACTCAGCCTTTGTTAACATGGTAAGGAGGGACACAATTTTTTGTGTCCTGTTTAGCTGGAGTAGAGTAGTTATTGTCTAAAAGTTTTCTGTCTTACTAGGTTGCTCCTTTACTGATCCTTTGGCTAGAGAGAATTGGTTTTGTTGGGGCTTTTTTGTGTGCATGCATCAGCATTTTTAGGCTGCTGGCTTCTTCAGTGTCAAGTCTGGGACATATGAAGCAAATGAAAACCCCAGAAATTCATCACTATGTCATTGCTTGGGTCCTGATCTGCCTTCTTCTCCTACCTTTCTTTTTATATTTATTATATATATTAAGGGTTTTAATTGTATTTAACAAGAATACTAGCGGAAAATACATCTACTCCATCTTCCTGAAAGTGGGATTAGGCTACATTACCGTTTTTAAATACTATATTTATTCAGGGATAATGTTTATTATTTATTGTCTGTCTTCCCCTGCTAGAAAGCAAACCTCAAAACATCAGGGCTTTTTCCTGGAAGTAGTAGCTTGTTGAATGAATTTATAAAGCCACAAAATGAGTGCTCTCAGAAAAGAAATAATAGAAGAACTGTGATTTTTAAAACTAGTTTTCTGCCAGTGGGAGGAGGTTTAAAGGTGAATAGGAGGAATGAAGAAAAGTCTAAATAAGAATTAAAGGTAGGAAAAAAAGAATTAAATGTAGAAAACAAAATTATAATATGACTAGAGAGTACTGAAACATATAGAGCACCTACAGCTGAACTGAGAGAAAAAATATGGTATAATAGAGCTAAGATTACCCACTCATGGAAACAGATTCTGATTTAGTGAACCTCATGATTAGCAAACACTGCCTGAAGTATGAGAAAAAGGAGGCATACTTCATATTAGCTTTTTAGGTAGTGGGAAAAGTTTGATCTGTTTAATTGTCATCAACCTATTTCCCTAAATACCTTCTAATCTTAATGCCTTCCCTCCTAATCATCCACTTCCCAGCACTGACAACAAAACATTCACGTGTCTTTAAGGCACCTTTAGATCTGAGATATGCTTCTTCCACCAAGCTCACCAAGGTGAAGGATGAAAAAGGCAGTTATTAGGACACATTAAATGAAAGTTATAATACAACTCCTCCCTTAAGCATCCTTATTCTTTACAGGACAATGAAACCCTGCCCCCAAACTCTAAAAACAAAAACAAAAAATAAACAAACAACAAGAACAAAAAACCCACCAAACCAAACAAAAAGCCAACTGCACAAAGCTTTTATTTATCTATTAACATCAAATCCCACATTTCCTCCACAAACCCACCCCTTCTTTTAGTCCTCCCTGGACCCTGATGCAGCCATCAACATCCTGCCACATTCCTATTAATACCCTTGGTACACTGAATGTGCCCTCATAAACAAACACAACAGACACAAAGTTTCAGACACATATACCATTATCATCATGCCAGGCAAAGGAACAGAGAAATTGGAAGCTTCAATAACAGTGACTACCTCAGATCCTATAATCTTCCATTTTCCTGCTGTTTATGACCTACAGCAAAGAAAGGCTTTCTTTTGACCAGGGTTGTAGTACTAGCTCTATCTTGGCTAAAATAAAATTTAAAAATTCTAGACTTTCAGATTTCTTGCCTATAAAATAGAAAAAGGAGTGAGGAAGTGAACAAAATTATATCCAAGATCTCCTCTGGCCCTACTGATCCAAATACTACATACTAAAAGTTTCCTCATTCCGGAAAAAGGGAGGAAAAGCCCAGCTTTGTGAAGAAGTATGCATGTTGAATGGTTCCTGAAGATGCAGGTAGTTGTCAGCAGAATTTCTAACAACTGAAAGTTGACAGACTACAGATAAGAGGCTTGCTCTGAAGTGACCCAGAATTGTTTAATGTTCTTAGTGGGAAAAAATAAGACTGTATATTCATATTTGCTTTTATTTGCATAAAGATAGCCTAGAACAGGTTGGCAAGCTACTGCCAGTGGGCAAAATCAGCCTACTTTAATACAACCCACAAGCTAAGAATGATTTTGACATTTTTTAATGGCTGAAATAGTCGAAAGAATAACAATATTCATAACACAAAATTTTTTAATTCAAATTTCAACGTCTAAAAGTTTTATTGACACCAAGCCATCCTCTCTTGTTAACTATTGTCTATGAGCACTTCATGCTACAACAGAATTAAGCAGTTGCAACTAAGACTATATGGTCTATAAAGCCTAAAATATTTACTATGTGACCCTTTGTAAAATAATTTTCCAACTTCTGCTCTAAGTTAATATACAAGAAATTTTTTAAATGGTTACCTATGAGAAGGGAAAAAGATAAGGGCAATATCTTTTTATACTTTATTTTTGGACTACATAAATGTGTTCCCCCTTTAAGATAACTTTTAAATAAATTTTAATTGTTTCTGGATCTCCTTGCCAAAAAGTACTTTGTATTCTTGTACAGCCAGCCTCCAAGATTGACCCTAGTGGTCCCCACCTCTTGGTATGCACACTCTTGCATAGTCCCTTCCTTTACTGTACCAGGAAGATCTGTGTGACAAATAACATGTGGCAGGTGGTACGTCATTTCCAAGATTGGGTTATAAAAGGCAATGGCTTTTCTCTCCCTCTCCCTCTTTTTCTTTCTCTCCTCCCTGTCTCTTAGCTCACTAGCTCTGGGTGAAATCAGCTGCTATATCATGAGGACACTCAGGCAACCTGTGGAAAGGTCCAGCCTCTGACTAACAGCCAGTGAGGAACTGAAGCCTACCCAAAACCATGTGAATGAGTTTGTGAATGGATTCTCACCATGTTGAGCCTTGAGATGAGACTGCAGTCCCAGACAATATCTTGACTGAAACTTCATGAGAGACCTTAAATCAAAACCACCCAGCTAAGAAGCTCCCACATTCCTTACCCATAGAAACTGAGATGATAACTGTTTGTAGCTTAAGGCACTTAGCTTTGGGGTAGTCTGTTACACAGAAATAGATAACTTATAAAACCATTATCCTTGGCTTTTTAAGAGAAAAAGAAATAACTGGGATAGCATTAAGGGCCAAAATCTCAGATTGGGAGAAGTAAGGGGTGCAGGGAAGATGCAAAGAGGCCAAACCAGTACAAAAATAAGTATACAGATCCGTTTAGAAGGCAAAAAGTGAAGGCAGGGAATATGCTCAGAAATGAATGACAGAAGTCCATTTATAACAAGTGCTCAGGTGGAAAATGTATTAAGGGATTTGTCTATAAAACAGGTGAAGCAGGGAGCAAGAGAGTAGAAAGGAGACAGGGAAAAAGATTTGCTGGACTAGGATCCAAGAGACGAGCATTTCCTAAACCAATTGTGTTCCTAATTAACTATGGAATCTTCGACAAGTCTCTTGGTGTCTCTGGGGATTCCATTTCCTTATCTGAAAAAAAGATTTGGATAGGATGTTTATAAACTCTATCATTGGAGTATCTTCTTTGCACAATGTTGCAGGCAATAGCACTGCCCTGGGTGAAGTACAATCTATTCTGTTTCAGTGGTCTGGAGGGACAGAAGTACGAGCAGGGCATCTTCTCTGCTTGTAAGGCAACCCATTCATGCATTTGCATTTACCACTTATTCAGTAATTGTTTACTGAGTATTTCCTCTGTTCCAGGCATAGTGCACTCAGCTTTAAGGGTAAGAATGGATTTAAAAGGTCAGTGAGACATAATACCATTCCTCAGGAAACCCATAATACACTCATTTTGCCTGGTCCGACACTATCACAATACCTGCCTTTGGGCTTAAGTAGAAAGTTTCCTCTTTCCTTCATCCATCCCTAAAATCTCTAGTTAGCTTCACGTTTCTTCATCTCTGACCTTTTTAAGCTTGTACGTCTATTCTTTTGTCTTCTCCACAGTACTGACTTTGGAAAGTAAAGGGCACCTGGAGAACCAAGGACCTTCCTGTGCACTATTAATTTTAATAACCAGGAGACCATTATTTCCCTTTTTATGGACATTACACATCTATTAATGGAGCCAAAGATTGCTTAGATTGTTTTGCTGTCACACCACAATGGTTGCTCAATCAACTGCAAATTCACTTAGGTGCAAATTCATCATTTTAGTTACAAGATGTATGACATGGAAGCCTTTGTAAATTGATTAGCTGAAATCAATATACTCTTTGTGTATGGAATTCTCTCATATATCAATCCACTAACTCCTCCCAAAAAGGAAACAAATTTGTTTTGGCAGGCCTTCTTCTTAGTGGCTCTTACTAATCACTATTTCTTCTAAATGTTTACAAAGCACAAGCTTAATAATTCACTACATTGTTTTCACAGATATGGGAACATATAAATCACTCTCTTTAAAAAACGACCTTTGGCTCACATTTGATCTTCCGATAGCTTTCCCTACTTATCACATTTGTAGATGACACAGAAAGATTCTCTCATTGCTTGCTTTCTTGCTTTCTTTCTTTCTTTCTTTCTTTCTTTCTTTCTTTCTTTCTTTCTGCTTTCTTTAGTCTCCCTCTTTCTTTACCCTCTTTATCCTCTAAAACTATCAATCAAACAAGTTCCTTACTGTCTTTGGCAGACACTAGCTTCCAGCAGCCATCAAGACAGTTAAGTTCTCACAATTACTATAATTTGCTCTATTAAGCTCTGTAATCTGTATTAGGAAAGTATCCATATCCTCTCTCCAGTCAGACAATCTGTACACAGTCATCGGATAATCAAATACTTTTTATTTGAAAAGAACTTTAGGAATCCTCTAGAAACTGAGGCTAAGGAAAGTAAAGGGTTTGTTTAAGGTCACAGAACTGGGCAGATAAAAAGTCAAAGTTCTTGACACCAAAGGTATCTTATATTGCAACACAATATCTCTCTTTCTCACACACACACAATTTCAAGTGCACATAACTTCACTTCTCCTTTATCCTCAGCCAAATGCTCTTCCCATATTCAAGTGTGCTTATTTCACAAAACCCATTCTTTGACACATTCACTCATGCAACAAGTATTTGTTGAACACTTACCAAACAGTATTACTATTGCCTATTTGTGAACAACTTTATGTTAGTACAACTTATCTTTAATCCAGTACACTCCTAAGAATCTACAATGTCAAAATCCATGAGTCAAAAATAAATTATATTCAACTGTGAAATCCAACCAATAAATAGGAAGTACAGCATAAACTATGATCCATCAACATAATGGAATAGTATGTGGCCATTATGTCATCATTCTGATTGCTACCTTGAAAGATGTGGAATATTTATTACATAATATTAAAAGCAAGATAGAAAGCATAGGTAAATACAACTATAACTCTGTAGATGTTTGGGTGATGTGGAAGAGGCCTGGAAGAGAATATACAAAAATCCATGAAGTAAATAGGATTGTGGGTAATTATTTTCCCTCCTCAAAGTTTCTCTTTAATCTCATATTGATTTTTTTAATGTCAAACCTTTTTTAGAGGAAACTTAATTATATCTAAAGGGAGAGAATTAGATAATACTAGTCTCTTGTTTTGCATTTATAGCCTACACTGTAATATTTCATTTTGCCCAATTCTCCAAACTGGCTGGCGATGAAGCTAGAGTAGAGACAAGAGTCTCTATTTTACAAATATACAGATGAGACTATGCCTTTTACATTCATAGGGAAAAACAAGAACAAAAGCATAAACCAGGTACTTTAGAAGGATTTTTGTTTCTAACCTCTCAGATCATCCTCCAAAACCTGGTATAACACTCCACACACACATTGTAACCAGGTAGTTTTCTTGAGGATTGCCAAATTTGGCCTCTGCCTTTTCCCACAACCAACATAAACCAAGATGGATCAATCAGTCTTTCCTTGGCATTTATTAAAATGGAACTTGGGAAAGAAATCCAGTCCCTTTCTGGTGGCAAAGGTGTCTCAAGATGTAAGAAATAGGATCTGGTGGTGAGCAAGCTTCCAGCCAAGTGAAAGAAGCTGGTCTAAGAAAATGAAGCTGACCAGAGACTAACAGAGTTTATACATGGAAAGAGTTCTCCTGACATTGCAATCTCTTCCTCAACTGTGCTCCTTTCTGAAGTTAACAGAATTGATGAATTTCTACTTTCTTTGGCTGCCTACATTTGTCTGAGTTGGGTTTATGTCACTTGAAATAAAAAAAGTCATTTCTAATATAGCAGATGTTATTATTCCCAATTTATACATAGGAAACCTAAGTTTCAGAAAAATTAAATAGTATTACAAAATGAGTAATCACAAATCTTTTCCATAAAAACAAATTGCATCCCTGGAAAGAAAAAAGCAGCTAAATGAAAAAGGCACAAAAAAGGGAAAACACAAAACAGGCAGAAGCATAGCAAATGGGGAAAAATGTGTAAAAATACCAGTAAAAAAAAAATATATACATTTAAATATATCTGTGTGCATATATATATATATATATACACACACATATATATATATACACATACATATACATACACACACACACACACACACACACACATATATAGTAACATCATTTATGTCTAGTTGAAACTAAGAAAAGATAAAGTGTTTCTATACTAAGTTAGGACGCAAAACTTTTGAGAACAGCTGATTCCATCCTAGAGCTTGCTTCCTTTATTCTTTTTTATGTACAGTGTATCCAGAAGCTTAAGGCTCTCGCTGCCTCAAGGTCTCTCATATGGGCCTTTCCATAGGAGATATAAAACATGGCAGCTTGCTTCTAAACAAGCAAGAAAGAAGGCAAATGAGAATGCCAGAAAGAAAGTCTTAGCAAGATTAAAGTCATGGTCTTTTGCAACCTAGCTCTGAAGTGACATACCATGTTTTCCCATATTCTATTCTTTACAAGTCACTTGGTCCTGCCCACACAGAGTGATTAGCCAAGGGCATGAATATTAGGAGATGGTAAGACATTTCAAAACTGGCCATTCTTGCTACCTCAAATGGTGATGTTTCTTATAATGGATAAAGTCTTAGGTTCATTGAAAAACAGTAGGAAGGGGGAGCCTGGGTGGCTCAGTCGGTTAAGCATCCGACTTCCGCTCAGGTCATGATCTCGTGGTCCATGAGTTCGAGCCCTGTGTCAGGCTCTGTGTTGACAGCTCAGAGCCTGGAGCCTGCTATTCTGTGCCTCCCTCTCTCTCTGCTACCTCCCTGATGATGCTCTGTCTCTCTCTGTCTCTCAAAAATAAATAAATGTTAAAAAAATTTTTAAAAAAAAAGAAAAACAGTAGGAAGTACGGTAAATATTTGTTGAACAATTAAAATGAATGAAAAAGATAAAATGTTACTGTCCTTTTTCACAGAATCAATTATAATTTTCCTCCTACGTTATCAATATTTCTAAATGTTTCTGACCATCTCTGTGGTTGTACCAACTTCCCTAAAATTGACATTCTTGTTTTGTCAGTGCAATACTGATGTGCTCACTCAATAAATAAATCAACATTTCCATCTCAAATAACTCATGCAAGAAGATGAGCAATTCAAAAGATACATGGTGGGGGAGGTGAAGGAAAAAAATAGTTAGGGAGAAAGCCAAACCATAAGAGACTCTTAAAAACTGAGAATAAACTGAGGGTTGATGGGGGGTGGGAAGGAGGGGAGGGTGGGAGATGGGCATTGATGACGGCACCTGTTGGGATGAGCACTGGGTGTTGTATGGAAACAAATTTGACAGTAAATTTCATATTAAAAAAAAGAGAAATTCAATAAAAAAAAGAGATACATGATGAGCTAACAATATGCTAAAACCACATAGCAGCATGGCAATTTTTAGCACATTAAGAAGTGGCAAGACTTTTTCCCCTTTACTTGGTCTAACTATTGGCATCGCTGTTCACACACACACTGATTGCTGCAATAACTCTATCTGGACAACGGCATAACTACAGAAACACTGCAGCGCTGGCTCTAACAGAGCAGAGAAGCAGAGTTTTTATCCTACCCAGTACCACTAAGATATGCTGATCATTCTTACAGAGCTGGTGTTTTGTTTTTTTTTTTCTGAGAAAATATACTGTCTTTGTAAAGAAATGACAAAGTCACCATATGTAATACGTGGAGCCTCTGGACAAGATGTTCTTCCAAGAAAGTCTCCTTCCTTTGCATGCAAGAAAAGGGTCTGCTTTGGAGAAGCACCAGGGAAGTGACAAAAAAAATAATACATGAGGTATAATATTTGGCCATATTGTGCACAGGGCTAGAAGGAAAGATGCAAAAAAGTGTAGTGTAGCTGACTTCAAAAGGCTTAAGAAGACAGATAAACTGAGTGTGCAGCAAAACATGACAGTAGCTTTATTAAGAAAATAGGAATTTTGAAGATGTTTTAAAAGACTTGCTATCTATGAGGGTCTCTTAATTTCATAGGAATCCTGTGTGCTGTTTTTCATCCTTATAAGCTCCCCGCAGGCAAGAACAGAGCATTATTCCTCTGTGTGTTTCCAAGTATAGTGTCCTATACCGGAGGTGATTAATAAATAAATAATAACAAAGTTAACATTTATTGATGACTTAGATAACCAAATTCTCTCAGATAACCAAGTTTAATATAGTTTACCCAACTAAATCTCCACAACACTTTAAATAGCTATTATCATAACCCCATCTTACAGATGAGGCAATGAAGACTTAGAGAAATAAAGTGACTTGCCCAAGTTGATGTAGCTATAATCTGTGGAGCCAAGACTCAAGCCCAGATAGCTGATTCCAAAGCCTTAACCACTCTTAATTCTATACTTAATTGTTGCTAACCTGAATCATTGTTCTTAATTATAGAGGGGGATGATGAGTGACCTCTTCTGGATTCTGTTTTACAGGATTTTGTTTCTCATGTGTCACGGACATAAAGAACAACTTACTGTCAGAGGTGGCCTGCCTTTCACAAATGAGGTACTAAGCAGATCACCTCTCGTTCCCATTCCCACCACATACCATATGTGTACAAAGAAGGTGATCAAGAAAGCAGAGGGCCACTGAGGAAAGATTCCTTGCTTAAAAGGCTTTGTGTGTGTGTGTGTGTGTGTGTGTGTGTGTGTGTGTGTGTTTGGCAAAATGTGACAAGACTGGGGATGGGGGGAGTGGGGAAGGAGAGAGAGACTGGCTGCAACAAACCTTACTTTAAATAGTAAATCCTGAGGCACCTGGGTGGCTCCGTTGGTTAAGCACTTGACTCTTGCTACCACCTCAGGTCATGACCTCAGGGTTGTGAGAGTGAGCCCTGTGTCAGGCTCCACATGTTGAGCCTGCTTGGAATTCTCTCTTTCCCTCTCTCTCTGCTCCTCCCCTACTCGCATGCTCACTCACGTGTTCTCTCTCTCAAAATAAATAAATAAACATTAAAAAAAGTAAAATAAATGATAAATCCTTCCTCCTCCAACTTAAAGTTATTAGTTATTCACAACTCTGAATTACTTTGATCAGTTTGTTTTAGAACTGAAAGAATTCCTGCTGCTCTGGCCAAAGAAAATGACTAGTAACTGAGGACCAAGGCTCTGATGATAAAGTAGTTGTATTTACCAACTCAGACTGCTATAACAAAATACCATAGAGTAGGTACCTTACACAACAAAAATTTATTTTCTCACAGTGCTGGAGGCTGGAATTCCAAGATGAGGAGGCCAGCATGGTCAGGTTCTGGTGAGAGCTCTCTTCCTGGCTTGCAGACAGCCTCCTTCTTGCTATTCCTCACATGGCCTTTCCTCAGTGCTTGTGTGTAAACGAGATCTCTTAGCTCTTCATTTTCATAAGGCTACCTTTCCTATAGGATTAGGACCCCATCCTTATGATCTCATTTAACCTTAATTACCTCCTAAAAGCCATATCACCAAATACAATCATACTGGTGGTTAGAACTTCACATACAAATTTGGGGGAGACAATTCTGTCCATAGCAGTAGTGGTAATAAGTTCTGAGAAAGAACATTCACTAATAACACCCAACCCACACTTTCTCTTCTCCCTCTTCTGCCAGAGCTCCAAATAAGTCCAAGGGACCGTTATATAGTTGAAAAAAGATGCTCCCAAAAGGTATAGTTACATACTGGTCAAAAAGATGCCTGGTGGGCATTGGGGTTGCTTCTTATGCAAGAGAGCTAATCTTCCTTCTGGTAGCAGGATTGACCTGGCAGTTCTGAGATATCCAATAAAAGTCTTCATTTGTAAGATATCAGCAGGAATTAGAATTCATCTGATGCTCTCCTTGGGGGAGAGGGGCCATGGGATAGTTGTCTTTCTATGTGACTGGAACCTTGCTGACTTGGCCTCATAGCCACATGGATATGTCTAATCCAGTTCTGCCACCATGACTAGCAACCTTTGGCCTTGTAAGTGCCGGCTTATACCTTACCATGCTTCTGTCCAACACAGCAGGGACCTGGGAAGACAGCCATTTCAGTGTTCACACTGCCTGAGCCTGGTCCCTTCTCCCCACCCCCAACCCAGGTCAATGCACTGTGATATTCTATATTAACCACTCAGCTCTGCTTAAGACTTCTGGGCCCACTTGGTTAGAGCAAGAGAACACCAGTCCACAGTGAGGTAGTGAAAAGGATAGACTATTTTGTAATTTAAGAAATTGGGGGAGATAGATAAGACTTATCTGCATAATACTTATTCACATGGTTTTTGCCAGGATTAAAAATGTAATATTAGCCAAGTGGTGACTATAACATCAAATCTATAATAAGCACTCACTAAGTAGTAGTCATTATTATTAAAAAGAATCATGAAGATAGAGGAAAAGAGCCCTAAGAGCTTGCAGAAGTGCAGGAAAATGGGAAGGCCTAAGAATCTCCACTGAGAGCCCTAGTGTCACCAAATATATCACTAAAACTCTTCTTGATTAAACATTCATTTTAGTAAGATACCAAAGCTTCTTCAAAAATGACAACACTAATAGCATTAGGTAGAACACAGTGAGCTTTAAGTTTTAAAAGTCACCAATTGGTTGAAATTACTGTCTGACATTTCTGAAGGTTCTTTATTTCCTATGCTTTTATTTTTCTACAAAAGAAAGGAAATCTTCAGATTGATTTCAGTATAGATATTTTCCTATGGTCTTTATAACTTTGGTGTAGAAAGCCTACTGATGTCTCTGAAGAAATGTAATGAAAGAGACTGCTTCTTTCATTTTGAAATGTGAGATAAAGTACGGCATTGTTGGTGCCCACACAGAAGTGACAGACTATACTTCTACTAAATATACCATTTGCTAAGCATCTCTAAGTGTGAGCCTTGTGTGAATGCTGAGGAGACTGAGTTAAAGGAGTCCTAAGGGGATAACTGTGCTCTCCAACTCTGTCCTTGACATAATATCTTCTTGCATTCTCTCCACATTTCCTTCTATTCTCATAATCCTCCTCCAATATTTGCTCCAACAAAACCCTGAAACCTCTTACCCTTCACAATCTACCCTCACCCTTTCAGGTGTGGAGATTTCATTCTCATGTCTGTGAGCACAATATATTTTATCATTTCTTCTCACAGATTCCCTAAACACATTAATACCATTTGGTTCTGGATTGTTCCTCATTTTCCTCCCTTAAAACATTAGAAATATTTTGGAGTTAACAAATATTCCTTGGTTCTCCACTACTTGCAAAGTAGGCTAAGTATTTTCTCATAACAAGAGTGGTTGTCTTTGAATCACTTTTAGGGAAATCTCATGTGCTTTTCTGAATGGAGTCAAAAGAGATGACAAGCTGAACACCAGTATCAATGTTCAGTCACTGGAATCCTGGGAACACAGCTCTACAAAGCATCAACTTTGTCCCATTTAGCACATTAGTGAGAAATAAATGAAATTAAAATCTTTTATTCTATTAAAATCTTTTATTCTGTTTAAAGCAGCAGTATAAGTTTGAAGTATTACATAAACCCAAGCATTTTCTACCTTCTTTCTTTCTTTTTTATTTTTTTAATGTTTTTATTTATTTTTGAGACAGAGAGAGACAGAGCATGAGCATGGGAGGGGCAGAGAGAAAGGGAGACACAGAATCTGAAGCAGGCTCCAGGCTGTGAGCTCAGCACAGAGCCTGACGCGGGGCTCGAACTAATGGACTGTGAGATAATGACCTGAGCTGAAGTCGGACATTTAACCAACTGAGCCACCCAGGTGCCCCTTCGTTCTTTCTTTTTTAAAGTTTATTTATTTTGAGAAAGAGAGAGGGAGGGAGGGGCACAGAGAGGAAGGGAGAAAGAAAATCCCAAGGAGGCTCTGCACTATTAGAGGGGCTCTGCCCCCATGAGATGTGGGCTCTGCCCCCATGAGATGTGGGGCTCAATCTCATGAACTGTGATATCATGATCTGAGCTGAAATCCAGAGTCCAACGCTTAACCAACTGAGCCATCCAGGTGCCCCTACCTATTTCTTTCTAATGTATGTATACTTTAGGTTATATTGTAGTAAACTAAAAATAATTCAAATTTGATTGTTTTAGGTACTTAGAGAGGATAATAGATGTCCCCCTCAAAACAAAATTAGAAATGACGGTTAAATTGAATATTAAAACTCAATGGATCAAAATATCAATGATATATAAAACTCTAAGACTAGAAAGACCTATTTAAATACATAACCATATCCAAAGAAAGAAGTTGTGATCAGAAGAAGATTGATTAGCTATAGGAGCAGAATCACAGAAGGAATACTGATATAAGTAGGGGGAATTTTAGCCTACAGAACAATTTCAACAATTCCAATAATTTTCAGTAATTTTTATTGAGTACCTACTAGACATCATTTTGGATCTGAAGACACCATAGTGAACAGGGAAGCTAAAGCCCATCTCCCAGACCTTACATTCTAGATGGAAGGGACAAACAATAAAGAAAGAAAGGAGAAATTCCAATTGTTAAAAAGTTCCATTAAGAAGACAAACCAGAGAATAATGTTATGATAAAGCATAGTGTGTGTAGGCAGGGGAGGGATATTTAAATTGGTTTGGTATAGGTTTGGATGAATATACAAAAGATAGTAGTGGCTTAAATGAGATGAAGTTTCTTTT
Source organism: Acinonyx jubatus (assembly GCF_027475565.1). NCBI lineage: Eukaryota > Metazoa > Chordata > Mammalia > Carnivora > Felidae > Acinonyx > Acinonyx jubatus. The sequence continues at coordinate 56,426,762 of NC_069393.1, forward strand.
TCTCCCACTTAAAAGAGGCCTGTAAGTACACAACCCTGGGTTATTTGAGAAATTCATCAGAGACTCAGGCTTTCCAGATCTCTGCTGTACCATCCTTAGTAAATGCCCTTTTTCCCCATGACCCAAAATGACTGCTAGAGCCCAGTCACTGTATTTGATATTCCAGGGAACAAGATGGAAAGGGGGAGAAAGAAGGACATATCTTTTTCCTTTTAGGTACTGTTTTCAAAGCACCACATTACACTTTGTCTTACATTTCATTGGCCAGAACTTAAAGGACAGCATCCAGCTGTAAGAGAGGCTGGGTAATAGAGCCCTTTGGCTGTGTGGCAATGTGCCTAACAAGGGGAGAAAGGGAGAGAAGATATTGGAAAGCAAAGATCTTTCTTGCTGAAGGTGGTCTGGAAAGGCCTCTCTGAGGAGCTAACATGGCCTGAAGCCTCAATAATGAGAAGGAGACAGCCATGAAAAGATGTGGAGGTAGAACATTTCAATCAGAGAAAAGGACAAGAGCAAAATCCCCAAAGTGAGAATGAACTCTGCATATCTCTGGAATCAAAAGAAAGCTAGGGCACTGAAAAAACTGAGGGAAAGGATGCTACAACATGAAGTCAGGAGATTAGCATGTTAGACCTTATGATGGTCACAGTGATGAATTCAAATTGGGGTATTTTCAGTCCCCTTAAAAGGGTCATCCTCATTGTGATAAGGATGAATTTGAGACCATCAAACATGTGATTAGCCCAAGACATGTGATTTATCTACGCTCCATTGTGGTGCCTACAGGCGTGCTGAGCAGTGTTCTCATTTTACATACTCCATCAGTAAAGTGGCTTCTGGTTCTTGAGTCCCACTCTCCTCCCCCGACTTCCTTGGTAACTTTTCTCAGTTGTTGCATTGGAAGGCTTGGGCTTTAAGAAGACTGTGGAAGCATGTCATGAACAGAAATACAATTCAAGGTAGTTAAATCCTGAATTCCCTCAAAATAAACAATCGGCCAAGTAAGATAAGATTTCACTCTCAGCATCCAAGAAAAATACTCAGAAAAGACTCTCTTAACCTTTGTTTGCAATAAAATAAACAGCTCAACAGTTTCCCTTCTGTTTCTCCCACATTTCATATTGGGGTTTGTGGGAAGTGTTCACATCTGCAGAGAAAAGAAAGGGAGCAGCTGGAGAGGCTGTCTCATCTTCCAGCATTTGTTCTCTACAAGCTTTGACAATTGGAGTCACAGAACTTTAAGAAAGTTTAGCTGTTTAAAGATGGATCTAGATTCCCAAAAGATCAGTAGAGTTGTTAATAAAATAATGCCCTATAAGGCGAGTATCTTAGAGGTCTTTCATTGTCTCCACAAATGTCACTCACTCACACACTCAAATATACATACACACACACACACACACACACACACACATACTTGTATACATTTAAATACATATACAATAACTAAACCAGGCCAATTAATTTGCATATGACATATTTTTAATGCATTTGTAGAACCTAGCTGGGCATTCTAGAGAACAAGTTAAAGTCAAGGATTAGTCAAACAAACAAATAGAATTTAAAAAAAAAACATACAAGGAAAATGAGGTCACACAGAGAACCATGAAACAAAAAAGAAGGTGATGCAATAGGAACAGTCAAACTTCAATTAAATGAATGAAAATTACATGATTATTATTCATACGCTCTACTATTGAACATTTACTATAGTCTAGGCAATGTGCTAAACACTTAAATTACCTTATCTCATTTAAAATAATAATGTCAAGAGACAGGTACTGTTATTACACCTATTTATAGTTAAGGAAACTGAGTGCAGAGACATTAAATATTTTGCCAAGTCTGAGAACTAGTAAGTGATGTGGCTGGACTCAAACCAGATCTATCTGAGTCTTAGGCTTCTCATGCTTATGTGATACTCATATGCCATAGGGGTTAGGAAGAAGGGAGGAAAATGTAAAATTTAGCTACATTAATATTAAAATTTTATAATATTTCTACTGGATTATATTCCTATCACAGCTCACCTGAAGTATCATGTCAAATTTAGGACCAAAACTTAAAGACACAGACTTGAAGAGTTAGGAGGTACTGGCTCCCACTACTTCTAGCTATGTGACCTATGAGAACCTCAAGTTCTCCATGGCAAAGTGAGAAAAATATCTACTTTACAGAGTTGATGTGAAGACTGAAGATAATGTGTATGAAGGGAAAAATACAGTGTCTGGCATACAGCAAACAGAAAAGGCACTAAAAATATGGCAGCCAATATATTTATGACTCTTATTCTGAGAGGATGACGACTAGGGTATTGATCATGCTTTCTGAACATTAGTATGAGATGTGAATTCACACTTTCTAAGGGAGTGGTTTCATAACTGCTTTGCATTCTGCTACAAATTACAATTCATACCAAGTTTAAGGTTGAGCTCTTCTGAGGCAAACAAGATAAATCTTTTAAATCTAGTAATTTCACACTCCCCAGAGAACTAAGAGGGACTCTCTCCAGGCTCTTGTCAAAATTATCTCTGAAAAAACAGTCAGTGGGAAAGGAGTCCCAGTGGCTGCTGATACGTTGCCAAGTCCAACACCCGTATCTCTTCAAAGGTCTAGCCCATAAAGAAATATCACTTTGTCTTGACTGACAGCATTTATCTTGGATTTCAAAGTATCAAAGCACTGTTGGTGCCCAAGATGTTTTGTTAAATGATACTAATGTGTTCAATGATCTACATTTGAAAGGCTGTATTTCTGAAGCTGATAAACTCCCCCAAACCCTACTAGTGAAGACCATTTTCAGTATATAAATGCCATCTGCATTCAAAAAACACCCATTATTCACATCCTGCAGAAGCATTCATAGCCTAAAGCCCACTCACAGAGGATAGGGGGTGGAGGCCCTCCCGTAGATGGAGACAACTAAGAAGTCCTTAGAAACACAGGAAAACTACCATCCAGCTCATCCTTACCTCTAGAGCCTAAATGAGTTCTGGGGCAGAAAAACAGAACTGTAAAATAGAAGCCAGTCTTCCTCCTTCTCTTTCTACTGTCACCATAGAAACCAGTATGTTTCTGTGCACAGTTTTTCCACGGGACTATCCTTGCCTCAGATTCTACCAGCCAAAAGTCCCAGACACCAATTCTTCCATGAAATCTGCTTCTTTTCTACTAAGATCATATCTATCAGACCTAAAATCTGGACTGTTGAATCAGCAAAGTATTTCCAAAGAAGTGAGACTGGTATCATAAGTGGTTAAGAGAAGTCATTAAATAGCATTGAATCACAGGGTGAGAAAGCCATTCCATTTTCAATTCTTTTTCTGATTTTCTGATTTATTAAGAAGTCCCAGTGCCATGCTATAGTGTCATTAACATGTCTCCAACACTTGTTAAGTTTTTTTTTTAAGGATTTGGTTTCAGTGCCAAGGAACAGGCAACACTACCTACATAGAATTTAATAACCCTATTTTGTTTATACTGTCTTTATTTTTAGTTACTGTCTTTTTATGGCAAGAGAACTAGTTTTCCATTTATAGTAGTAAGATAAAGTATACTTTCTTAATTCATTTATTTGAATTATTTAAGTTAAAAAGATGAATCAACTATAAAACTCGTATGCAGATAAGGGGAAAATTATGTAGGTGGGTTGAAAATGATTAACGGTTGAAGATACTAGTTACTATATAATTGGAAAACAGATTTAAAAATGTATCCCTCTACTACCCTAGGGCAAAACTAATCTCTCCCTCATCTGTGGTCCCACAGCTCTGTTTGTACCTGTAATACAGCATGAATTCATCTTCTTTGAATTATAGTACATTTCTCATTATCCCTAATGGAGTTAGCTCCTGGAAATCTTGTCCATTTTTTATAGATCCCCTCTCTGTTACACAGAGTACATTCTCTGTGAATGTTGAGTTGGGAACCTAATTCACCTTGGTCCCAGCTGTAGAGTACTGGGAGTCACTTTAAGGATCCTCAGGAGCAACAAAACATAAGATTTCTCTACAGCACACAATCTTCACTACTTGCATTAAAGATCAGTCAATAAACAATCAAGACAGACTTACTAAACTTCCATCACGTTAAAGCCCTTTTGGAAATGCATAAATAACAAGATACTTTTATAATTTTTTCATGATTATAAAAGTTAAACATGCTAACTGTAGATAATTTAGATGATGCAAAAAGCAAAGACCAAGAGGTATATAAATACACATAAATAAACCACAATTCCCACATCTGCACATATCTACTATTAACATTTTAGAATGTTTTCTTCCAGCATCTTTTCTTTGCTGGTTTGTTTTCAGCACTGAGAATGCATTTGTGTATTAAATTGTGTCTCTGCCTTTCATCTTATTCACCTGCATATTCACTCTTGGGCCAGTTTGTGTTTCACTTGTTTTCTATGTACCAGCAACACGAATGACTAAATATGTAGAAACATCAAGAAATACTGAAGTATGGGTATAAATGACCCTTCTAGACTTTTGCCGAGTAGAAGCATTCCATAACTTAACAGGAAACATAAGGAGTTTCAAAAAAGATGTGTTAAAATGTTTCTTTAGATGGAGAACAGCAATGATGGCAGTTTCCAATTAAGGATTAGTCACAGAACCATGGACTGTGCAGGCTGGAAAAAGGCTTAAGAAATGGCTTTATAGACTAGGAACCAAAGGTCAAAATAAAGTTAATGACCTAGTAAAGAACACTCATTAGGAACAGCAGACTCTATTATCTAGCCTCAATGCCAGATGGAGATAAAATATTTTACATTATAATGTAAGTCAATGGGAAACACAGGTGAATGTTCACACAACCTAAGAAGAGCATATCTATTATTAAATGAGGAGCACCTGCATAGCTCAATCCATGCAAAAGTTTTTCATCACCCCAGTGCCCAACCAAGGACACAGCCCTCAATTATTGTTTTGGTAATGATGTGGATTAGTCTCTCTGTCAACGGACTCTTCTACTTCTCACCTATCCTCCGCACGACCACCAGAATAATCTTTATAAATTTACATATAAATTTTATATAAATAATTATACATAAATTTATATATAAATATAAAATAATAATTCATAAATACTATTTTCATCATGTAATTCCCCTTATCACGTTATCTTTAATAGGCACTGTTGGCTAAAAAACGAAGTTCAGATTTCACATTCAGGTCCTCTGAAACCTATTTCCACCAAAGATTCTTATTTTGGGACTGTTTGTAAGAAATTGCACAGGAAAGTAGAGAAGAGTACTAGACTCTGAGTCAGGAGATAAGGGGCTAAAATACCAGTTTTTGCTGCTTGCTAATCAGGTGATCAAGGGCAAGTTATTTAACCTCTATGAATCTGTTTCCTTACCTATAATATAAAGATCAGTAATATTTTTTTCATATAGTTGGGGTAAATAAAAATTAAGTAAAAGCAAAATTAACATGCTTGACACATGGTAGGTATTCAGTTGAAGTCAGCTGAATATGAGTATCAGGTTTCTTCTACCTATAAAATTCAAGGTTTCCCTTCCCCAATCGGTCTCTCCACTCCAATCCAACTCCCATATTTACTTCTCCCAAACAAGAAATTCTGCTGGGCTGACAGCTTGCTCAGAGCCTGGAGCCTGTTCTGGATTCTGTCTCCCTTTCTCTCTGCCCCTCCGCCGCTCACACTTTGTCTCTGTCTCTCTCAAAAATAAATAAACACTAAAAAATAAAAAATAAAAAAAAAACAAGAAAATTCTTCCATTTTCTAGTGCCCCTCCTCTACATCTACACAGATATCACCATCCTTCAAGTTCTCTTCAAAACCTACCCTACTGTGTAAAGTCTATAACAAAACCTTAGTTAAAAATAGACACTGTTCCTTCTAAGCACTCAACTCTCTTAACTTATCCTTGTCTTGTATCATGAACTTTTCATGTATTCAGAATGTATCACCCTAGCAGTATTACATGTCCTTGAGGGCTACTCTTCTGCACTGTTCCTCTTTATATCTCTCATTCATTCAATCATTCATGGAAAGTCCTTGTTGATGAGCACTGAGTTACACTGAGTTCTAAAGGATTAGCAAAAGTTGGCCAGGCAAATAGAGGGAAGAGGGGCTTCCAGATGGAAGGAATAGCTAGAGTGGAGGTCCTGGGGCCAGTAACAAACAGCTTGGCAATTTATGTAACTGAAAAAAAGAGATGAGATAGAGAAACAGAAAGGAATCAGACTAAAGTAAGGTGGAAGAAGAAGTAGTTCCTTCCCCTGAGCATATTCTACCAAAGTGCCACATTTTTTAAAGAGGCCAGTAATACACTGAATTATAGCTGTTAATATTACAATGAAGACTTCAGAGGTAGCAATATGAAAGCTACCAAGGTGACAAAAAAAGGAGGCTGTTAAATGGTGGTGCTTTTTTAAATTACAGTTATTCTACCAACCAATGGTAAGGCTCCCTCAATCTACTTCCTCCCTAACCCTCCCCACTCCAACTCAGTTGACTTTTTTTTTCTTTCTAACTTGCTGATACAGGTTTGATTTCAATCACTTAAAGTAGAGCAATGTTTTGATCTCAGTCACTAATGACAAGGGACTAATCTTTAGAAGAGCAGAGAGGAGGCTTTGTTTGCATGTGGACAAACAATAGATTTTTATACTGCCTCTCTCTATCTCACTGGTCTTGGTATATTTTACTTTCTGATAGTGCCTATTTTATGAACAGTCATTAAACCTAATCTTGACATTACTCTGTTACCCATAAACGTTTTACAAATTGAAATCATCTTCTACCTTAAATTTTCTATTGGGGTTACGTGTAGACCTCCTTCGAGGCTGGAGTTCAGATCATGCAGATCATGCATCTTCTGGGCTATGAAAAAAAGTTAGGGTTTTATGAAAGGGAGTGTATGATCTGGTTTACATTCTAAGATTACCTCTGCCATATGAGCCATGCTTTAGAGGAGAGAGCAGTCAGGAGAAGGTAAAAGACTCCTAAATGTTTTCTTCTGCGTTTTAAGCTTCAGTTTCCAATAAGCTCAAAAGATGATATGAATACAACACACACATGAGGAGGTCATATTTTCTTCTCTCCACTTAAAGCTAGTGGAAGTCTTCCTTCTACAGGTTTTCCCTTATCTAAGCCTTGAGCTACTGAAATGTGAACTGTCTCCAAACCATCTAAATTTGAAACTTCCCTATGTTTTGTCTCAACACAAATACAGGCTCTTTCTGGGAAAGTCTGAGGAGAGCTCATGAGATATTTGTGTGTTTTATTTAGTTTTTCAAGTGGAAAAACAATAGACATTTCCCTGTTTAAAAGAAAAAACAAATCTGTTGACTTACATACAAATAACTCAAACCAGCTGACCTTTAAAATGTCAAACTTCACATGTGGTCAAGCTTCAGACAGACTCTAAGCTAAGTTTGGAAAAAAAAAATAATTTCAATAATGAACTGGTAAAGCAAGTAAAGTAAAATATTTGGATGATGATTCAGTTGAGTAACCACTAGTGACCCCAAACTGCCACTTGTTACGGATAGATGCCTTGTAAGATTTTAACTTGGGAGAGTTCAGAAATGACCCAATTATGGTGGGTGTCTTTCCAAACTGACCAGGGGCTAGAAGCAAGAGGAGAGGGAGTATCTGATCCACTCAAGATTGAAATGCTTAGGCCTTAGAGAATACTGGAAACAAGTCTATCATACACATGACTCATTTATTCCTGGATTAAATAACGAATTTTTTAGATCAAGGACTGACTAAAATCTTTATAGGACTGAAAATTTAGTCCTACACATCTCTCACCATGTAATTAAAAATAAAAACAATTATTAACCTGTAAAGGAAAAAAAGTATAAGGAAGCCCAACGAATTTCTAATTTTCTCCTTTGTGGCCACTTTTATGCCTTTTTAAAAAAGATATTTTTCTGGCGAACCTTTTTTTTGTTAGCACCCTAAGCATATGCATAGTTTTCCTTTTGGGTAATCAGCACTGTCTGGATCCCCATAGCTATGTTATTTGGGTTTCTGATCATCAATATTCCCTGACTTCTATAAAGTTACTACACATCTTCCTTGACTTACAATGGTGTTATGTCCCAATAAACCCATCGTAAGTCAAAAATATCCTAAGTCAAAAAATCATTTACACCTAACCTGCCAAATACCCTAGCTTAGCCTAGCTGACCTTAAATGTGTTCAGAACACTTACAATACTTTATAGTTGGGCAAAATCATCTAACCTGAAACCTATTTTATAATAAAGTATTGAATACTTGATGTAATTTATTGAATACTCAAAGTGAAAAACAGCATGGTTGTATAGGTGCAGAATGGTTATAAGTATATGGATTGTTAGCCTCCACCCCCTGCACCTGCCCCCCACCCCACCCAGATCCCATGCCTGACCAGGAGCTGTGGCTCATTGCTGCTGCTGCCAAGCATCAGTAGACAGTATCATACTATATATTGCTAGCCCAGGAAGACATCAAAATTTAAAAAACAAAGTACAGTTTCAACTGAATGTATATCACTCTCACACCATGGTAAAGTCGAAAAATTATAAGTCAAGCCATCTTAAGTCAGGGACCATCTATTATAGACTCTTATGAAAGTACATGTTTACATAAATCAAAGTCACTTTATATTACCAGATAATTAAGTGGCTATCTACGATAAAAAGGGGGTGGGGGTAATATGACTTCCCAATGAGATTCCTATTGGGTCTTCTCATTTGTCACATAACAAACTAACTACTCAAGGCTGAACATAATGTATATGTTTATTCACCAGGAAAAATTTATCTTGGCTGACAGAAAACTACATAAAGCCAAGTTTACATAAGCCAAGTCTTAACAAACCAAGGCTTTTTATATGAACCTTTCCTTTTTCCATTTGCTCTTCAGCATTAGAAAGGAAATGTCCACTGCTCATTCCTACTTCAGATAGTTAGTAGTTGCACTTGTCTGAGGCCCAATAACAACTATTTTTGCCCAGACTCCCCTTATTCTACAGGAAAAGAAAAATGCCACAAGAAGTCTCAAGGTGGCAAATGAACAAGTCTGTACTTTAACCTTCTCTTCTTTATGTGTCTGGTTTTGTCTTTCTAGGTAGGTAAGTGTTCATGTTGGTCCTTCCTTGAGGTTAACTAAAAAGCAGCATGATGAGGGTTCTAGAAGTTATCCTTGATTGAAGACAAAATGTATTATGGCATTAAGCCATTCACATCTCCATTACTGTCTTTAGTTCCTAACCATTGATCCAAGAATTTGCACTAGTCTGACCTTAGAGGCCCCTTGCAACTCTAACATTTTATAATTACAGACACTTCTCTAGCTCAATGAAGGCAAGGATAAAGTTAAATTAGTGGAAAATTAATGATTTGGCAACTCTGTTCAATCAAGTGCGTTGATACTAAAAAGCACATCAACTTAAGTAATGCATCCTTTTCTCTTATCTTTACATCCCTTGAACCAGGGCAGTGCTTAACACAAAAAACTGGCCTAAAACAGACTTTTTAATTGCCCCAAGTATCTGAAACCACCTTGCAAATTTCTTGAGTGAAAGAGGATTATTTCAGGATCAGAATGTATAAAGGCAAATGGTGATCAAACAACATGTCACATTTGTGAAAGAAAAGAAGCTTCTTATAGCATGGAGCTCAGGGTGCTTGAAGAGAGAGATGAAGCAAAAAGATGTAGTCAGGAACCAAAGTATGTGTATGTTACATTTTTAAAAGTCATTTTCCCCTCCCAGAAAAGCTTAAATGGAGCCAATAAAGAATTTGACCATGAGAGTAATCAAATTTGTATTTTATATAGATGTCTCTAATTAAATTACAATCATTTGTGATATGGTACACAGAGCCACCAAAATGGAAGCTATATTTACTTCCCTGATTCAAAGCAGTTTAAACCTTGGAGATAACAACTAAGGAACACAGGGTTACTGAGAAATAATTAGTTGTATTTTTTCCATTTATTTCACTCATTATATAATATAATGAAATTATATAATTATAATATAATTATATAATATAATGAAATTATATAATATAAATGAAATGTGTTTCACTCATTATATAATATAAATGTAACAACAACAATAACATCAACAACAAATTTCATTCTTTCAAACAATGTGAATCTGTAGAGGAATTATAATTTTTATTTTTAATATCTGTTATTATTTAATTTCTGTTATTGTCCTAACATTGTTTTGTGTTGTTTTGCTTGCCATCTCAGGTGCAGAGGGTAGAAATAATTATACTCAGTTCTTGACATATCATCATTGTCAATTTTTGCAAAGCCCTTCTCTTATTGCATTTATTTTTTTATTTCTCTTTATACTCATACCACATTCAAGTCCTCCTATCCTTAAGACAGACAATGACTTAAATGTGTGTAACATATTTTTCTTTGCATGTGCTTTTATAAATGTACATTATTTTGTGAACATTTGTATTTTTAATTCATATAAATGGTTTTGTACTATTTATTGCTGTTTTCTTTTGCAATGCTTTTATGATCCATCCATGTTGCTATGCATAACAACAAACTGGTTGTTAATTGTTGCATAATACTTGTTGTGTAATCACCACATTTTATCTATGCATTCTCCCAGTAATGAACACCCAGACTGCCCTAACTCCCTCACCACAAGTAAAACTCAACAAATACCCTGTACATGTCCCTTTATAAACCCACATGAGAATTTCCTTGGAGTAAAAAAACATGAGTGGAATTTCAAAGTCAGAGAGTAAGGATACTCTTTATTTGTTCTGCAGAATGTCTGTACTAGCCTATAATCTCACCAGTAGTACATGAGGGTCCCCATATCCCTTGTGCTTGTCAACACTTGGCTTTATCAAACTTTCTAACTTTGCTGGTCTAACAGGTAGACGGTAGTATCCCATTGCTTTTACAACGTGTATCTTCAGAATTATTAATGATTTTGAGCACAGGTTCCCTAGATTTTACGGTTTTCCCCAAAATAAATTTTCTGTTCCTATCCTTCACCTATTTTTCTTTTCTTGTTGATTCCAGGAGCTTCATATATAACCAAGATATTAATCTCTTATTGGTTATACACATTGCCTATATATTCTCTTATTCTGTCATCTGCCTTTAACTTTGGCCCTGGAGGTTTCATTGCACTAAAAACCCTTAATTTTAATTTACCACTGTTTGCCTTATGGTTTGTGCCTTAAAATTTTGTCAAGAAGTCACTTATTGAGCCCTTGGATCACACATATATTCACTTCTATTTTCTTCTATTAACTTCATGGACTTACCGTTCACATATAGGTCCACTGATTTATGGTGCCACCTTATCATACATAAGTAACACACACAGATGGATTGTTCTTTGAGATCTCTATTCTGCCCCATTGGGCTGTTTATTTGGCATTGCATCATCATTTATGCAATAAATAAAGCAACTTTGCTACTGTCTTTCCTTCTTCCTCTCCTCTCTCACTTAGCTCAACTCCCTATCAACTCCCATCCTAAAAAGCTTAAGATTGCCACCAGAAGGAAGACAATAATCCTAGTGTTATTTTTATATCAAGTCCTACCCCTATCAACATAGCAGAAAGAATTTTAGTTCCTAGAAATGTAGTTTCATTTGATGCAGTTATCTCTCAATGTATTTATAAGATATATATTTTGGGGGACAACTCCATGTGGGCATGTTCCTTATTTACAGATCAAAAACACTTTTGATAAAGATGATTTTTTTTTACTTTTTAACATTTATTTATTTTTGAGAGAGAGAGAGAGAGAGAGAGGGAGACATAGAGTCCTTAGCAGGCTCCAGATTCTGAGTTGTCAGCACAGAGCCCGAGGGGGCTCAAACTTGTGAACCACAAGATCATGACCTGTGCCGAAGTTGGACACTCAGCCAACTGAGCCACCCAGGCACCCAAGATTTTTATATATTTTTGAATGCTTATTTTTTGAGAGAGGAAGAGAAAGAGAGAGGGAGACAGAGACAGAGACAGAGCGTGAGTGGGGCAGGAGCAGAGATAGAGGGAGACACAGAATCTGAAGCATGCTCCAGGCTCTGAGCTGTCAGCACAGAGCCCAACATGGGGCTTGAACTCATGAACCGGGAGATCATGACCTGTGCCAAAGTCGGACACTTAGCCAACTAAGCCACCCAGGCACCCCTACATGATCTCTTGTTAAGATGATAAATTATATATTTGGATTCCTGAGTCATGTAATAGTAACATCATCATGTTGAACTGTGTGTGTATTCTTCTAGATTTTACTAAGCAACCCAAAAAATTCTGTGAATGTTTTTTTCTTACAAGAACTGCAGAGGCTTCCACTGTAGAATATAATTTTGCAATGATATGTACAAATCAAGTGGGAATAATAAACTATACTAATGAACTATAAACTTAAGGTTAATTGTACCTTCCATCAATCAGCGGTTGTGGTAACCCTTACCAAGAAAACTCTTAACAAAGTAGTAACACAAAAAATGACAGTGTTTGTAATTTTCTATTTGAGCTATATAAGCATGATTGCCAGTATGTCAAAATTGCCTGAATAAATAAGCCATCTTCTGTCTAGGTGAACTACAAGTCACAACTTTGCCACAAAGAGAGAAAAATCTTTCATAAAAAGCTGTTACCCAAGTAAAAGTGCTAAGCTGATACACTAATTTCAAAATATCCCTCCAATATATTGCTATCTAAGAATACTCAAAGAATTTCCTGCCCACAAACATCTTTGTCTCTGAAGGTAACTTCTCACATCTAATAAAGTGCTGTCTCCAAAGTAAAATACCCAAGTCCACAAAACATAAAACAGCACCTGCGATGTAAATATATTACTTCTGAACTAGATGGTTTTGATGATCACATCTTAGTGGTATCAAAAGGTAAATCCCAAATTTGCTTTAGTAAACATGAACAACTTATAAGAACAAGAATATAGCATTTTTTCACTAGGCTAATATGCTCATTTTTGTCGTTGGAATTTTCCACAAGTATATTTGGGTAATGTTTTAAATCTGTCTGTATTTTGCAAATTGCCTTTTTTCTACCTGTCTGTATTCTGCAAATTGCCTATAATGAGCAAAATGGGCAAAAGCAAAATAATTCATTTAATAAAAAAAAACTATACTCATCCTTATCATGCACCATATCCCCACTACCAACCCCACCACACACATACACAGTAACAAAAGAGAAGTTCAAAACATAGGGGAGCTTGAGTGAGTAAAGAGAATAATCTGTAATGCTAAATAAAATACAGGTTTCTCCTGCTAGCTGGAAGTCTGGCATTCCTGTGAAACCTTTTGTAAGTCAGAATGGCATAAAGTGAAGAAATGATTACCATTTTGTAAAAGGGAAAATCCCCTTTTTTAGGTTTGCAAAAGCAGGTATTAATGTAGGTCTTTCATAAAAGCACAGTGGCTTAAAAGACATTTTCAGACAGCAGGGGTAACCTGTATCTTAACGTGGGATTTTAAAAGCCTGCATTGGATTGGGGGTGGGGGGGGGGCGGGGTGGTGCCTGGGTGGCTCAGTCTGCTGAGCATCTGACTCTTGGTTTCTGCTCAGGTCATAGTCCCAGGGTCTTGGGATGGAGCCCAGCATCAGGCTCTGAGCTAAGCATGGAGCCTGCTTGGCATTCTCTCTCTCTCTCTCTCTCTCTCTCTCTCTCTCTGCCCTTCTCCCCCACTCTCTCTCTCTCTAAAAGAAAAGAAAAGAAAAAATAAAGACTGCAACTTTATAGAGAAAATAATTACCTGGTGATCAAAGAAAGAGATCATGGAAAATTCCGAGTTACATGTTAGGCATGATAATTCAACTCTGGGCCCAATATATTCATTATAAAGTAACTGAAAACCTTACTGCTTAGGTAACTTTTACTCTCTCCAGCTAAAAACACTAACTGAAGATGACTATAGATGTACTATTTTGGAAGCAGGGAACTGATGCTAAATAAAGATAACATCAAACCTTTAGTAGTGGGAAAGCTTAACGTTATCAGTTTTGTTATTCTGGTATTCAATACAGCAGATGAAATGCTAGATGTATCTTCTTTGGATGAATAACAGCTACATTAAAGCTGAATTATAGTAATTATAAAATAATTAAATAATTATTTAAAATTTTCACTTGTGTTTGGGTGACTGCCTCTCATGCAATTTTATTAAATTTAATAGAGAAACTGCAAGAGATGCTGAGATTATAATGTTGCTATATCTGGCTGAATCAGTTGTACTCAGCTGCATACTTACAAACTAAAAATCTACTGTGAGATCACACTAATCATTCAAAGAAAAGAAACAACAGCCATCTCTTTTTTCAAGACCTTTGCCCTTCTTTTTCCTGGCTATTTCTCTGTATTTCTATCAGAGGAATGAACTAGAAGGAGAGTAAGTATTCAAAGAAAAATGTAAGCAGATGTAATTTTTTGGGAAGTTTTCTCTCATATAGAGTCACCAAGTCCATGTGTTTCAAGAGCTATAAGAGCAGAAGTGAGTGAGGATAAGGAAAGATTATTCAGCAGAGAATAATTCAGACAACATACAGGCTGGAACTAGGTTAGGCTTCTAGCACTCAGTTCACCTGAACAAATTATTGGACCTATGGGATTTCCTCAAAATTCAGAAGAGTTCAGATTCAGAAAACTTGAGCTCTGGAAGGAATCTTATCAAGGCTAATCAATACTGGTTTCAGAAAGACAGTGGAACTAAGAAAAAGACTGTTTTTCTCCCATAACATAGTAGAGTAGTTTCCAAGACTTGGTCCACTGTTCTTTAAAATTCTTTACTTAACCAACCTTTCTACTCTGTTCTACAGCTCCATTTCAGGCGCCCTTATTTCACATATGATTTACCATAACAACCTCTGAAACAGACTTCATGATTTTGGTCTCTCAGCCCTCACCCAGAATTCAACTATGTTAGTCCTATATTTTCCAGATTTTCCCTAAATGAAATTTCTATATTCCCTCAAGGAAAGGAACCATGTCTTATATTTCTCCTGTATCCCCAATAAAGCCAAGTACAACAATAGTTAAGAGTAGTTAATATACATCAACTAATTAAAGACTTACTATGTGTAAGGCACTGTTCTAAATGCCTTTTGTGTATTAATTCATTTAATCCTTAAAATAACCCAATGTGGTAGTACTATTTTAATTCTTATTTTACAGGCAAGACTTACCCAAAGCCACATGACTGGAAATGATGGAGATAGGGTGAGGGAGTTGTAGCCAAGTAATTTAAAATATAGACTCTGTATTCCATTATTTTCTATGATGGGGGTTGGGGGGCAGGGAGGGATGAATGCATATTAAATTTCTCAGTAAGAACTTAGCATGGGTGGCTAGAAAGATATTCAGAACTTAATATACTTTAAAAAGACAATCCTTAAGCATGGCTAAGCTGTGTTTTGTAGATACTGCCATCCCTCCGTTTATGGTTGGCAACATAATCATTCCTCACACTTGAAGTAAGCAACTGTTTGTACTTTCATAAAAATGGAGTTGACAGTGATTACTATCTGTAGTAGACTAAAAAATGGTCCCTCAAAATATCCATCATGTCAAATCCATGGAACTTATGAATGTCACTTTATTTTTTTAAAAGGGTCTTTGCAGATTGAATTAAAGAACAAAGATGAGATCCTCTTGGAGTATCTGTGAGGGCCCTAACACCAATGTCAAGTGTCCTTATAAGAGATACACAGAGAACAGATAGAAAAGAAGGAGGCAATGTGACCAGAGGCAGAGATTGAAGTGATGGAGCCACAAGCCAAGCAATGTCTGGAACTACCAGAAGCTCGAAGAGGCAAGGAACAGAGACTCCTCAAGAGCCTTCAAAGAAGCAGGCCCTTGACAACACCTTGATTTTGAACTTTTAGCCTCCAGAACCATGAGGAAATAAATTGCTATCGTTTACGCCACCACATTTATAGTAGTTTGTTATTGGAGCCAAAAGAAGCTACTATACTATCCATCTCCTACCTGTAATAGACACACATTCCTGGAACAGAGTGTGTTTTGTGTATCTCTACAGTCTTCACTCTTTCAATCTAGTGTAGTGCCTAAGAAGCATGGTTATAATGCCAATAATATTTGTAAATAAGAATGGAAATAGGAAACAGGAGGGCTGATTTACTACATAAAAATTGTGACCTTGGTAATTAATCTATTCACTCAATAATCATACACTGGAGACTTACTATTGTGCCAGGCAGTGAGCTGGGTAACCAGAAGTCTTCTATGAAATTAAGCTAACAAACATGATCTCTGCCCATATGTCATTCTGAATGACATATTACATTATCTTATAATGAATACATTAACAGTGTAAGAAGATTCATTGTAAATTCACAGGAGGGAAAGCTAACCCAACTTAAAGGTGGTAGAGTCTGGAAGGAAGTCACTTAACCTCTCTGAGACTTCATTATAAAACATAAAATAAAATAGCAGAGGAGAGATAAATACCATATGCCTTAGAGAACTGTTGTGTTCTCATTTAAAATAGGTTCTTTGTAATAATACATGTTTCATAAAATGCTTATATGTACCTAGCATTGTGGTAGGTATTTAAAAAAAATTTTTGAGTACAGTTGACACACAATGTTACAGTAGTTTCAGGTGTACAATGTAAGTAATTCAACAAGTTTATACATTATGTTATTTTCACAAGTGAAGCTACCATCTGTCCCCATACATCACTATTACAGTATCACTGACCATATTCCTCATGCTGTTGTGCTATGATTTTATACAAATTATCTCATTTAATTCTCACAACACAATAATTATTTTATCTATATAAATGATATATTAATTATTTATAATATATGTGAAATGCAGGTTTCTTAAATTTTCATATTTGTGAATATATATTTCAAATATTTACAGCATACATGAAATAATATATTATTATTTCACCAATTTTATAAAAAGAGAAACACGGGGCGCCTGGGTGGCTCAGTCGGTTGAGCGACCAACTTCGGCTCAGGCCATGATCTTCCGGTTCATGGGTTCAGGCCCCATGTCAGGCTCTGTGCTGACAGCTCAGAGCCTGGAGCCTGCTTAGGATTCTGTGTCTCCCTCCCTCTCTGCCACCCCCCCGCCCCCACACTGTCTCTCCTTCAAAAATAAATAAACATTAAAAAAAATTTAAAAAAAGAGAAATAGATTTAGGGACAATAAATATCATGCTCCAATCTACACAGCTAGTAAAAGGTAGAGCCAGCCTTTGAACCAGGCTTAAAAGCCTCAGGTTGTAACCACTACATCATATTACATGAATGTTAAAAATTGAAAATATTGCTAGATAAAGCATTCGGTAAGTATTTGTTAAATAAACATGTACCTCTGAGCAGGTGTAAAAGATAAAGGAGACGCTATACAGTCTCAAAGAAGTCATCTTCCATCAGTAGGCCCTCAAAAGACAAACAAAAAAGAGGTGTAGGGTAGTACCAACAAAAGTGGCAAAAATAACCTGGCAATCCGGTGCTATTTTACCAAAGTTGCACTTTGACTAACCACTGACTTGTTCTGTGATTTGAAAATAATCATGTTATTTACTTTGGCTTCTAATAGTAACCTGATAATAAATTCAAAGTTTTCCTTTATAAGTCTACTCTGAGAAATAGACAGTAATACAGTATGTGGTAACTTTTATGATGTTACCTGCTCTTCTTAATTCATTCAAACATTTTAAAAGTCCTAAAAATTGAATGTAGAGATGTCTGTGACTTTTCAACTGACTCTTATTTTTGCCAATTCTGTATGTACAAATTTGTCCACTTGCTAAAAAATGTATTTGTATCCCTAAAGGCGATACTCATGTTGCTCTTGTGGTCATTTGCAAACAAGTGCAAAACCACAAAAAAATGGATGTCCGACTCCCATGTTCCCAATGGAGGCCAAACAAGATGATCAGCTTTTAAACTGTAAGCAAGTGTACTTTTCCTAGCCTATTTTATGCTACATTTTCACATTATTGTGCCTTTTATTGATGATTTTACCATTTAAGATGGCTCCCAAGCATAGTGCTTAAGTGCTCTTTAGTGTTCCGAAGTGCAAGAACTCTGTGATGTGCCTTTCAGAGGAAATAGGTGTAGTAGATGAGCTTCCTTCAGGCATGAGTTCTGGTGCTGCTGGCCTTGAGTTCAGTGATAGTGAATCAATAACAGAGTACCTCCAGAAAAGGGACCCACTCCAAATAGAGCTAAAATAATATCTATTGTATGTGGCAAAGCTATGGAAAAAATGGAAAAGCAGCTAAATTTGTGGATTCATGATATGATCAGTTAAAAAGAAAAGAAAAGAAAAGAAAAGAAAAGAAAAGAAAAGAAAAGAAAGAAAAGAAAAAAGGAAAGGAAAGGAAAGGAAAGGAAAGGAAAGGAAAGGAAAGGAAAGGAAAGGAAAGAAAGCATAGAAGACAGCATCATTGTGAGGCTGAAAGCCAAAGAAATTTGCAGTCACATTACCCAGGGTCAGGAAGATGTTACATCCTTCTCAGCTAGTAGAACATAACTACTACAGTAGTTTATTTAAAAAAGAAACAAATATAAAGAAAGAAATCCTTTTTTATTGATACACTTTTCAAACATCATCTCTATTTTCCAAAAGACTATTGAAGCAACAAAAGGAGAAATGTCTACAGAAGGAATTTACAAGGCAAAGAAAAAAAGAGAAAGCCACACTGGATTGCCCTCGGAATAAAGAAAATTATTCTAAACTTGAAGAAAGAGGCAAGATACTCATTTTTGCATGGCTTAATTAAAATGTAACACATTCCATATCAGATGAATACCACAGACAGGTAATTATTACTACAAGTGTCTTCATTTTGATAGTTCTCCACACGAAACCAACTCAGCCTACTGAAAGGTCGGGCATTTACAGTCAGAGATCTTGGTTCAAATATCTGTTACATTCTGACCTATATGCCTATGGACAACTCAACACTTCTTAGCCTCATCTCTAAAAAGAGGAAATAGTATCACATAGCTTGCTTGAAAAATTAAATGAGATAATCAATGGTAAGCAGTCAGCACATCATAAAGATTTAGTAATGTCAGTAGATCATTGTTATTATTTTTTATTCCTCTGTTAAAATGATGGATATTGGAAATTCCATACAGATGAACCCAACATTATTGTACAGCCCAATGTCTAGTATTAAATAAACAGTGAAGACAATATTTTTGTCTAGTAACTATATATTTTGGCTGACAAGTCAAAATGTTTTTCCCCTATGGTTTAATCTCTGCTGTGGTTTGACTACGAATTTGGAGTAGGATATTATAATTAGAACCTCTCCAAATTCTGACAATTTCAGTAGCTATCCTTCATGAAATCATTAGCCAAGATAGTAATATGTTTATTTTAGGTGGCAACTTTCCAATGTACTAAGTATATGAAATATTGAGAAATTGTCCAACCATCGGACAATTGAAAGAAGATCTCATGTGCAATCAAATCCACATTTATATAACCTGGTTTTGCATAACATATTACTTGTCAAATAATCAGATTCTCACACTGCCTAAGCTACTCCCTGTTTTCCTCAACAACTTAACTCTTTCATGCTCACCATCTGCCCTCTCATCCCCAAGTTACTATCCTTGTGTATTTCTTAATCCCTATTCCCAAAGTTCCTATCCAGCGTTCCTCTTCCTAGATGTCTGAATCAGTGTGATGTAAATGGGAAGAACATGAACTTGGGAAACAAAATACTGAGTTCAACTCTGGCTTTACCACATGCTACCAAGTCCCTTAACATTCTCATCCGGAAAATGAGGCTTATACCCTCACAGGGTTAGTGTGAGAGTCATTGAAATAACATATATGAAAGGATAGCATAGTATTCAACTTACTGATGGGTTCAAGAAATGTTCATTCCTCTGGTTCCATGAGGAGATACAAACAGTCTTTAGGTAAAAGAACTCTCGACTACGGAAAGTTTAAAAGTCCATTTCCAATACTGACGTCTTTAAAAAAATTTTTTTAAATGTTTATTTATTTTGAGGGTGCCTGGGTGCTCAGTCAGTTGAGCTTCCTACTTCAGCTCAGGTCATGATCTCGTGGTTAGTGAGTTCGACCCCTGCGTCGGGCTTTGTGCTGACAACTTGGAGCCTGGAGGCTGCTCCAGATTCTCTATCTCCCTCTCTCTCTGTCCCTCCCCTGCTCATGCTCTCTCTCCCTCTCAAAAATAAATAAACATGAAAAAAATTTTTAAGAGATAGAGAGAGTGCAAGTGGGGAAGAGGCAGAGAGAGAAGAAGACTGCAAGATCATGGGGCTCGAACTCACAAACTGCAAGATCATGACCTGAGCTGAAGTTGGACACTTAACCGACTGAGCCACCTAAGCACCCCTGACATCTCTTTTAATTTCTTGTTCACTATTGTCACCTGCATAGTGGCTATTTCTACCCCTATATCCTTCTCCCCTCCCAACTAATATATCTAAAACCAGTTTGTCTTCTTGAATATCTTGTGTCTACCACTATTATTGTTTCTTCCTTACTGCTCTTTTTAAAAAGTCAATCCTATCCTTGCATTCATACATTCTTTTCTATTTTCCCTAATGTCTCCTTAACTAATACGTGAGTCCTAGATTAAATAGCATCTTCCTCACTGGCCTCATTAATTTTGTACTTATCTGAAATCACTGCTTCTAACTTATAACTGCAAGAAAATGCCTCTTCTGTTTTTCCCCTCAAAAATTAGGTTTTGTTTCATCTTGATCAATATACATTTCAAAATATTTTTCAAGAAAAAGGTGCGGCCCCCATTAGCAATTCAGGTAACGAGATAAAAGGTCACCTGTCATTAAAAAAAAAAGAAAGAAAGAAAATTCCCATTGATCTGAATAATGTCATCTAAAGCTCTCTTTCAACTGATATGGAATGTGCCCTCTCTTGTAAAGAACCTGGGGCAGTGAGGAGAGATGGATGTAAAGTTGCCAAGTTACAAGATATTTAAGTTAACCAGAAAACGACAATAAAAACAGATGAAAGAGCTGAGACCTGGGTGGGGCAGCTGGGATGCCCTATGGAGAAAGTTTTCTCAGTGAACTCAATAGATTCCCAGCACTTATAACACACACATACAGGCAAATAAATTCCTGGCTCGGTTTTTAGGGTAGTCATTGAACACCTGATATTTAAAAGCAAAGGAAATAAATCTTATTAATTCCTAAAAAGAAGGAATAAAAGAAAGTCAAGAATCAGGGAGAAAGAGTGTTTAAGCATCTAAAAACAGATGTGGCCAATGTCAGAGTTGCCAATAACCAATCAGTCAAAGGCCAAGACAAAATCATGGTAAAGGAAATTCACTATGCATTCCAGGTAATATTATAATCCTAATAAAAAATAAATTAGGAATAGGTAACTTGTAGTTACAATTCTATTCCATTCCATTTTAATCCAAAATATCTTTCAATTTTTTTACCTTTAATTCAACCAATACTGTTATATTTTAATAGTTAATTATTTCAGGGCAAAAAACTCTAAGTCTAGAGTCTGGATTATGTGGCTAACTACTTGAATTACTTGCTGTAAAGAAACCATGAAGAACAGTTGCCAAAAAACTTGAGTTGGGAACCACTCTGTTGGGTAACCTTGAGGTAAGTCACTCAAACTCTTTGAGACTTGTTTCCACTCAACAAATAGTATTCCTACAACCAATATTTACTGGCTCCTACTGGGTGCCAGATAATATGTTAAACAATGGTTCTTGTCATAAAAGCACTTATAGGAACATGGTAGTTTAGAAAACATGTCAAATGTGTCTTTCAGCTCAAAATTTAACTAAAATCTGTTCATCTATATTCCAAAATAAAGCAAGGTTCTGGGGCCCTAGCAACAGGGACACTGAAGAGATTATAAGCTTCCATGGATACGCTTAAAAGATTCTGTTCTGGTGATAGGAAAGATACTCTATCCTTCTAAAACATGCAATCACTTCACATTATCTACACATACATATAAAACACCTTAGCTTGTTCTTCAGAACTTTTCACAATATACCCCAACATAACTTTCTAAATTCTTTCCTACCGTTTCTCAACTCAAATCCAATGCCCCAGTCATACTATCTCTACAATTGATCATCCATATTCCCACCTCTACTTTTTTCCTCATACCATTTGCTAACACGGAATGACTTTCCTAGCCTTTATCTATCAAATGTATATCCATTTTTCAAATGTCTATTTCATTCACCCATTCACTCAAAATTTAGCATCTACAACATGTAGGCTCTGAGAATACAACACAGAGCAAAACACAGTCCCTTATATTCAAATGGGAAATGGCAGACACTAAAGGGATAAACAAAAAAATAGAAAATATAGAGAGAAATAAGGCAGAAGAAGGGAGCTAGAGAGTGTTGAGGTCAGAGTGAGGACTGGTATTCTACGTAAATAGCCAGGAAATGTCTCCCTGACATTTGAACAAAGACTGGAAGGAAGTGAGAGACAAGTCACACAGTCATCTGAGGGAAGAAATTTATAAGCAGAAAAATAGCTAATGCAAAAACCTTTACATAAAAGCATACTCTACATTTTCGAGGAAGAGCAAGGAGGTCAGTGAGGGTGACAAATGCGAGGGTAAGAGAAAGGTGAGAGAGGGAGCAAGCAGTAGCCACGGTGGGCTGGGTGGCAGATGGCAGACCACAGGGCCTTCTAGGCCACTATAAGAACTGTGGCTCTGAGAAACAGGAAGCCAGTGGCAAGTTTTGAGCAGAGGAGTTGCATGCTTTGACTTAGGTTTGCAAGGATCCATGTTTTTATGCCAATGAAAGTAAAGGATAAAAGAGGGAGAAAGAAGTATTGTACGTTTTGAGAGAAGAGAAAGTGGGGAGAAAAGGAGAATAAATAGACAAGAAAAACAGTAAGACTGTTGAACACGACTAAGGCCTATTTCAAGTGACTGAAATCATGAAATTAAAGTGAGCCTGGTTAGGAAGGCGGCATATTTTTCTCTAGCCACATAAAACTGCTTGGGAGCAGTTCTGAAGCAGGCATGAACTGCTTCAGAACTAAAGCTGCACCCAGACAACTCCACTCTCCAAAACTCTCCCTGACCATTCAGGCTTCACCCTCTAATTTAATCGGTTCTACAAATATTTCTCTAAGGACATACAGCACTGACTTCTTTCCACTCATGTATAAAGAAACCAACTGCATCTTTTATCAATTGTTTCGTTTAACTTTATCTTGCCTCCCCAACCAGATTTTAACTTTCTTAAAGACAGAGATAATATATTAGTGCATATTCCTAAATACAGGATAGACTCATATGTAAAGGAAGGTTACTTTTTAAAAATAAATGTGAAAAATGACAAAAATATATTTTACTACATAAAATTGTTTAGTGTTCCCTTGGGCTTTAGAGAACTAGAATAGTCCCTTTCCCCTTTAGCTTTCCACCTTCCTTAGAACTATTCTATAATTTAAATAGTTGTTTTTTCATAGTAACTGGTTTCTTTTTTTTTTAAATACAACTTCTTCAGTAATAACTCTCTAAAAGGGCCAAAATAAGACATTTTAAAATATAAAATGTTAATGTATTCCAGAACACAGGCATGAGATTATGTTGCTGCCAATCATTTACTGAGGAGATTTAAGGGGAAGCTGAGGCAATGATGGTTTTATTTCCAAGCCACAGCCCAGCTCTGTGTTGAATCACTGAAGCAAAGTAAGATATAATTCAATTAATTCATTTTCATTGAGTACCTAATATGGAAAAATACTGTGCTAGATCTGTGGAGGACATAATGAAGAATAAGAAAAGCCCTGCAGTTGAAAAACTTATTATACAAGAAAGGACTCACAAGGAAGAGTAGAACAATGTGTGTAAAGGAGAGCCAAAGTGCTAAAGGGAAGGAATAACATCCCTCTTCCTTACAGGTATTCTCAATGGTGATAGCCAAGTGTGGAGTAAATTAAGATGTGATGTAGGAGTCAAAAAATCTCCATACTATCCTGGTTAAAATCCTGGTTATCCTTCTTTAGAGCTGTTTGACTTTGGACAAATTATTTAACTTCTCGGAGTCTTAGTTTACAACAGGGATAATAGTTGAATTAGGAATTGCTATAGTTAACCAATATCCAGTTTTCTAGTTCTGAGTATACGGGAGGATTAGACATTCTTATGCTCTCTTTGATCTCTCTGACCTCAAGATTTGCCTCAAGATTTGCCACCCAGTTATTCAGCAGTAAAAATTTAGGCTATAAGACTGCCTAAACTCTGAAATTTGTGCTAAAATAGAAGAAATTGCAAGGAACACAAAGCAGAGACTAACTGCCTGGAAATGCTGGGTAAGGCTTCACAAAAGACCCACCTTTTGAGCTGAGTCTTAAAGGATGAGGAGAGCCAGAGAGGGCTGCATATACAATCACATAAAAATACAATAGTCATATTCTGGAAAAGACAAGTTGTTCAGACATATAGAATGTCCTATAATTTTACAGTGGGATTTGTTAAAATTGAACATAGTTGTCCTCTTGGACATCAAAGTTTTGGAATGACCCTGTCCCCTCTCTGTCACAGGCTAGCTCCCTTAAAAAACTCATATAACTGCGATTCATTAAACCTTGCAACCTTTCTTCTGAATATATTTCTATTTTTATTCTTCACTACCTCTTCAGTTAATAAGTCCCATAAGTTATATAAAAGAGTTCTTCCTATTATTATATTCATGCTTCCATCAATGGAAGAAGTTTTAATGATGGCCCCCTTATGCTACAGTCCTGGGATACAGTGACTAAGAACCATTCTCATTTTGTCCATACTCTGGGTACTTAGACATTTTGGTTATGCTCCCTCTCAGCTTCATATGTCAGTTCTTCCTTTATAAAAAGGGTCTCAGTTTTGTTCGGAACCTGACAGCTATGTATCAGGGGAAGCTGATTCCTTCCCAACGTTAGGTAAGTAGATCTTGACTACTTAATCATAGTAATTCCAATTTCTTCACCAGTGATTGGTTTGGGAATAGCCATTGAAATAAAAATGGAAGTCTAATATGGGGGGATTCTGGGAAAGATTTCTTCACTTTTCAAAGATACACCCTGTATATTTATTCCTGAATATACTGATCACCACCACCTCTCCCTCTCTTCTGTTATTTTAGTTGACCTTTCTAATTCTATCACTTTGAAGTTTGGTGAACAAAACAATTACACATGGTACTCTGGGCACCTGTTTTGCCCAAGGATAAAATAGTGTTTTCCAGAAAATTATCAATATGCACCTTTTGCCACAGCAACCCCATCATGAAACAGTATTCCATAGCTCTTAATTTTTATGCTTATAGCCACATATTCTGATATTTACTGATTTTCTTTGTTTCTGTCAGAATGCTGCAGAAATTAAGCCTACAAGCTCTGGGGTCAGACTCTTTGGATTAAAACCCTGAATTCACTGTTTCTAGCCATAATTTGAACAAATTTTTAACTTCTTTAACGTTGGGTTCCTCACAGTTAAATATGGAGATTAATAATCCTACCTCGTAAGATTGTTGTGAAAATAAAATAAGGTTAACACCTACGAAGCAGTAGACAAAGAGTCCACTACATAGTTGGCACCCAGCAAGTATTAGCAATTACTATTGCTATTATTATTGTTAGGCTCATTTCTGATATATCCCCCTTCTGGTTTATATTTCAATATCTGGACAAACTTAATTCAACCTATCTCTTTGAAGAGTCATTATATGTTCTTCTTTTCAGATTAATTTTAAAATTATTATGTTCTGGGGCACCTGGTTGGCTCAGTTGGTTGGGCATCCAACTTCAGCTCAGGTCATGATCTCACAGGTTTTGGGCTCGAGCCCCACATCAGGCTCTGTACTGACAGCTCAGAGCCTGGAGCCTGCTTCAGATTCTGTGTCTCCCTCTCTCTCTCTCTCTGCCCCTCCCCTGCTTGTGCTCACTCTCTCTCTCTCTCTCTCAAAAATAAACATTAAACAGAAATAAGAAATTAAAAAATAAAATAAAATTATGTTCTTCTTTTCAGATTAATTTTAAAATTATTAAATCTGAGTCCTCTTTTGGATCCATGGAAACTCTAATATTAATACTTCCCTTTAAGATAAATATTCACTTCTACTAATCAAAAGACACCACAAAGAAAACAGACAAGCCACAGACTGAAAAAAAATATTTGCAACACATGTATTGAACAATGGACCCATATCCAGAACAAATAAGGAGTTCCTAAAAACATCAGTGATAAAAAGTCAAATAATCCCTCTCCCAAAGAAAAACCAGGCAGAACACTTTGACAGACACTGCACAGAATAAAACCTACAAATGGTCAATGACAAATGCTTATCACTGGTCACCAGGAAAGTACATATTAAAACCATAATAATATTAATTGCAATACTGTATCCCAGACTGGATCCTGGAACCAAAAAAAGGCGGGGGGGGGGGGGGACATTAGTGGAAAACTAAGGAAATCCAAGTAAAAACTGTGAATTATAAAAACTGTGAATTAGTTAACAGTATTGTAACACTGACAATCTCTTATTTTGATCAATGTACCAGGGTATATAAGATGTTAACATTTAAGGAAATTAGGTGAAGGGTTTCTAAGAACCTTCAAATCCAAACTTTCGTACATTTCAAAACTTCTGTAAATCCAAAATTATTTGAAAATAAGTTGAGAAAAATTAGATGTTTCTCCATACCCACTAGAATTGGTAAAATGAAAAAGAATTAAAGTTGGAGAGGATGTGAGACAATTTCTCATATATTATTGGTGGGAGTGTAAGGTGGTAGATAGAACCACTTTGAAAAATAGTGTGGCAGTTTGTTAAAATATTAAACATATATCTATCTACCCTATGACTCAGGAATTCCACTCCTATATATCTATATGAGAAAAAGGAAAATGTATGTCTAAAAAAAGCCTTGCACACAAACGTTCATATTAACTTTATTCATAACAACCAAAGACTGGCAACAACCCAGATGTCCATCAACAGGATAATAGATAAAGAAGCTGTGGTATATTCACATAATGGAATAGTACTCAGCAACAAAAAAGAGGGCAAATTACTGATATAAAAAACAACATGAGTAAATCTCAAAAACGCTGCACTAAGTGAAAGAAGCCAGACACAAAAAAGTACATGCTGCATAATTCTACTGCTATGAAATCCTAGAATAGTCAGATTCAATCTGCAGTGATAGAAATAAGACCACTGGTTATTTGAGGGTGCAGCAGGATAAGGACAGCCTGGAGGGGCATAAGGAAGCTTTCTGGGGGTGATGGAAATATACTGGGTACTGACAGAAATGGGGTTACACAAGAGTATGCATTTGTGAAAACTGACAAAACTGTTATTGTAAGATCTCTGTACTTTATTCTACGTAAATTATACCTCAATAAAACAATTTTTAAAATAACCTAAGTATGCATTATTCCTTCTTTTTGTTCCTTGTTCTTAAATAAAGTCCCCACTTCACTCAAAACAGACTCTTCCCACTCCTAAATCAGTGCAACAACTACATTTCAAGGCTTTTGATTAGAAATCTTGTTATAGATTTTGAAAATCTAATTGGATCATATCTACTAGTTCCCCTCAAAATAGCCAGCAGCTTACCTTCACAATCAGAAGACTGAGGAAGTATAGTACTTCTAACCTTTGTATTTTATACTTTGGCACATTTTTCACACACAATTTAAGAATATACAAATAGCCTTCTTATCTGAAGGAATCCTAAGTGTTTTACAAACCTTCAAAACAGATTTTTAAACTATCTAATATTTTATAGGAGGAACATTTCATGCGCACTAAAGTGCAGCGACATCTGGCCTGCAACATGGCAGCTGTTTAACAGCCATGACACCTCACAAAAGTTTAGGACAGGAAGCAAAGAATTCTACAGCCAACTGAGGCGAAGACGAAGAAGGCTGCAGAAGCAGGAGGCTGCAATGGCTTGGGCTGGAGCACAGCCAGCACGATGTGGTTAACACCTCTGTCATAATGAAAAGCACAAGTGTCATTAGTGGTCAGAGCCTCATCTCACAGAGGGCACGTTCCACAGCACGGTACCTTTTCCTTCCATCAAGAGCACTGGTTTATTTCTAATACAACAGGAAAAATGTTTCCACTAGCTATGCCCAAACCATTCCATTCTGAGGTCTCCTTTCCAGGTACAATGTTGCACATGAGCTTAGCTGTGCAGAAATTTTACAAAGTCTTTATCCTGTATCTAAGGTAAGGCCAACATTTAGTTTGATGTATTTCATCACAAGCAAATAGAACACAGAAAGCTGTGATGTGTGTTATGGGAGTACAGACAAACACATTGCCATCTCTCTTCTCTTCTTTCAGGAACTTTTTGAAAACTTTTGTTTTGCCAAATCAAAGGAGAAATTTTTGAGTGTTTTTCTTCCCCCTGTGATAGCCTTCAAGTATCTACCCAGTGGAAAGCTCGGTTAGTTTTTGTTTAACCTAGAGGAGAATTCTAGATGCAGAAGAGAAGAAAGACCACAGATCTCTTCATGTGCTTTTGGCCAGTACTATGCCTATGAATGCTTCTTGTAAGAAGGGTATGAACACGCCTGTAAATAATCATCACACCTTGGCCTCAGTTCCTTGGAAACACAGATCCTCCTTCATTTAACTCCAAATAGTTCTGGAATCTAGACCTCATATCATTTTTTCCATACACAACAACTGAACCAAATCACTCAGCCTTCCAGCAACTCCCCATCACTTCTCAGGATTACGTAAGGATTTGTGCTTTTAATTTCAATGCTTCCTGCTTGATAATCATGCACTCACTATTTGAAAGGCCAGTTGAAGATAACCCAGTGCCCAGAGTTCCATCCTACAATAAGAGGTCCACCCATGCAAAAAGTACATTCTTTCCTTTAACAATCAATATAAGGCTATAGCAACAACTCCTGGATACCAGAGGATACAAAAGGGATTCCAACTTGTAAATTAATTCATCATTATCAACGAACAAGGAAAGAACTTGTCCTTGAACTTTCCTCCTTCCATTCTACCCAAACGGCAAGGCAGGTCAAAGATAGAATTAACTGAGACAGAAGTAACTGAGGCTAGAATTAGATCTATTATTGCTTGAATCTGAGTATCACAGGTGTATGTGGGAGGTGGGGGTGGGGACAGTGTGGAGGATATGTGGGATAGTGGGGGGGGGATGACTGAGGTTGGGGGAAAAGGAGAGACATAGTTACAGTTAAATTCTGTACCATCAGTGGAAACAATATACAAGTCAATATTCACTGTTCCCGTGCTATGCCCAAAGTACTCTGCAAGTAGTAGACAGAGGGAGAGAGGGAGAGGGAGAGGGAGAGAGACAGAGAGAGAGAGAGAGAGAAGAGATAGATTACAAAGAGATAGCTCACCATAGTGGGCAGTAAATACACAGAGGGAAAAATGACTTGTGCAAACAATGGTATAGCAATTTGGTTTGGAGACTCAGATGCAACAAACATTTGTAGACAATGATTAGGTGCCACATCTATGCCTGGAGAGTCTGCATATCTTTCTTTAATCTTAACATCCTTGTAAACAGAACAGTATACTCTATCTTTTAAACATAAGGAAAAGAAGGTTGGGCAGACAAAGTGACTTGTTCAAAGTCACCCAGATGATGACTAGCAGAGGCAAATCCTCTGTGTTCAAATCTCTTGGTTCTCCATCTATATATCATGCTGCCTTTTCATGCTGCCACTCTGTACTGATATAATATCATTGGAAATGAAATGTGAGCTAGGATTTGAAAGATGTGCACATTTCACCGAGGAATGGAATGGGGAGGGCATTTCAGGTAAGCAGACTCTGACTGCCATGATTTGCAAGAGGCAAAGCCCAAATAAAAGGTACTTTAGAGGGTTAAAAGAAGCTTGCTTTGGAAAAAGAGGATTATATAGAAAAGAAGAGGGAACTGACACTCCAAAGACAAGACGGGGCAAATCATGGAAGGATTGTACCATTAATCTTAAGAGTTTTGCCTTATCCTCTTTATAGTGGGGAGCCACTATAGTTTACTGAATGACATTATGGGATTCACTTTTTTTTTTTTTAAGAAATGTCATCTGGCATGGGGTATAATAGATAGATTAGCAGAGAAAGAATAAAGCAGAGATAGTCATTGTAACAGTGTAAATGTGGAGTGGTAAACTAAGATAGAAGGGACAGGAAGAGAAATATGAAAACAATTTTTAGCACATGGTGGACAGTAATAGGTAAATATTTACAGAAAGACAGAGCAGGAAAAAAAAAGCAGTGCAAGGAGAAAGTCATGAACACTTGTTAACTCACTGCTATGGAAAACAAGAGAAAAGGTGTATTAAATGTCACTCTAAGATAAGGCCCAGACAACCCTAACAACGGTAGTATTATTAATATAAATAAGAAATTTAGGAGATAGGAACCAAATTTAAGAAAGAAAAATGACAGGTTAAAATACACTGAATTTGAGATTTCAAGATACCACAGGAAAATGTCTGGTGGAGAGAGAAAAGGCTTCAGATTTAGATTTGACCATCTTCTGCATTGAGGTGGAACCAAAGTAGGAAACAAAATCATCAAGGAAAATTTCATAGAATGACAAAAGCTAAAGACTAAGAACTAGACTTAAACACACACACACACACACACACACACACGTGCACATACACACATTCAGAGGTGCAAAACAGTATCGAATGTTGCACACAGATCAAGGAAACTAAGGCTTGGAAAAAAAAACAACTGGATTTGGCAATTAGGAGGTCATGGTGATCTTCAAGAGTTCTGGTTCAGGCAAGAAATCAGAGAAAAGGATAGATTTCAGACAACTAATGAGAGTATGGTCTAAAAGTAGAGGCTATGAGACAGACAACACATTCGAAAAGATTGGCAGTGAACAAAGAAAGAAATAGGACTTTATATTATGTGCTAATCTTAAGGTACCTGAGAGGACTTTAACTTTCTCAGTCCATTATTTTAATTTTTATTTTTATAATAAAATTATATTATGAAGTACCACTATGCTAGAATATGAATCAGGCCATACTACAGGTCAAATCCTGTCCCCTGTGTGCATGGTGTTATATAGGATATCAGTCTCAATACACCAGAGAAAGAATATGAGCATTATCCTTGTCCACTCTACTCTTATCTGTGTTATTACAAGGTTGAACTATAATTTGAATTTATAACATTAATGTTGCTTCATTGGGACTTTAATACTCTTATTATTTGAAATAAATCACCCTATTTCTCTAATCACCCTCTATTGACAACTTTACTAATTTGGTGAGATGATGATGTTGGACTGTGAAAACCATATTGAAATAAGATTTATGTTTAAGTCCAGATGTTTAGACACATTAAACCACTGTGGAGACGGAGGATTTATTTTCTCTCACTATAGGTCGGAGCATATGGCTTAGAGAACACTTAAGAGAAGTGGGCTAATGCACTCATATTTCACTACTGGAACCTTTGGTTCGAATTTGAGTAAATTTGCCAATGAAATAACTTTGATGGCCTTATACAAAACTCTAGTCGACATTCTTCACATCAAGGTCTCCACCTATCTACTTCCATGGGAAGATCTAGTGCTATCAATAAGGATTTTATCAATACACAGCCATTTAAACAACTCAGACCTTGGTTATATGAATTCCAAGTTAGTAAAAGTAATAAAGACACAATAGACCAGATCTTTACATCTTCCCTCTCAATGGAAAAACTGCTACCAGAAAATGCACTCTGTGGCTGGTCAAGTACCTGGGCAAGGAAGCAGTCATAGCTGAAGGAACATGACCAGCCAAATCTCTGAGTATTTAGCAAAGGCTTGTTGATGATACGATTGGTGATTTATACTTCTGAACGAAGATATATTCTAGGTCACAATCTAGGGTCTAGATCATGAAAAAAATGACATAAAGTTAAATCTGAAAATCCTGGAAATTATATTCCATCAAGTTTCAGCTATAACTCATTACTGGAAAACATAGAGAATGGTCCAAATCAAGAGTTAGCAAACATTTTTCTAGTCAATAAATATTTTAGGCTTTGCAGGTCATATGGTCTTTGCAGCAGTGATTTAATTCTGCCTTTGTAGTGTAAAAGTAGCCATAGGGAATATGTTAAAGAATGAGTGTGGCCATGTTCCAATAAAACTTTATTTACAACAACAGGTAGGAAAAGGAAGTGCTCAAAAACAACAACAACAAAATTCAGTGATGGAGTATTCAGAGGCATATAGGAGCCAACTGAAAGAACTCCCAATGGTCAAAGCTAGAAAGAACAATTTGAGCATGAAACAGATAAAGTAATACTGGATTAGAAACAAAAGAATAAAATAAATATTAAGTTCATACTGTTATTAATGACTGAATAACTGAATGACTAAATAAATAAATAAATAAATAAATAAATAAATGGAAGAGAAGAGGCAAATCCCTCATGCAGAAGAATACTCCATTCTCAAAAAGATGGATCATCTAAGTATGGGCTGTGCCTAAGGACTTCCTTCCAAAAGTACAGTTTGAAAAGGGGGGAAATAAAGAGTAACTTTATTGTGGAGAAATCTGACAAACACTACCTCAGCCAGGTGATCAAAGCTGACATCAACAGTGATAGGTCATGTTAATAATACATACTGTTGATATGATATAGTGAGAATGGCCCTCTAACTCTGTGGTTTTATTCCCAAAACCTATAACACTGGTCTAATGATGAGAAAAACAACAGGCAACTCTCAATAGAAAGACATTCTATAAAGTACCTGATTAGCACTCCTCAAAACTTGTCAAGGTCATAAAAAACAAAGGGAACTCTGAGAAACTGCCATAATCAAGAGGAATCTAAAAACGGCATGACAACTAAAAGTAATATGGTATCTTGGATGGTATCTTGAACAGAAAAAGAACATATGTAAAAACTAAAGAAATTTAAATAGAGTATGGAATTTTTTAGTTAATTTACAATAATCATTATAGTTATTATAATTATAAGAATAGATAGCAGGCCAGATTTGGCCAGGACTAGCCTAGGTTAATTGCTGTGTTCACTATAGGTCATGGTGGTCTCCCACAGCACAAAAGAAAACGTAGAAATAGATGACAAAATAAGAGCAGGGTCTTTAGATACTACACAGACTAGCCCCTTATTTTACAGCAGAGAAAACAGGAGCAGAGAGGTTAAGCATTTTACACAAGGCCAACCAGCCAGTGTGTGGTAGAACTAAAGCTGGGATTTGGGGGTCTAATTTTCTGGCTGATGCTCTTTATGCTACACTAACTACTACCCCTCTCCCTTGCCCTATATACACAACTCCAGGTCACTACAGAAACAAAGAAGCACTTTGGCAATTCATCTGACTTAGGCCCTCCAAAGAAGAAAATCCTACTATGCTTCCTGTTTTCTTCCCAGATGTTTTCCCTAAATTCCTGCAACTGAAAGCTAGAGCTTATGAAGCACCAGGACCCAGAAAGACTGACTCCTCACCGCTTTCCATCTCCTGATCTTGTTTACATGTGTTTGTCTGCAAAAGTTTTAATGGAATAAGAGAAAACGAGCGCTTGAATTTCCCAGTAAAATCTGTGCCGCAGCATGAGTCATTGTTTTCTTTTTTTACACTAGCCAGGGGAAAGCCTTCTGGTTTTAATAACTAATACTGCTGAGTTCAATAAAAAGCACTTAATTTAATTTAATCCAAACCTTGATCAATGCCAGCTTCCCCTGGAATTTTATCTTTGTTTTAATTTGAGTCTCCATGTTCAGAAAAATGAGAGGCCAAGAGGAAAGGAACAGAAGTCAATTAGCTTGTAGGCTTGTTTCTAGGCAAAGGACATGAAAATATAAGATTGACAGGTAAACTCCAAGACTCTAATATTTCTGCCCTGCTAGACAAACTTTTCCTGGCAGAATTAATGTTTTCTTTAGTCCTGGATAAAGAAACTTAACAATTCACAGCCCCATTTGGAAAATGTTTTTTAAATAAAATATCCCAAAGCCAATTAGTATCAGATTTCTATGCTAGAAGTATATTGCCTTTAATGTGTTAATAATCGAGAGATATGCTACTGTAAAATTAGATACAGAAAGCCTCTTGAGTCAGTCTGCTTGAATACTAAAGCAGCAAGACTCAGTGCTTGGGGGACTGTAACAGATATGGCAACTGAAATGGAAATAGAATGAAGCAATCTTGAAGACAGTTTGATAAGCTTTTCTTAAATGGTCCCTTTATTATTGCAATAAAATTCAGTCCTATATCTGAAAACATGCATCATTTTAGAAGAATTGCTACTGATACCACTTCCTTAACTTATACCTGGAAGCTCTAGCCCTGTCAAATATGAATCAAAAACTTTTTTCAAGGGTTAGGGGGAATTGTGAAAATTTCCACTTTGGTTCAATCATGCAGTTTTTCAGTGTAAATTCTTTTAGAGATGTTCTGAAGGATCTTAAAAGAGTTCCAAGCACCAGGGCCAGCTTTCAGACTCCCTCCAGAGCATGGTTACTAGCAGCCACATATCCTTGCTACCATCCTGAAGTACTGATTATACAGTGAAATACAGGGACAATGTAGTCAGTCTCTTGTAGGATTCCGAACTTCAGTTCTGTAGCACCTGGGTACTCCACTGGGGTTTCATGTCCAAGCCTGATCCAACTACAATTCACAGACTACAGAATGCTAACCCTGTGAGGAGATCTGGAGAGCATCTAAGCCAGTGATTCACATATGTATGGATTTCATGGACCAGTAACATTTCAAAAAAATAATTAATGAGGGCACCAAAACAGTGTTGCTCATTTTCTCATAGTCATTTGCTTTAGCAAAATGAAGACATTTAACATGGCAACTACCATCAATTATGAGTACTGTTTCATAATGTTATAGACATTTAAATAACAGAAATGTGGGAAAGACATAAGCTGGAACTCAAAAATTAAATAGATGCAGCCTCATTAAAACTCACATTTTTCTTATTTTGTCATTTCATCCTAAGTTGCTAAAAACTTCATCAAAGACTGACATTCATCTATAGACCATTGTTTGGGAAACAACCATTTAGACCAGCCCTTTTACTTTATTGATGAGAACACTGACTTTCTGAGAAACAAAGAGACTTGCTCAAAGAAATCAAAATGACTGATGGCAAAGCTTAGACATGGACCCAGATGTCTAAATTCTGAGTATGTTGCCTTTCCATTCATAGCAGATCACTGCATTTGCTCAACATTTTCTAATCTCTGAATACAGGCTTATGGAAAGTTAAAAAAGAGACCTCTCCTTAAGTCAGTGTGGAATAGGGAGGTAGATAGAAGCTTGGAGAAATGACAAATAATACCTCTAACTTAGAAAAGAATGCAATGTGCAGGGAGATGCAAGTTGCTATGACAGTTCAAAAAAATAGGAAGAGCCACTTATAGTTCAGGACCTTCTGATATCTTTATAGAAAAGGACACATTTGAGTTGGACCTTAATTTTAAAAGGCAGTAAAGATATTCATAGTCAAGTGAATGGTGTAAGTAAAACTTGGTAGAAAAGTAACTTAAGGTTCTATGATGGAATATTAAATATTTGAATTTGAACAAAGCTTAAGATAGGCAAGAGAAAGAAAGATTGTTTGGACATTTCAGTAGATACTGAATGTCAGTCTAAGAAGTTTATACCACTACATCTCCAACTTTAGTGTGCATAGGAATCCCCTGAGAAGTTACTAGAACAGATAGTTTTGGGACCAGAGATTCTGATCACAAAGGTCTGGGTGGGGCCCAGGAATTCATTTCCAATAATCTCCTAGGTAATGTTGATGCTGCCTATCTGTGGATCACACTGTGAGTAGCACTGTGACATTTAGACATAAGTGGAAGACAGTCATGGTCAATTGAAATTTTTTGAGCAGTGGAGTGATACACTCTTATTGTCTATTCATTCACTTATTTTGGACAGAAAAAAAATTACCCAAAGATTAATTCTTAATGACAGACCTTTAGATCCTCTCTGTTGAGTGCTGAATCATATAGGGACACATAGGGACATATAGGGACACATGTGCCCAATGTTTATAGCAGTGCTTTCAACAATAGCCAAATTATGGAAAGAGCCTAAATGTCCATCAACTGATGAATGGATAAAGAAGATATAGTTTATATATATAATGGAATACTATTTGGCAATGTGAAAGAATGAAATTATGCCATTTGCAGCAATGTGGATGGAACTGGAAGGTATTATGCTAAGTGAAATAAGTCAGTTGAGAAAGACAGATACCATATGTTTCTGCTCATATGTGGATCTTGAGAAACTTAACAGAAGACCATGGGAGAAGGGAAGGGGAGAAAAAAAAGTTACAGAGAAGGGAGGCAAACCATAAGAGACTCTTAAATACAGAAAACAAACTGAGGGTTGATGGGGGCTGGGTGAGAGAGGAAAATGGGTGATGGGCATTGAGTAGGGCACTTGTTGGAATGAGCACTGGATGATGTATGTAAGCAATGAACCACGGGAATCTACTCCAAAAACCAAGAGCACGCTTTACACACATACATGTATGTTCGCCAATTTGACAATAAATTAATTTAAAAAAATAATAGGTACTAAATATACATTAATAAGGTTTGCATCTCCAAAAGACTAATCCATGCTCATAGTGATTTTAGAAAAAAATATAAAAGTCTAGAAGAAAACATTGAAGGAATAAAGAAAATATACAAATAAAAAAAAAATAGAATCCTCTCTTTTGTGACCACAGCTGATCTCCCATAAAGAAATAATTCAGGGCGCCTGGGTGGTTCAGTCGGTTAGGCATCCAACTTAGGCTCAGGTCATGACCTCACAGCTCATGAGTTCAAGCCCCACATTGGACTCTGTGCTAACAGCTCAGAGCCTGGAGCCTGCTTCTCATTCTATGTCTCCCTCTCTCTCTGCCCCTCCCCCGCTTGTGCTCTGTCTCTGTCTCTCAAAAATGAATAAATGTAAAAAAAAAAAAAATTTAAAAAAAAAAGAAAGAATTCAAAACGGAGTGAGATTTGGGGGGGAATGAAATTCTTTACTCTGCTTACAGAGGACATCAAATGATATTTATCAATACTGAAAGTAACAAACAAAAACATAAAGCAACCATCATTTTGGAAGGCCAAAAGACTAGGAAGGAAAGTAAATGTGTTTATTAGCTACCACTTTGAAAATCGGTAAGCACAAAACATTAAAAAAGTAAATATAAAACATACTTTTGAAGAAAAGTAACTACAGAATCAGTCTGTTTAGGAATCTTCATCTTCCCTTAGAAGCAGTAATAATGTTAACAATATACCCTCCAAGCTTGGGGAATAAAGCCAACTTATGAATTGCCGACTTGTGAAAGAATTAGATTTGACTTTTCTGATTCCATAGATCAGGCCTACCACCAATGGGCAGAAATTTTAAAGGATGCAAGATATTGCTAAAGATAGGAACTTTTCTTCAAAGGCATAGCTTTCTAAGTCTGTTCAAAGATGGTTGGACCACCTCATGGTATGAGGAGCTGCCCTATCCTGGAAGTGCTTTAAGCAAAACCTGGTTAACAATTTGGCAAGTTCCCTTTTACAAAGGGAAATTAAGCAAGGCTTTGATAGTAGATTGGCCTAGATGAGGCCTAGACCTCTAAGAAGCGATCCAACTCTAGGAATCTAGGATTCTTTTCTCATCCCAACCCCTACCAGCCAAGAATCAGCAAAAAATTAGTCCAATATTTCAAAATAAACAGAAAACTTCCATGAGGATGAATGGCTAACTGCACAATTTCAGAATACTGACAACTCAACAATCATCATTTGTGTTTGGATGAGCTACTACTAGGGTTTAAAATCTGGACTCTTAATGTAAAATGCTCTTCCTTCAATAGAATGTTACTTTTCATTAGACTGGAATCTTTAAAGCCATTTTGATATATGCTTTTAGTACACATTTTTAAGTACCTACTTCATGCCAGGTACTGTGCTTAGGTCTTGTCCTAAAACAAGCATACCCAGATTTTATGTGGAATGAAGCCTCTTTAACTGTAAACAGTCTTCCTCCCTAGCAGAGGATGAGTTAGTTCTAGTGAGGAGGAAAAGTAGATGGAATAGGCGCCTACATAATCACTTCCCTTCTTTGAACTTCAGTTTCCCTATGTGTGAAATAAGTGGTTTGACCAGATGATCTCTGAGGTCTCCTGTGGCTCTGAAAATTTAAGACCTACTAGACCAACAGACGAGAGAATGTGAGCAACCTATGGCTGGGTTTTCAAGGCTGCCTAGAAACAGAGGCTGCAATCACAAGCAGCCCAAAGTACTTACAATGGTCCTAACCCTGAAGTTATAGGGAAAGATTTAACATGCCTCCAAGCCTCATGGGCAATTCACTCCCTTAGAGCTGTTGGACAACCTTTGGCTAATAAAGATTAAACAAATAAATATAAAAAATGGTTCTATCCAGCATCCTGAGAGGCCAATTTGCTGTTAATGGTGGTGTTTAGGCCCTAAAAGGGTATTAACTTACAGAGTAGTTAAGTCTCCAAACACAGACCAGAGCTTTAAAAGATGTACAGGTGCCAAAATTAAGGGCCAAATTACCAATCTGTTTTAAATGATGGTCTGGGAATGCTCAGTATGACAAGGAAAGTGTATGACAAATAATATCTTCAATACAAAGAAAAAGTTGCTTAAATTTATTAGAGGAAATGTGCTGCCTCTTGGGACTTCTTTTTTGCCCATTCCCCAAAGAGGTGATTTTTCAAAATCTACTTGAAGACACAGCTAATGCAAAATGACCCTTTAAGCACAAAATAAGCTCATTTTTAACTGAAACAGTTTTCATGTCAGCATTTGCCAAAACCTTTGAGAACTTAAAAATCTCAAGGAAATGCAGATTCCATTAGTATCAAAACTAGGTACTTCCATGACATGCTAAATGCCTTCTTTACTCAACATGTGCAAAAGCTTTAGACCAGAGTAAAGCTGGCTGCCTCTTTCTACTCACCGGTAAGTTTAAAGAATTGCACTGGCAGCCCTGCTGGATGACAGCAGAATGACTTCCTGTCAAGTAACCTCCACCCTCCAAGGTGACAGGAAATGGGTTTAAACACTGGTAATATCACTAATCAAGTTGAGAGAGCACATGTTCCCAGCCGGCAATTGGGAAGTTTGGTTGCAATGTGTTAGCTGCTTGCTGGGCCATGTGATTCAGCATAATGACAGATGAAAGGAAAGGTCAGATTTACTAAGTGTTGAAGAGGTGTCATCAAGAGTTGCATATTACTTCAAGATGTCCCTGTATCAGAGGCATCTCACATATAGGAGTCAATTTTTCCTACAGAATTCTTCAGTTTCCCAATTACTTTATGGAAGCTCCCAAATTTATTTCAACACATGAAAAATTGTGGACTTTCTCTTATTCCTGATTCAGACCAAATAGTCCAAGGTACTAATCTTATCTTTATATGATCCTACATTGGTCTTTAAGAACAGACATACATACAGTCTCAAGCTTTGCCAAATTCACTCTTCTCAAGTTTAAATAGCCATATTTTCCTCAAAAGTTCTTTCCAGTGCCTCCAGTATCTTGATGCTTCAGGAACTGAAATATAATGGCATCTGTACTCCTCAGGAAACCATTATTCAGTTTCACATTAAGGAGGGCATGAGGAAATAGAATTTTCCCTTTATTTATAGGACAGGAAGGGACCTTTAGGGATCCTCTCTCAGAGCCTATTCATATTACAAAATCATTTCTTCAGTAATAATCATTTTTGGGGCACCTGGGTGGCTCAGTCGGTTAAGCAACTGACTTCAGCTCAGGTCATGATCTCACCATTTGTGGGTTTGAGCCCTGTGTCGGGCTCTGTGCTGACAACTCAGAGCCTGGAGCCTGCTTCTGATTCTGTGTCATCGTCTCTCTCTGCTCCACCCCCCCTCCCCTGCTTGCAATCTGCCTCTCTCTCTCTCTCAAAAATAAACATTAAAAAAATTTTTAAATACATAATCATTTTTGAGCACTTACTGTAATTTAGGAATTGTGCTATTGTTACAATAACTAATAGAACTAGACATGGTCCCTGATCTTTTGGAAGCACTTAATTATATAATGAAACATTAAATAATTATCCAAATAAATGTATACTCATAAATTAAATATTCATTATTGTTAAATAAGTTATTATGAAGTTAATGTACAGTTATTAACTGGGGCAGAATAAACAGACATGGAAAGGAGAGGTGACTTCCTAAGGTCCTGAAGGGAGTCTTTTATAAAATGCCAGTGTCCTAGCTTCCAGTACAGTTCTCTTTCACTCTGTACCCCAGTGCATTTCAGGGTGCTTCCCCTGGACTGAAAGATGACCTGACATTCTGTTTCCAAGGCAGTCTTATACCAGCTTCTCTAGAGAAGGATATTCCAAGCCTTTTACCTCCTACCACAACCATACAATGTTTTGCTTTTTGCTGAGGCATACCTGGAAGGGCAGGATAGGTGTATGTTTATGCTTTGAGGGGCATAGGTGAGGATGGGTGCCTAGAGGTGACATCATGATGGAGGTATCCTAAGCTTTTGTAAAGAACACATAAGACTACACCAGTAAAAGTAGAAGATGGCAGTGTCCACATAGCTTAGCTTTAGGGATAATCTACCCTCAAAGAAAAGGAGGTAGGTGAAAGGTGACATTCTAAGTGATTTTCTAGAATAACCACCAACTTCTGTCTTAAATACTGGCTGAAAAGGGTGACTCAGTTCAGCTTAAGGAATAGTGAACATAGCCTGGACATGACATGGCAAACTAGAACAACCAACTATGGCATAGGAGTGTGCTACTTGGCTAGGAGAGCGCAGCCAAAGTCCTCTGAAGCATTATCTCAAAAGTCAGAGTAGCAGGACTGGGTAGTCCAACTCCTCCTCCCCTAGAGAAGGAAAAAAGGACACAGAATAAAGAACTCTTAGCTATCCGATCCCCCCATTAAGAGCTTTACAATTTCTTGTAAACTATAAAACTTTCTCCCATAAATATAACTCCTCTCACAGCTTAGATTTCTGTCTCCAGAAGAGAAAAGCAAGCTGTCCCCAACACTCAATTTACAAACTATGTGTCTAATCAATATTTGCTCAATGCACAAATGGTGTAGACAGTGGATTTTCGAACATTAATAAATAATAAGAATTTAGCGAGTACTTAGTTTGTGATAGATACTGTGTTAAGGCTGCAAATGCATTATCTTACTTAATCCTAATAAACCTATAAGACAGCTAATATTATTATTCCCATTTCACAGATGATAAAAAAAGAAAGCTTAAAGAGGTTAAATAACTTATCCAAAGTTACTCAGCTAACAAAGGGCAAGAGCCAGGATTTAAACATAGGTCTGGCACATTTCAAAACCCATGTTCCTGATCACCATATTTATTGCCTCCTTGAAGGTCAAGGCAGGGCAAGATGTAGGGCATCTCACTACAGAGTCCTACTTTCAATCAATCAGGGCATTTTCAGAAGCAAACAAAAGAAAAACAATACCTTACATAAGAAGTCTTGAAGTGGGGTGTTTTTAGGTTTTATTAATTCAGTGGCTCAGTGATTATCTTTAATGATGCAAATCCTTTCCAATTTCGGCTCTGCTGACCTTAGAGTATAGGCTTTTGTCCTCACACCTGCCTGTTCTTTAATGGTGGCAAAATGGCTGCAGCAGCCGCAGGCATTGCCTCCTCACACAGTTGTGTCTAAAGGCAGAAAACGGACTGTTTTTCTCAGAAACCTTTCCCAGAGCCCCCCAGTAGCCTTCCATTTTTATTTCATTGGCCATTACCAAGTCAATCGCTGGTCAAGAGATTAGAATTACCATGATTTATTTAAAGTAATTCAGATCTACCTACAGAAGGTTGGGAAGGAATCAGTTTCCCCTGAGGCATATAGCTGCCTGTCCCTGAACAAAAGTGAGGCCCTTTTAGAAAGGAAGAAGGGCAGGAATGGCTTTTAGGTGGGAAACTGATAGTAACTGCCACACACCCAAACCACATCATAAGTGAAACTAGAAGCTGTATCAACTGAGGCATTTTCTAACCACTGCCAAATACTAGCTGGCAAATGTTTTCAAATCTAGTTATGTTAAAGGCAAAGTAGTAATCAATTCCAATCTTCTAGGCTTTTGGAATGAGAGAAAATTATAGAAGCAACCAAAATAATCAGTTTTCCATCCATCTGATGTCAAAAAAAAAAAAAAACTAGTTTCCTTCTTAGTGTAGAATCTAGACTTTAGAATAAGAAAAGGATGTAGAAGCCATTCTTCCGATATCCCCATCCTTTAACAGAAGACAAAGAAATACGTCATGCATCAAGGGCCCAAGATGGCTCCTGAGGATTAACTATATTTCAGAATTTCTTCTGTATTAAATCAAATGGAAACCATTCCCATCTATTCATTCCTAGAAAATGTTAACCTGGGATTGCCAAAGCATGTATTTGGCCTTTCATTTAGGAATGATAAGCTCTTCTTAAAATAATAAATGGTTCTGAAATAACATACATATTTTCATGAATTTGAACTTGCTATGTAAATAGAAAGGTTTGCTCAAAATTCTGATTCTACCCTAGGGGCATGACTTACATGGTAGAAATCAGTGTAATGGGCCCCAAACTATTTGGATTTTTGACAAACCTTTTTCAGTGTTCTCAGAGCTTGTGGCTAATAGATTAGATAAGTGTTCAGAAATTTTCACTCACTCTCCTTCACCTCCATGGGTCAAGTGTACTTCCCTACCTCTTGGTCCTAGGTTTGGTTGGCCATGTGATTTTCTGTGGCCAACTGAATGAGACTGAAATGACAGTGACTTGAACATAGGCCTTAAGAGCTCTTGCATGTTTCCACTTGCTATCTTCTATTTTGCTATCACATTAAAAACATGTTCAGCTTAGCTCACTAGTCCAAAGAGCAAAGATGCCTAGGACAAGCCCAACCTAGATCAGCTAACCTACGGGAAGCTGACTCTCAGACTTAAAAACTATAATAAATATTTGCTATTAAAAGCCACTGAATTTTGGAGTCATTTGTAACATAACAAATGTTATGTTATAACAATAACAAACCAATACAGTGCTCAAAGTGTAACCATCTCCAGCAGAGAGAGCATGTGAATAAACAAATTGGAAAGTCTCCCAAAATAAGGTCCCCTAACATTTTATCCTAATCATTTTCTATTACCAACAACACTCAGGAAACAAGAATGATTTCTGGTATTTTTCTTCTTTAGATCATGACTCTGAAAGAATGTATTCCTTCCTCATCAATTCCTTTCGTACCTCTTATCCAAAACTGGTCATCTGCATTGCATATCCATTTGCTTATTCAAGCAAGCTCCTGAAGAATATGGGCTTTGTCTTACATGAATATATCAAGATTAACAAAGTTACATAAGACATTGTTTTACATGTAAGAGGTGCTAAATAAATATCTATTTATTAAATTCTGATTATTTTTATGGGGTGCCTGGGTGGCTCAGTTGGTTAGGCGACTGACTTCATTCAGCTCAGGTCATGATCTCACAGTTTGTGAGTTCAAGCCCCGTGTTGGGCTCTGTGCTGACAGCTCAGAGCCTGGAGCCTGCTTCACATTCTGTGTCTTCCCCTCTCTCTACCCCTCCCCTGCTCATGCTCTGTCTCTCAATAACAAATAAATGTTAAAAAATTTTAACATAATTCTGATTCTATTTAATTACAATGTCTGATGATCTAGAATAAATTATTTGCAAAAACAAAATTTCCTTACCTAATGCAGCCTGATAAAGATGAATGCACAGATAAGACTTCTATAGGCTATCACTTTCTTTCCTTTTTTTAAGTAGACTTTATGCCCAGCATGGAGCCCAAGGTGGAGGTTGAACTCACAACCCTGAGATTGACCTGAGCTGAGATCAAGAGTTGGATGCGTAACCAGCTGAGCCACCCAAGAGCGCCTACTTCCTTTCCTAGGGCCACTCTTCTTTCCTTCCACTCCCACCCCTAAGTCCAGAGAATACTTTATCTCGTTGTTTCATGATTACTTAGATGTAGAGATATTTCCTCTCTTATTCTTCTAAGACCTGTCCTTTAATTCGGATCAGACTACACAGCTGGTCTTCCTAATGTCCATTCATGGAAATTTTCTTTCCCCCAAATCTTTCCTGTCTACCTAAAAGTGTTCTGTGCCTGTCTTCTCACCACTTCCAAGTGTTCTCTAACAGATTTTAAACTACTAGAGTATGTAATCTTTGTCTTCATCATGATGATTTATTCATATTAATAGCTAATATGTACCAATCGTTTAGTCTACATCAGATCTGACATTAACTGATTTGTAATGCATGATCTTTTTTCATCCTCAAGACAAGTTTTTTGAGAAAGACACTATCATTATCTCTATTT
Source organism: Acinonyx jubatus (assembly GCF_027475565.1). NCBI lineage: Eukaryota > Metazoa > Chordata > Mammalia > Carnivora > Felidae > Acinonyx > Acinonyx jubatus. Next base: position 56,471,136 of record NC_069393.1, read on the forward strand.
TATAGATGAGAAAACATCAACTTAAAATAACACAGCCAAGGATTACATAGAGTGAAAATCACTATCAAATCATCCATATCTATAAGTTCACATTCCACAGCAGCCTTTTTCTCTCTAAATCTCTATACCTGACATAGTACATATCATAGTGGACACACAATGGCCTGCCCATTACCTCTACACATCCTATCCTGAAGGTCTCACTCCATGAGCCCCAAGGTGTCTGGCTCTGTATTGTTTTCTCCCAGCAACAGTAGTAGTCTTCAAATCAACATTTATTTTCCAATTGCTTTGTAATCCCAGAAGCATTTTAGGGATAGGTCGTTTACCTTGAACTTCAAAAGTTCTAGAAGACTTAGGAAGGACCTTATCCTTCAAGGAAAAGTAGAGAAAACTCAGTTGGGAAAGGATCATCTCTTGCTGATTTTGGTAGCATTAAGTGATCTTTAGCCAAGCAAAAAATTCAGAAGGTTAGCATTACGTGCAATGAAATGTAAGTAGGTTTTTTCCCTCATGAAATAAGGATATTGCCAACTTAAAAAAAAAAAGGATAATGCCACTTACATCACTGAGGTGTTATAAGAATCAATGAGACTGCATATGGTAAAATCTTTTTCAAGGTTCAGAATATTCATAGAAGTGTTAATTAGTTAGTAAGATTCTATGAATACACAACTTTACTCTTCCAATTAATTAAAGTTGACCCATGAGCAATGCAGGTTAAGAGCACTGACCCTTCCTCCCACCATTGCACTGTCAAAATTATGTGTGTAACTTTTGACTCCTTAAAAACTTAACTACTAATCACTTACTATTGATCCAGAAGCCTTACCGATAATATAAAGTCAATTAACACATATTTTATATTTTATTTATTATGTACTACATTCTTACAATAAAGTAAGCTAGAGAAAAGAAAATGTTATTAAAATCATAAGGAAAATATACTTACAGTCCTGTATTGTATTTATCCAGAAAAATCCATGTATAAGTGGACTCACACAGCTCAAATCCATGTTGTGCAAGGGTCAACTTACAATCTTCTGAATACTTTTTTCTTTCTAGGATTCTTCTAGAGTCCTAACACTTGCCTGGGCTCTCTCTTTTACATTACTCACAAATTTACAATGTCCTAGAGGCAGCACTTACTTACAAAGCCTTTCTATGATCATTTTATGGACACAAATACAAGCACACATGACATCAACTAAAACAAACCACAGAGCACATCCCAAAGATATCACATCACACATTCAGACCATAAGCATACAATTCCCTAGAATTATATAAGGATTCCAGAATCTCCACATCCTTGCAAACACTTGTTATTTTCCATTTTGAAAATTATTATTATGGCCATCCTAGTGAGCATGAAGTAGAATCTCTTTGGGGTTTTATTTGAATTTCCCTAATGACTAATGATATTGAGCATCTTTTCATATGTTTGGGGTTTTTTTTGGGGGGGGAGTTGGGGGGATTGGCTTACTTGCAGTAGACCAAGTTTATAAATAACTGGTAGTTTTGTGATTTCAAGATTCAACTCTTTCCCTTGAGATTAGATTGTAGTTTCTCAGCTGGAATGGTAAGGTCAGACATTTGAGAACTTCCCTCAGTACTTTGACTTTCCTTGATGTATGGCCAGAAAGGGGCTATCCAAAAACAAAGAAGGAGCTTCAAGGCATCAAGATTCCAGAGATCCAAAAAAGGTAAACAGAAGATTTGGTAGGGAAGAATGGTAGGAATAGGGAGAAATTTGGAGTCTATAAACTAAGATGAGTGTGTAAGATTAAATCTTATTAGAGTCTATCTAAGTTTCTATATGGTTTTATTGAAGCCTAATATATAATAAACAATATACATATATATATTTAAAATACACAATTTAATAAATTTTATAATATGTACATACATAGGAAATTACCACTACAATCAAGATAATGAGCATATCCATCACCCCTGAAAGTTTTCCTATGTCCCTTGGTAAACCTACTTTCTTGTACCCAGGCAACCATTCATCTGATTGCTGTAAATTGGTCTACCTTTTGTACAATTTTACATAAATACAATAATTTTAAATGTAACTTTCCTAAATAATGTACCTATTGACTTTTTGCTCCATGTATTTTGAAGTTCTATTGTTAGGTGCCTACAAATCTAGGACTGTTATGTTCTCTTGATGAACTGATCCTTTTACCATTAAGTAATATCTTTCTCTGTCCTTGGTAATCTTTTCTCTGAACTCCATTTTGTCTAATACTAATGTAACTTCTCCAACTTTCTTTTTATTAGTGTTTTTACAATATAACTACCTTCATCCTTTTATATTTTTTTATTGTGGTAAAATACACAGAACATAAATTTACCATTTCTGTTGCTCTTCTTTCATTTCTGGTCTTTCCAATTTTCTTCTGCCTGAAGAACTTATTTTAGAAATTCCTTTAGAAGAGGTTTCCTAGAAATGAATTCTTCTAGTTTTTTTCTGAGAACACCATTCTTTCACCTTAGTTCTGAAGGATATTTTCACCTGATAAAAAATTTGCAGTTAGCAGTTCTTTTATAATGCTGTCCCACTTCTTTCTGGCCACCATGGTTTCTGATAAGAAATCTTCAATTATTTAAATTATAGATCTCCTTTAAAGAATACATAATTTTTCTCTGACTGCTTTGAAGTTTTTTCTTTGCTTTTCATTTTCAGCAGATAACACATCCAATGTAGCTTCCTTGAATTTATACTATTTAAAATTCTCTAAGCTTCTTGAATCTGCAGGATTATGTCTTTCAAAAATTCTGATACATCTCAGACATTATTTCTTTAAATATTTTTTGGAACTGTACTTCTCTTCCTTTCCCTCTGAGATTCAGATGAAACAAATGTTAGATATTTTGGTATTGACTTTCAGATCCCTGAGGATCTGTTAAATCATTTTTTTCAAATTTTGGTCTCTCTTTTGTTCAGATTAGATAATTTCTCTTGATCTATCTACATATTCACCGACACTTTCATCTGCCATCTCACTCTGCTACTAAGCCACTAAAATGAGTTTATTTCACTGATTATATTTTTCAGTTCTAAAATTTCCATTTGTTTCTGCTTTATATTTTCTATTTCTTTACTGTGACAGTCTATGTTTCCCTTTGCTTCCATTTGTTGTGTGTCCACCTTTACGTGTTGTAGCATTATCATAATATTACTTTAGTGTCTTTGATAAATAATGCCAACTTCCGTGTTGTCTTGTCATCTGCATCTATTACTTTTTCCAGTGCAAGTTGAGATTTTCCTGGTTATTTCTACACCATGTAATTTTGGATATATCCTAGGCATTTTGAATTATATGATGTTAAGTCTCTGGGTCTTGTTCAGTCCTATGGAAAATGTCGATATTTTTGTTTTAGTAGTCAATCAACCCAAATGAGTTTAAGGCCACAAGTCCAAACCAGTCTTCCTTGGGTAAGGATTTCAATGAAAATTCTGTTCTTAAAGACTTTACAGTGCTATTTCAATATATTCTACATTTGTGCTTTCCCCAGTAGCCAGTATAAAACTGGATCAGTGGTCTAGCTCTTAGTTCAGTTCTCAAAGTTTTTAATATGGTATGTAGGATCAGATTCATGCATGCCCATCTCAGGGATGAGCCTTGATACACACATAAAAAACTCAGTCACTCCCCTGAATTCCTCTCTCTTTGAATCATTTTTATTCTTTTGATGCCTGCTTTTTAGTTTTGCTAAGCAAGACCAGAGAAACCTTTGACCTAACACTTATTTTACCCCACCAATGAGGTAATACCACTCAATACCGGAGTAATTTATCCAATGCCCCATTAAATGTGAGATTTTTCACTATGGCTGGTAAGAATATGAGCTATTACCAGACCTCGGTAACCCCATAGATTATCCCCCCTTCTTTTAGGCAGACATTCCCTGGCCTTTGGCAGTTTCAATTCACACATATGCTGGTCAGTAGTCAGCTAAAAACTCACTGGGGACCCTCTGAATATCTCTGAGGCTCTCTCTCTCTATGCACAGATGTGAACTCTGGCCACCTTGGCTTTCCTGGACTCCCCGCTCAATCTCATCTCAGGAAAACCAGTGGACTTAGCCTTGGTTTCCTGCTGCTTCCAGTGAAGTCCAAAACTCTCTGAAAACAGTATAATGGCATAACTGTAGAACTTAACACATTTGTTTCCTTTTCTTAGAGATCACTGTCCTGAGTTGCCTGTGCTATGTTTTCAAAACTTTTATTTTGCCCAGTATTGGAGATGTTTTCAGGTAGGAAGTTAAATCTAGTCCCTATTACTCCTTCTTCGTCAGAAGCAGGGGTCCACAGTCTCTTTTGATGGCAAGCTCCAAGTTCTGACCATGCAGAGCAATGATTTGTATATGAAGATCAAGAATGACAGTGAATTGAGAATCTGGACAACATGGGTTCTTAAGTGCTATATAACAGCAAAAATAAGGTGAAGTCACAAAGGAAGGTAGAGGTAAGTCCATTATGGCAGCTGAGGTCAGCAAAGATTTGGGAAAAATGGAAAGATAAGAAAGCATGGACTTTCAATGATAAAATATAGATTAATGACCTGGAAGATGTCCCCACTACAATGATTGCACTATGAGGGCAGGGACTCTGTCTTAGTCACTGATGTCTGGGCCAGACACCCTTCTAAGTATCTATAAATCATATACATTTATGTTGAATGAGTATTTGCTGAATTAATACAGTCAAAGCTGACCTTTTGTTCTCTCCTCTTGAATAAATGAAAATGGGGGAATGAGAGTTATGTACAGAAGACCTATCTGGTTTCACTTGAAAGCTAGTTTTTGCTTAATTTGAGCAGTTGAAGGGAGAAATAAGAACGTGTTCAACAAGAAAGAATTTGCCTACGATAGAACAAGAAACCTTGGAAGAATCTTCATCCTTCCCCCTCTTGGCCTCCCAAGGCTTAAGAGAGAATAATAATTTCTTGAGTGTTCTTCAATTAAGAGATGAGCTCAGAAATAGTATAGTCAAATTTTCCCCTTCTTTGTTCTAAAGTCACATTACCAAGGAGACTAATATACTATTTACTCTTAAGTAGTCTATTTCTTTGAAATTTCTGTATCAAATACATGAAACCTGTGTGTTAGGAATAAAAATACATTAATACAAAATAAAAGACACACATATAAACATTAATACCAAGTTGCCATAAACTGGTTTTAAAATGTACAGAATTTTCTGTGTGGGTGGATCCATGTCAATGGTCCTAGTTTTTCTACTCTAACAATTATTTCATATAACTTCATGCAATATCTCCTGAGAATCTAAATTTCTATACTAGGTCCTAAAGAAATGAAAAAAATAATTCATAAAGTCCCTATCTCAAGGAGTATATATTTCCATACTACACAGCAAAGTGAATTAACCTCTCTCTGACAGACAAATTCCTTCCAATTCAGAGGAAATAAAAGGAGACTTCATGGAAGGAGACAGAACTTGAGCTGGGGTTTGTAAAATGCGTGAATTTTCTGTAGGCTAGGATGGAGGAAGGATGGGAGAAAGTTCTAAGTAGAGTGAGGTATGGAATGGAAAAGATACAGCTAGTTGAGGAATCAGAAGACAACAAATTTTTATAATACTTTGTTTTTTATAGGTTAATATATAGGAGGTAAAACAGGGAAGGCTGTGCAAGCCCTCAAATACAAGGATAAAGAGTTTGCAGTTAAGTTAGTAGGTCCATCTCTAAGGTAAAGGAGACTATCAGCAATGAAAAGGGAATAGACTCAGCCCTTTTTAGACTTATGGAGAATGCCAGAAGTTCAAATATGGCAAGCTATTAGTCTGTAATTTTTGTTCCCGGGATTTCCACTACCTTATTAAGTATGAGAGCAATCACAACATTCACAAAATATGCACGAATCAACCTAGGCTTTTAGCCTTAGTTTGAATGTCTGCATCAGTCACACCACATATATCTGGCTCAAATATAAGCACAATAATCTTAATCTCCACTTGTCACTTCATAAATAAGACATTTTAAAGGTGTTTTTATAGATACTGCTGAATGTTTGGAGCACATCATAAGAAAGTGAGAAACAGCTGTTGTATCTAGATTCAACAGACACATATTTGCACATAGGGCAATGTTTAGAAAATGTCTTCAACCTGTTCTCTTCTTGAGATCATGAGGTCCCCCTTCTGTTCACCCACTGCTTGAGAAAAGAGGTGGAGAGAAAAAAAACATCAGCACATAAGAAACTGAAGATCTATAAAATCAGAAAAACACACCACTATTCAAGCATTAAAATCAATAATCTTCTAGCTGAAAGGGAATAAAAAGTGTAAACCTTCCAGTTATAAAATAAATAAGACATGGGGATACAATATACAGCATTGAGAATATAGTTAATAATGAATAGCAACTTTGTATGATGACAGGTGGTAGCTAGATTTATTCTGATTATTTCATACATACAAATGTTGAATAACTATGCTGTACACCTGAAACTAATATAATACTCTTTGTAAACTATACTTCAATAAAAAGTAAATAATATTCAAAGTGAATATCATGGAACCCCAAGGATTCCATTTAAGTACCTCAGGATCCATACATACTCCCTTCCCCATCTCTTCTAAATTCATGTTTATCTGTTTTAATATTTATTTATGCCTCTGCTTTTTAAAAATTTTTAAAAATTCTTATAATAGATAAACACTTTTTGATGTAGAAGAATACTATGTAATTTAATTTTTCTAGTGCTACTGTCACAAATTACCACAAATTAAATGGCTTAAACAATACAAATTTATTACTGGAACTAAGAAGTATGCAATAGGTCTCAGTGAGCTAAAATGAAGGTGTTGGCAGGGCTGCAATCCTTTCTAGAAGGCTCTAGAAAAGAATCTATTTCCTTGCCTTTTCTAATATCTGGAGACTATTCACATTCCTTGGCTCATTACCCCTTTCCTCTACCATTATATCAAACAATAGGTTGACTGCTTCTCATATCACATCTAATCTCTCTGACTTACTCTTCTGCTTCGGTCTTCCATTTTTATGGATCCCTGTAATTACATCGAGTCCACCCAGGTAATTCAGAATAATCATCTGATTAGCAACTTTAATTCCATCTACAACCTAAATTCCCCTTTGCCATATAAGGTGATATATACACAGTTCAAAGTAACTCAACAATAAAATAAGCAATCCAATTAGAAAATGAACACAAGACATAAAGGATATATGGATGGCAAATAAGCACAGGAAAAGATGTTCAACATCACTTGTCATTAGAGAAATGCAAATGAAGACCATGGTGATATCACTGCATACCAGTTAGAACAACTAAAATGAAAGTAGTGACAATGCTATATGCTGGTAAGAATGCAATGAAAAATTACTGGTAAGAATATAAAATGGTACAATTACTCTGAAAAGTAGTTTGGCAGTTTCTTAAAAAATTACATATACACTCACCATACCACCCAGTAATCACACTCCTGGGTATTTATCCCAGAAAGAAAACTATCCACAGAAAAATCTGTACACAATCGTTCATACATGAGATGCAACAGCCCCAACCTGGCAATGACCCAAGTGTGCTCTAATAGATGAATAATGAACCAAACTGTGGTACATAATACACATTGGGGGTGGAGGGCAAAGGAGTACGTGTGACTATAAAGAGGTAACACAAGGAGATTTGGGAGTGATTAGTTATATAACTTGATTGTGGTGACAGTTACACAAATCTACCCATGTGATAAAATGACATTGAACTTTACACACACTTCACACCAATGTTGATTTCCTGGTTTTGATGTTGTACTATAGTTATTTATGCAAGATGTAGCTAATATGGGAAACTAGATGAAGGATACCCAGACCTCTCTGTACTATCTTTGTTACTACCTGCATACCATTAATCACTAAAATGTTTTCAAATAAAAAGTTTTTAAAAATCCAATCATATTATAAATTCAATACCCTCTACCAACTGTTTCCCTCATTCATTCAATTACTTTTCTATGTTACAAAAAGGATAAGAGGATGTTAGACTTGAAAAGAAATCAACTAATCTAGAAGTTACAAAGTGGATATGGCCAACAGACTTGCTTTAATTGGTATTAACAGCATTAACTTTTTTTTTAATTTCAAAGTCTTTGGAGGAATATTATGAGCTTTAGTTCAGCAGTTTCCACTCCTTTATAACCCTATACTCTTTGCTCCATTCATTTAAATTCCTGTCTAATCCTTAAAGGCATTTGAGTTTGCCACTCTGACTAATCTTTTAAAATAGCTCGAAGCAGGGGTCTGACGTAGCAAATCAAATATTCAAAGCACAGGCTTCTGATTCCCACTAGCACTTTACCTCTTCTTTAGAGTTATTTCACTCCTATTTGATCATGCTCTTGTTCTAACAGAGTAAATATCTAGATCTATGTTTTACTTCCTTTCTTGCCTGTCTCTAGTAAGACACCAATCACGTCAAACCTCTGTTGTAATGGGAATACTTGCCTTTTCCAATTCACAGGATTATTGGAATAATCAAGATGATAATGTATGTAAAATACACAAATGAAGGACATTAAATATATATATTTGTAATTTCCCCTCTGAAGCAGGAGGTAGGTACTCTGCACTTTGATACTGTGTTTGGCCTTTCCAAGTATAGCTTCAGCAAGATCGTCATATTGCAATACAATGGGTTATGAAAGATCCAAACTAGGGACATTAGCAGAGAGAAAAAGAACAAGTTAGTGGAAATGAGTTCTGGGAGTCTTAGAATTAAACAACAGAAAAGAAGAGTTAATGCTAAGAGTGGAAGGAAGAAAAGGAAAGGAAGGAAGTTGGCTCTTTGATCCAATAGTCTTATTTCTGACCTAGCTAAACTAAAATAATGAGAGTCAGTGTTGTACTTTTTATGCTTTTAATTATATCTTGAATATATTTACATATCCTTAATTACTCTCCAAAAATGATTTTCAAGTGTAAGTGTATACCTCCATCTGTTAAAACCCACATACTAGATATAACTGCTGTTAACTATAAAATACGTATCTTTCCATAATATTTTCTGATTATACAGGAAAATTATAGATTATATGCAGGCACATATGCACATATATACCTTACCATGCATATTTTTTTGTAAAAACTGTATCATGCTATACAGATGTTCTTCAAATTTATGTTTTCACTAAAAAATATGTTACAGGCATCTTTCTGTACCAGTACACATAGTTCTATTGCATTTCGTTTAATAGCTGTATGTATTTTAACTGAATAGATGTACCAAATTTATTTAATCATTCTCCTGCTAATGCATATATAGTTACTTCCAGCATTTTGCTTTTTTAATACACTACAAAGAAAATATACGTTAACATATTCATGGAATTATTTCCATAAGATATGGTCCCAGATTTAAGGTTGCTAGAATGGGCCTCTTAATTTTTAAACCAATATATATTCCCACCAGCAGTATCCATATTTCACATATTTCCCCAACATTTTATCTTCTCTATTTTATGTCCGTTTTATTCCATCTGTTGTTAATCTTTTTGTTTTGTTTTGTTTTGTTTTGTTTTGTTTTGTTTTTGAGAGACAGAGAGAGATGGAGTATGAGCAGGACAGGGGCAGAAAGAGAGGGAGACACAAACCGAAGCAGGCTCCAGGCTCTGAGCTGTCAGCAAAGAGCCCAACGTGAGGCTCAAACCCACAAACCGCGAGATCATGACCTGAGCCGAAGCTGTACACTCAACTGAGCCACCCAGGCACCCCTGTTGTTAATCTTTTAACTATGTATATAGTATTTTGTAAAACAGAAGAGTATCCTGATGTAATCAAATCTACCACTCATTTCTTTTATCATGAAGTTTTAAATAATGTGTTTACACCCAAAATTGTAACAATATTGTTCCACATTTCCTTAACATTTCTATAGTTGGAAAAAGTTATATTTAGACTTTCAATTCATCAGGAATTAATTTTTGTATGTGGTATAGAATAGAAAAAATCTAAATGTATTTTCTTAAAGTTGCATAGCCAACTATTCAGCACAATTTATTAAATCTATTTTTCCTCATTGATCTGAAATGTCACAACCTTGGAGCGCCTGGGTGGCTCAGTGGGTTAAGTGTCCAACTTCAACTCATGCCATGATGTCACAGTTTGTGAGTTTGAGTTCTGTGTCAGGCTCTGTGCTGACAGTGCCGAGCCTGGAGCGTGCTTTGGATTCTGCTTATCTCTCTCTCTGTCCCTCCCCCAGTCATGTTCTGTCCCTCCCTCTCAAAAATAAACATAATTTTAAAAATAAAATGAAATGCCACTTTTTTATATACTAAATTTCCATATATATTTACTTTCTTTTTCTTTTTTTAAGTTTATTTATTTATTTTGACAGGGGAGGGGAAGAAAGAGAGGGGCAGAGAGAATCCCAAGCAGGTTCCACACCATCAGCACAGAGCCCAATGTGGGGTTCAATCCCACAAACCAGGAGATCACGACCTGAGCTGAAAGCAAGAGTTAGATATTTAACTGACTGAGCCACCCAGGTGCCCCTATTTTACTTTTTCTTCTAGACTCATTCTTTTTTGGCATTGATCTTTTCATCTATCTCAATTTTATAAAAACATTAGCAAAAAAAACCCAAAAAACAAAAAACAAAAAACATTAGCAATATATTCATTTCCCAAAATTTCTTGGATACTCACATATTTACTATTATAAATGAACTTAAAACCTCAAGTTGTCAAATTTCATCCTCCCACAACCCTTTTAGATTCAGATTATAATTGTATTACTCATGTGGGACAAACATATATTTATTATGTGTCTCCTACTATTATGAAAGATAAAATAACACAACATTTGGGAAGAAATAACATTCAGTTCTCCTCTCCAGGAATATGGCATGCCTTGCTATTTATTCAGATCAAGTTTATGAACTTCAGTAAAACTTTACTGTTTTTCAAATTTAGATTTTGTCTTTCTGATTAAATTTATTTCAATTTTAGACCAAATTAATGTTTAAATGCTTATACCTAGATATATTCCAGTTTGAAATTGAAACAATAAAGATAAATCCTTTAAATCATTCAAGCAAGAAAAAAATTGTATGTAAAGGAACAAAAGTTCTATTTCACTTCTATACCAAATGCAAAACAACCATGTATTATAGAATTAATTAAGGGGAAATGATTGCAACCACAACTTTTTATACCAAGCCAAGTTATCATTCAGATGTAAAGAAAACAAAAAGATTTTCTCAGATATTTATGGGCTCACACCATAATTGACTCAATTGTCCACCTTTAGAAATATCTTATGAAGGGGCGCCTGGGTGGCTCAGTCAGTTGAGCGTCCAACTTCGGCTCAGGTCATGATCTCACAGCTCGTGAGTTAGAGCCCTATGTCAGGCTCTGTGCTGACAGCTCAGAGCCTGGAGTCTGCTTCGGATTCTGTGTCTCTCTCTCACTGTGCCCCTCCATTGCTCATGCTCGCTCTCTCTCTCTCTCTCTCTCGATCAAGAATAAATAAAACATTAAAAAAATTTTTAAGAAATATGTTGTAGACATATACCTACAGACTGACAGAAGAATGAAACAAATTTGTAATATGGGTCAAGAATCTTAAAATATCAAGACAAGTGCAGTTTCCCACAACAGTGGGTTAAAACATCAGCAAATACTCTCCCCATAGAGCAGTTTTAGCAGGTGCAGGTAACTGACTAGGTAGAAACTGAACAGAACAAGTCTGGAAATGAAAGACATAAGCTCATCATACAACCTTGGCAACAGGCATGCACAGAGGATACCAGAGAGTGAAGGCAGACTTGTGAACTGGATAAACTTTGAATATACTCTTCCACATACTAATTCATCAACAGAAGGTAAAAACCTTATGAGCTTGACGGAACTTGGGCACAGTATCTTCTGAATCTACAAGTGACCACTAACTTACACAGGCACAAGGCAACCCCTTGGAAGCTAAAATTTTAAAAATATAAAAATAAGGGGCACCTGGGTGTCTCAGTTGGTAAAGCATCCAACTCTCAGTTTCAGCTCAGGTCATGATCTCACAGTTTCATGAGCTCGAGCCCCACATCGGGCTCTGTGCTGACAGTGGAGAACCTGTTTGGGATTCTCTCCCTCTCTCTCTCTCTCTCCCTCTCTCTCTGTCCCTCCCCAGCTCATGCAGTCTCTCTCTCAAAATAAATAAATATAAACTTTAAAAAATTATAAATAAATAAATAATAAAAATAAGAACAAAAAACTAAGCCAGGATATCTATAGCTGAACACCACAGAGAAGACACATTCTTCTGTGTAAGTACAAGCAAGTTGCTAAAAACAAACAATAAAAAAAAGCAAAAAAGAAAAAACAGAACCTGTTCATTGGGGGAAACATTCAGAGTCCAGAGCTGCTACAATATATTATCTAAAATGTCCAGCTTTTATAGACATCAAAACAGTATGGTGCTGGCACAAAAACAGATACATGAATCAACAGAGCAGAATAGACAGTCCAAAAATAATCCCACACTTATATGATCAATTCATCTATGACAAAGGAGGCAAGAAAAACAATGGGGAAAAGACCATCTCTTCACCAAATGGTATTGGGTAAACTGGACAGCTACATGCAAAGAATGAAATGAAACCACTTTCTTACAGTTTTATATACAAACCCGAACTCCAAATTGATTAGACACCTAAATGTTAGACCTTAAACCATAAAACTCCTAGAGGAAAGACAGGCAGTAATTTCTTTGACATCAGCCTTCACAACATTTTTCTAGGCATGTCTCCTTAGGTAAGGAAAACAAAAGCAAAATTAAATTATTGGAACTACACCAAAATAAAAAGCTTTTGCACAGCAAAGGAAGCCATCAACACAACAAACAGGCAACCTACCAAATGGGAGAATATATTTGCAAATGATATATACAGTAGGGGGTTAATATCCAAAATAAATAAAGAACTTATAAAACTCAACACCAAAAAGCCCAAATAATCCAATTAAAAACGGGCAAAGGACATGAATAGACATGTTTTCAAAGAAGACATACAGATGACCTACTGACACATGAAAAGAGGCTCAACATCTGTAATCATCAGGGAAATGCAAATCAAAACAACAATGAGATATCACCTCATACTTGTCAGAATGGCTAAAATCAAAAACACAAAAAACAACTGTTGGTAAGGATATGGAGAAAAAGAAACCCTCATGCACTGCTGGTAGGAAAGCAAATTAGTGCAGCCACTGTGAAAAACATTATGGAGTTTCCTCAAAAAATATTAAAATAGAAATATCATATGATCCAGTGATTTCACTACTGGCTATTTACCCCAAGAAAACAAAAACACTCATTCAAAAAACATACGTAGCCCTGTGTTTGTTTACTGTAGCATTATTTACAATATCCAAGATACAGGCAACCCAAGTATCCATTGCTAGATAAATGGATAAAGAAGAGGTGGTATATAGATGTGTATATATATATATATATATACAGTGGAATATGACTCAGCCATAAAAAAATGAAATTTCACATATGCAACAATATGGATGGACCTAGGGGGTATAATGCTATATGAAATAAGTCATTCAGAGAAAGACAAATACCATATGATTTCATTCATATATGGTATATAAGAAATAAAAAAAAATGAACAAAGGAAAAAAGAGACAAACAAAAAATAACTCTTAAATACAGAGGACAAACCAGTGGTTGCCAGAGATGTGGGTGATGTGATGGGTGAAATGAATAAAGAAGATTAAGAATATACTTACCTGAATGAGCACTGAGTCATAAATATAATTGTTGAATCACTATATTGTACACCTAAAACTAATATAACATTGTACGTTAATTATATTGCATTAAAAAAAGTCTCACTTTCAAACCAATAAATAAAGAAAGAGCCCAGATTTCAATGGCAACAACAATAAACTATAGAGTATGCAAAGAAACACCCAGGGAAAAAAAGGAGATAAAAGAGACTAACTGGATGAGTTTAGACGTGAGGCTTAGCAGTCAAAGACTTCAAAGCAACTGTTACAAATATATTCATGGGTGCCTGGGTGGCTCAGTCAGTTAAGCATCCAACTTAGGCTCAGGTCATGATCTCACAATCCATGAATTTGAGCCCCATGTCGGGGAGCTTGCTTAGAATTCTATGTCTCCCTCTCTCTGCCTCTCCCCACTTGTGTGTACTCTCTCTCTCTCTCTCTCAAAAATAAACATTAAAACATTTTTGTAAATATGTTCAAAAACTTTAAAAAATAGCCTTTCAGGAAGTTCAAGAGAAATATGAAGATAACCATGAGAAAGAAACAGAAATTTTAAAAAATTAAATGGAAATACTAAAGTTGAAAAGTTTAACTAGAATAAAAAATTCATTAAGTGGGCTCAATATCAAACTGAAGATGGCAAAAGAATCAGTGAACTAGAAGACAGATCACTAGAAACAATACAATATGAAGGAGAAAGGCAGACAAAAACATAGAAAAGTGAGCAAAATTTCAGAGACATGGGGTTGCCTGAGTATCTCAGTCAGTTAAGTGTTCACTCTTGATTTTGGCTCAGACCTAATCTCATGGTTTGTGAGATGGAGCCTTGTGTCGGGCTCTGCGCTAATAGAGTGGAGCCTGCTTGGGGTTCTCTCTCCCATTCTCTCTACCCCTCCCCTTCTCGTGTGCATGTGCTCACTTGCTCTCTCTTTCTCTAAATAAATAAATAAATAAACAAACAAACAAACAAATAAATATTTTTTGAAAACTTCAGATACCTGTAAGACAGAAAAGGTATTTGAAGAAACAAGAGCTGAAAATGGCCTCAGGATGATGAAATACATTAATATAAATGTCAAAAAGGGTCAAGAATCCCCCAGTAGGATAAACACAAAGAAATCCAAACACAGACACATCATAATCCAACTTCAAAAGGCAAAAGCAAAAATAAATTTTTGAAACTATCAAGGGAAAAAATATCCATCATAAACAGAAGAATAATAATACCATTAAAAGTGGACTTCTAATTTGAAACAGTGGAAGACAGAACACAGAATGACATATTCAAAATGCTGTAGGGAAAGACTATCAACCAAAGATTCTATATCCATCAAAACTATACTATAAATGTGAAGGTGAAATAAAGATAAACTCTGATAAACCAGCACAAAAGAAAAAAAATGGATTAAAAGGGTTTCATCAAATAAAAACTTAGGCTCTTCAAAAGATGTCTTTAAAAAAATGTTTTTACCTAGCTACAGCTTAGAAGAAGCAGTTTTTCCAAATCACTTATCTGATAAAGGACTTATACTCAGAATATATTTTTAAAAATTTGCACAACTTAATAATAAGATAAAAACTCAATTAAAAAACAGGTAGAGGATCTGCATAGACACTTCACCATATACAAATGGTTAATAAGCACATGAAAAAATGTGCAGCATCATCAGTCATTAGGGAAATGTAAACTACCACAATGAGATACCACTTTATACCCATTAGAATGTCAATAATTAGAGACTGACAATACCAAGTGTTTGCAATGATGTGGAGAAACTAGACCTCTCACACATTGCTGATGAAAATGTGAAATGGTAGTTACTTTGGCAAAATTTGGTAATTTCTTAAAAAGTTAAACATACAATTAAATGCTTATGCAATTCTACTCCCAGGTACCCACACAACAGAAATGAAAGCATATGCCCATACAAAGATCTGAGAACAAACATTTATAGTGATTTTACTCATAACTGCAAAAAACTAGAAACAAATCAAATGTGCATCAACAGATGAATGGATAAGCAAATTGTAGAATATTCATGTAACAGAATACAATCCAGCAATAAAAAGTAACAAAATGCAGATACATCCAACAAGATAGAGGAATCTCAAAAAGCATTATGCTAAGTGAAAGAAGTCATTTTATTACTGCATTCATATGACATTCTAGAAAAGGGAAAACTTGAGGAACGGATATCAAATGAAAGGCAACTAAAGACTGGGGTAGGGAGATTGACTGCAAAGGGGCATAAGAGAGCTTTTCAGAATGATAGAAATCTCTATCCTGATGGTGGTTGTGGTTCCATGACTATATTCTACAATCATTTGTTAAAATCATTTTTTACTGCATGTAAGTTATATCTTAAAAAACTTGACTTGGGGCGCCTGGGTGGCGCAGGCGGTTAAGCGTCCGACTTCAGCCAGGTCACGATCTCGCGGTCCGTGAGTTCGAGCCCCGCGTCGGGCTCTGGGCTGATGGCTCGGAGCCTGGAGCCTGTTTCCGATTCTGTGTCTCCCTCTCTCTCTGCCCCTCCCCCGTTCATGCTCTGTCTCTCTCTGTCCCAAAAATAAATAAAAACGTTGAAAAAAATTTAAAAAAAAAAACTTGACTTTATGAAATTTTAAAATACATATACCTTTGACCTAGACATCCCACTATGAGAAGTCTACTCTACAGAAATAAATCTACTCTAAGAAATGAGTCTATTCACATATCTTTAGCATGGTTTATAGTGTCGAATTTTTAAAAAATAATACAAATAATAATTATTGATGATGTCTATTAAAAATATTTTGACAGGGTCGCCTGGGTGGCTCAGTCTGTTAAGCATCCAACTTTGGCTCAGGCCATGATCTTCCAGTTCATGGGTTCAGGCCCCACATCGGGCTCTGTGCTGACAGCTCAGAGCCTGGAGCCTGCTTCAGATTCTGTCTCTCTCTTTCTCTCTCTGCCCCTCCCCCGTGCCCTCTCTCTCTCTCTCTCTCTCTCTCTCTCTCCTTCTCTCAAAAGTAAATAAACATATATATATGTAGACAATATTTTCAACAGCAAAACATTAAAAACCAATCCAGCTCACAATTAGCTATTACTTTAAAATCTATATGACTAAATTTCCTTACTGTAAAAAAAATATACATTTTTGCTATTCTATTTTTTAAGGTTTTACTTAAGTTCCAGTTAATTAATATACAGTGTAATATTGGTTTCAGGTGTACAATTCAGTGATTCAACATTTACATACAACATCCAATGCTCATCACAAGGGCACTCCTTAATCCTCATCACCTATTTAACCTATCCCCCCCATGCATCTCCCCTCTCATAACCATCAGTTTGTTCTCTATAAGCCAGTTTGTTTATTGGTTTGCCTCTCTTTTTCCCCTATGAGAGTTTGTTTCTTATATTCGACATGAGTGAAATTATATGGTATCTGTCTTTCTCTGACTTATGTCACTTAGCATAATACTCTCTAGCTCCATCCATGTCACTGTAAATGGCAATATTTCATTCTTTTTATGGCTGAGTAATATTCCATTGTATATATACATCAAATCTTTTTTTTTTTTATTTTAGAGAGGGTGGGGAAGAGGGATAAAGAGAGAGAGAGAGAGAGAGAATCTTAAGCATGCTCCCTGCTCAGCATGAACCTGGACATGGGGCTCAATCCCACAGCCCTGGGATCATGACCTGAGCCTGAGTTGAAATCAAGAGTTGGACACTCAGTTGGCTGAGCCACCCAGGTGCCCCTACACCACATCTTCTTTATCCACTTATCAGTCAATGGACATGTATGCTCTTTCCATAATTCGGCTATTATGGATAATGCTGCTTATAAACATTGCGATGCATGTATCCCTTCGAATAAGTATTCTTGCATTCTTTGGGTAAATACCTAGTGTGCAATTTTCAGATAGTAAGGTAGTTCTTTTTTTAACTTTTTGAGGAACCTCCATACTGTTTTCCAGAGTGGTTGTACCAGTTTGCATTCCCACCAAGACTGTTAAGAGGATTCCCCTTTCCCCACATCCTTGCCAACACCTGTTGTCTCTTGTGTTGTTAATTTTAGCCATTCTAACTGGTATGAGGTGATAATCCCCTAGTTTTGATTTGCATTTCCCTGATGATGAATGATGTTGATTGAGCATCTTTTCATATATCTTTTAGCCATCTGTATGTCTTCTTCGGAAAAATGTCTATTAATGTCTTCCGCCCATTTAAAAAAAATTTTCTTAATGTTTATTTTTGAGAGAGAGAAACAGACAGAGTGCAAGTGGGGTAGGGGCAAAGAGAGAGAGGGAGACACAGAATCCAAAGCAGGCTCTGGGCTCTGAGTTGTCAGCACTGAACCTGATGTGGGGCTCGAACTCACAAACCGTGAGATCATGACTTGAGCCAAAGTCAGACACTTAACCAACTGAGCCACCCAGGCACCCCTCTTCTGCCCATTTTTAATCGGACTATTTATTTTGGGGGTGTTGAATTTTATAGACGTACCACTTGTAAATGTCTTCTTTTTTCCATAGGTTGCCTTAGTTTTGTTGATGGTTTCCTTTGTTGTGCAGAAGATTTTTATTTTGATGAAGTCCCAATAGTTTAATTTTGCTCATTTCCCTTTCCTCAGGAGACATATCTTGTAAGAAGTTCCCGCCATTTAACATTTTCTAAGTCTAAACTTGTTATAAAGCTAACATTTTGAGCTAGACACCAAAGTGCCCATTCTACTTGCATTAATCTCATCTAATCTTAACAACCTTTTGTAGTAGTTACTACTATTATCCTCACTTTACAGATAAGGAAACTGATTCTAAAGAAGTTAAGTAAGTTACCCATGCTCTCTGAAGGTGAGAGTGCTTTTACAGATATTTCAAAGCATCGCACACACCCCCAAATGCTGGCAGTCTATCACATTCATTTCCCTCAACTTGAAGGACTGCATTTTATTTGGGCAGTCATTTATTTCTTCCTTGGGCTCCAAGTATACCATAGGGTCCACCTTGCTGAGGTCTGTTTGCCCTTCTAGTAACTTCTATTAAACTGGATCTAAGACATCTCCTATACTGGTCCTTGTATATATGACCCCACATCTGACCCACTAAAAACATTCATGAATGCTCTGCCCCCAAGTACTCTGAGAAGTACAAGCCAATTCCAAAACAGTAGCAATTCTCCTTTGTCCCACCATGAAAGCAACTAAGCCATCTCTCTTTCATCCTCTAGATCTCCTGGAAAGAAGTCAGCTCACTTCATTCTTCCATACCAGTGACAGGAAATCCATATCAAATGCTTCAGGTAGCCCTCTCTCTTAACCTTAGGTGAAGAGGGAAGCATTCTCCACCCTACTCTTGGGAGATAGGTGGGAAGAAAAAGATTCAGAGTACCACTTTCTCCAATAAAGCTTCCTTTAAAAATCCTCCTTAGAGGCGCCTGGGTGGTTCAGTCAGTTAAGCATCCCACTTGAGCTCAGGTCATGATCTCGCCGTTTGTGGGTTCCAGCCCTGCATCGGGCTCTGTGCTGACAGCTTGGAGCCTGGAGCTAGCTTCAGATTCTGTGCCTTCCTCTCTCTCTGCCCCTCTCCCGCTCACTGTCTGTCTCTCTCTCTCTCAAAAATAAACATTAAAAAAAATTCTCCTCAAATATCTAACAATACATAATTTAATACCCTCCTTATAGATGAGGAGTCTCTAAGATTATGTGAGCAGTTTCCAGGTTTATCCTTCTGCACCTTGGACTGATACTTTGCTTTGGTATGCAACATCTATTGTATATTGATGCCTTAGTAGAAACTTCTAATTTAATGTGTTGCTATAATTCCATACTCTGAAATGTAAAATGTGTAGCTCAATCTCCATATAATTCCAAGAGTCCACAGGCCAGGGCCTCTACTCAACAATCAGATTATGAAGCAACTATAAGAAAGAGGCTGAGAACTCTAGTTCCCAGGATATTTGGCTCTTTCTTTAAATATATTCACTCATTTCCAAAATGCTAGCTGACCAGAGATAACTTGGTAATTAATCTAGTCAGAAATGAGGCAGAATCCTACAGTCAACATTTGGAAGTTATGTGCCCTGAGTCTTTGTTGGTAGCATTCTATATTCTCCTTACCATTTCTTGCCTTTTTTTTTTTTTTTTTTTTTTTTTTTGAGACAGAGAGTGCAAGAGTGGCGGCGGGGGGTGGGGGGGTGGGTTGAGGGAGAGAGAGAGAGAATCTTAAGCAAGGTCCACACTCAGCATGGAATCTGATGCAGGGCTCGATTCCACCCCCTGGGATCATGACCTGAGGCAAAATCAAGAGTTAGACACTCAACTGACTGAGCCACCCAGGCACCCTTCCTTACCATTTCTGATGAGAACCTTCCAGAACACCAAGCTCTTTGAGAACTCTTTGTTCTATTCCTACTTCTCATTTCCCAGAACATATTCCATTGTACTTAATCTCTGATGATTCAAAACAAAAATTTTGAAACTATTTAACTTTCTATCACTGGTCATCTGGCAAAGATTTAATAGTAATAAATTTTCTTCAAATCCTTGAAACAATTGGTTTGAAAATGCTTGGCATTAGTTCATAAAATTTGGAATCTCATGGAAATGATTCTCCTGAAAATTCCAACTGCTTATTTATTTTTAAATGATAATTTTATAATTTATTTGATGACACATTTCTGTGATGAATTAAGCAAATACATGCAGCAGCATGCTGAGAGAAAATTGGGAAGGACTGCTTCCAAACAGAGCAGCCCATTATCATGATGTAGACTCTTCATTTAAAAACAAACAAATGAAATTTCATTTTCTCCACAAACTTTGAAGCCTTAAAAATTTCCAGAGCTCTTGATAAACCATCTTCTCCTGTTCTGTACCTGGTAAGACAGCTGCTCCTTTGCTGTACTTGCGACTCCATTGTAAAATTCAAGTGAAATCTATCATTTTTGAAGAGAGCAAGAGAGCAAGTCTTAGGCTTCTCAAATGTCTTTACTGGTTGAATATTTAGAAAGGTCAGGACACCAACCAATGCTAGAATATGTAGAACTAGTTTATTTAACTTTCTACCCAATATATAAAATAAGCTTTCTCAGCTGCATGATTATTTCAGTTTTCTCTAATAATGCAGTTGCTGTCAAACACTTCTGAGATCATCCAAAGAGTACATTTTTCAAACTTGAATCAGTAGCCTTTCTTCCAGAATTGTGCTTTGAAGATACACAGAGAGCACTAGAGAAGTCTGATTTGAGAAATGGATGTCAAATTGACCCTTAACAAAATCTGTGAAGTAGGATTTAAAGTAAGATGGAAAACAGAAGGAGATGAGAGCTTTTTACTCCACTGGGAGGCTGGCAAACCATTTCTAAGAGAGAGGGCTCCGAGTCTTACTCAGGGACAAGAACATTAATGGATTTTGAGTTATATTTTTCCTAGAATCATTGAGATTCTATTTTTATTTTTTTAATGTTTACTTATTTTTGAAAGAGAGAGAGGGTGTGAGTAGAGAGAGGGAGACACAGAATCTGAAGCAGGCTGCAGGCTCTGAGCTGTCAGCACAGAGCCCAATGCAGGGCTCAAACCCATGAACCATGAGATCATTGCCTGAAGAGATGTCGGACACCCAACTGACTGAGCGACTCAGGTGCCCCTAGAATCATTGAAATTTTAATGGTGAATAGGCTCATTTATTTATTTTTCTGGTATTTGTTAAAAGGTTTGTTTTAGGTGTCATCTGACAGCAGGTTTCCAATTATTACTCATTTTTTGGATATCAGATTTCTTTGGGTTAGACTTGGGTATGTTCCAAATTAGATGATCCATAAGGAATAAAGCACAAGGTATATCTTGGTTTGCCCTGTGACCTCACTTCTCTGACGAATCTAAAAAGAGTTGATTTTTCCATTTCTTCAGTTTTTTATTTCTTGTTACAGTGGAGATGTCTAAAGCTACTTACATGCCAGACCAGAAATCAGAAGTCATGATGTTTATTTTTAATTCTAATTGTTGGCAAAATTCCTCTCTATAAAATAGGGATGAATAATAACTCCCTACATGCACACAGGTTTTTATAATTATGCCAGATAACATATGTGAAAGCCCCTAGCATGGTGGCTACTTCAGGGACTTAACCATTTGTTGAGTCTTAATTTGTTGACAGAGAACCACTCCAAATTACAAGGAGGTTGTTTTATAAATATCCATATATAGGCTGAATGTTTAGAACTTAATAATGTTTAGAACTTTTTTTCCAAAAAGTCTATTCTTACTTAACCCATAGTATAGTAACAGTATTTCACCAAAAACCACTACAAAGAGAGTTATAATTCTGAGATCACTGAGGACCTGAGAACAGCAGAGGGAAGAACAAGAAAATGGAGGAAGAAAATGGAGGAAAATAGTTGTAAAAGTAACAACACATCTTAATCATGTGCCATCATTCCCACTTCCTAAATCATTCTCCCCCTGACCAGTCTGTGACAGCCTCCAGGTCTCCTAATTCGCAAATGTTATTTCAATAACACTAATGGTACTTCTCCAAAGTTCAAGATAGAGAACTGATATACTTGAAATAGGTATTTCTAGTGAAAGAGCTTCCTGAGTCTTTTGATGTCCTGGGAGCAGAGTGGGGTACAAAGACATGAAGGAAACACGTGCACACACCTGTTTCAAAGATCAAAATTACATTGCTCTAGGGGAAATGAGGGTCTAATCTCAAAATGTACTTTCTCTGAGAATTCATTCTCTCTCAGTCATGCCCTCAACTATATATTGGTGGGGTCCATTTCATGAATAGATTTGCCAACTTCTGACTTATATCTTTATCATTATGATGATGATGATGATGATGATGATGATGATGATGATTTAAATTCAAGTTAGTTAACATACAGTAGAGTATGGTTTCAGGAGTAGAATCCAGTGATCCAGTGATTCATCACTTAACAATATAACACCTAGTGCTCTTCCCACCAAGTGCTCTCCTTAATGTTCATCACCCATTTAGTCCATCCACCTCCATCCCCTCCAGCAACCCTGTTTGTTCTCTGTATTTAAGAGTCTCTTATGGTTTGCCTCCCTCTCTGTTTTTATCTTATTTTTCCTTAACTTCCCCTATGTTCATCTGTTTTGTTTCTTAAATTCCACATATGAGTGAAATCATATGAATTTGTCTTTCTCTGACTGACTTATTTCACTTAGCATAATACACTCTAGTTACATCCATGTTGTTGCAAATGGCAAGATTTCGTTCTTTTTTATTGCCATGTAACATTCCTGTGTGTGTCTGTGTGTGTGTATACATCTTTGTAACCCACTCATCAGTCAATGGACATTTGAGCTCTTTCTATAATTTCAACAAACAAATCTGACTTATACCTGGTAGAGAGATCCTACCAGGTTAAAAAAGAAGAATCTAGTCTTGGAAAGCCAAAGTCACAATCATTGCATGACTCTGCCAAGGGCCACTCATTCTATTAAACATTCATTCACATTTCTCCAGGTCTGGGCTTGGTACAGAGGATGCAATGGTAAACATGGTTCTTGCCTTAGAAGCTCATGGTCTAAGCTAAAGAGAAATATCCTGAGGAAAATTTTATATATGGTCTTATTTATATCTTGGCCTACACTTGAACCAATCACTGTGGTAACTTGTTACCACATTTCCACTCTTGAGGTGAGAAAGATGAGGTGTGGATCAGAATGACAGACAAAGAACACAAGTATGAAGACTGAGTGTTCCACGTAAATGACATTACAGTTTCCAAAGGAAAAGTAGGATGGTAAAAGAAATACTATAATCAGAAAGAATAAAATAGAATATGTTGGGTAATATACCAGAAACCCTTTCGCATGAATTGTACAAATCAGAAAAAAAGACATACGAATTCTATGTGAGGTTTCACAAAGCCACTTATCTGGGAAACTCATCAGGAAAATTATCATTCCCCATTTACTACAACCAAACAAAGGGTAAACAAACATATTCTTCACAGGAATCTTGTTAAAATAACAACCACCACCACCTGGTGACAGGTTGCTCAGTGATCTATACTAACAGATCCTCATTTGGCTACTAGTGAGATACAGTGTGCCAATCATTTCCCAGGCCAGTCACAGAAGAGCCATGTAGGCTTGCCACCATGACAAAGTGTCTATTAGCACAACTGTTTTTTTTAATGAAACATTGTTCTTATTACTCATGCAACATTGATTCAGTCAAGAGACAGAAAATGAAAGAGCCATATAGAATAATTTACCCAATAATGTGTTCAGGGCACTCCCTAGTCTGTGCAGAATGGTGCAGAAACCCTCAGGGCACAGGGTTAGGGCTGGCAAAGAGTCTTGAAATTGAGAAAGGAAATCCAAGAGAGTAAAAAGCCACAGAAGAGGGAACTCTCAAAACTATGAATAAATTCTGAGACTAAAATTATAATTTAGGTCTAAAACCTAAGTATAAACTGACCACTGAACTGTGAGACTCCAAAAAGTCTGTGGAAAAGCAATAGCTGGAAAGCTGAAAAGGCTGAGCAAAGGTTTCAGCCTCTGCCCAGTTCAGGGAGAAAGTGTTTTGAGTTTGAATTCTGCTAAGTTAGAGAAGCTTGATAAACATCTGCACTCTCCAATAAAACTGCAGGAAAGAGTAATGCCAAAGAGTAAAGACTATGTCTCACCCTAAGACTAAAAGAAAAACTAAAACAAACCTGCTCTATCAAAGTGTAAAATGAAGCCTACATTAGTTCCAGGTGACCAAAAAATAACTGAACTTTTGAATTTTTTTTAATGTTTTTATTTATTTTTGAAGGAGAGAGAGGGACAAAGCATGAGCAGGAGAGGAGCAGAGAGAGAGGGAGACACAGAATCCGAAGCAGGCTCCAGGCTCTGAGCTGTCAGTACAGAGCCCGACGCGGGGCTCAAACTCACAAACCACGAGATCATGAGCTGAAGTCAGATGCTTAACTGACTGTGCCACCCAGGCGCCCCTGAACTTTTTTTAAAAAAGCATTTTCAAAGAAAGAGAACAACGTCCAGATTCTCTACAGTATCAAACATAATGTCCAGACACAATTGAAAACTTACTAGACACGGAAACAGAAAAGTCTGACCGGTAATTAAAAGAAAAAGTAGTCAACAAAAACTCCAAAATAATGCAGATGTTGGAATTAGCAGACTTTCAAAATTTTACTTATTTACTTTACTTACTTACTTATTTATTTATTTATTTATTTATTTACAGTGTAGTCAACATACAGTATTATGTTTGTTTCAGATGTATAATATAGTGATTTAACAATGCTATAAAATACTTATTGTACTCTCAATCCCCTTCACCTATTTCATGCATTCCCCACCCACCTACCCTCTGGCAACCACCTGTTTGTTCTCTATGTTTAAGAGCCTATATTTTATTCGTCTCTCTTTTTTTTGTTTTGTTTCTTAAATTCCACATATGAATGAAATTATATGGTATTTGTCTTTCTCTGGCTGACATACCACTTACCATTATACCCTCTAGATCTATCCTTGCTATTGCAAATGACAAGATTTCATTTTTTATGGCTGTGTAATGTTCCATTATATATATATATATTCCATATATATATATATTCCATATATATATATTCCATATATATATATATTCCATATATATATATTCCATATATATATATTCCATATATATATATTCCATATATATATATTCCATATATATATATATATATATACACATATATATGTAAATATTCCATATATATGTATACACACACACACACACACACACACACACACACACCACATCATCTTTATCCATTCATCTATCAATGGACACTTGGGTAGCTTCCATATCTTGGCTATAGTAAATAATGCTACAATAAACATGTACAATAAAAATGCTACAATTAAAATAAAATAAAAGGTGCATGTATGTTTTTACATTAGTGTTCTCATACTCTTTGGGTAAAGACCCAGTAGTGGAATCACTGGATCATATGATAATTCTATTTTTAACTTTTTGAGGAACCTCTATACTGTTTGCAGACAAGTACTTTATTTTTTTTTATTTTAATTATTTTAGAGAGAAAGCATGCATGCAAGTGGGGGAGAGGAACAGATGGAGAGAGAGAGAGAGAATCTCAAACAGGCTCTATGCTCACTCAGCGTGAAGCCTGATATGGATGGAGCTCAATCCCATGACCGTGGGATCATGACTTGAGCTGAAACTAAGAGTTGGACATGCAACTGACTGAGTCGTCCAGGCACCCTACAAATAAATACTTTAAAGTTGCTATTATAAATACAATCAAGTCTAGAGGAAAAGATGGTCATAATGGATGATAAGATGGAACATCTAAGCAGAAAAATAGAAACCATGAAAAAGAACCAAACAAAAACTCTAGAAATGAACACTGCAATACCTGAAATAAAAAATTCAATAGATAGGCTTAGCAAAAGATTAAAGCCATTCCCTCTCTCCCTAAGAAAATCACAAGTTTGAAAAGTTCTTTGGCTAAAGAGAAATGACATTAGATGAAACTTCATACATACAAATGTATGTAAATAAAGGGAAGTGGACGTGGTAAATACGTAGATAATCTTAACAGATGATATTTTGCATATTATATTAATTTCTTGAAAAAAAACCTGATTGTATATAGTTAACACTACTAAACTATAAACTTAAAAATAACTAAGATGATAAATTTTTGTATGTTTTTTACCACAATAAAAAATGACTCACTATTTAATGAAAAACATATGATATTAGTATCATGTGGATTATAATATTCATAGATATAAAATATATAAAACAATATCACAAAGGATGTGGGGTCTAAGTAGAATTTTAGTGTTATAAAAATTTTTATTGGAAAAGGTACTATTTTAACTCTAAGTAGAACATGGCAAGTTAAAGATAATATTTACTGCAATCTTTAGTGATCTTTAGTACAACTTCTTAAAAATAATATGTAAGTTATATCCAGAAAGTCATTAAAATAATTAAAACAAAACATTAAAAAATTTTATTAACCCAAAAGAAAACATGAAAGGAGAAAAAAAGGAGTGGGAAAAAGGCAGGACAAATAGAAAGCAAATAGCAAAATGGTAGACTTGGATTTCCACTTCCAACTATGTTGAAGTAACTGGTACTAAATCAGCCCTCCTGAAATAAATAACTACAAATCCGAACAAACCATGTGAGACAACTTTTTCAGGCACATGACTGTAATCCTTGAGAAAAAGGAAACTCATGAGGTGAATCCCATGATCACCCAGCTCCCTAATGATACAATTTCCCAACTACAAAGAAGAGAGCTAGAGCCTGAGTTGGTTGAGGTGATCCCACTGATCTGAGAAGGCAGAAATCAGAGTTCAGCTTGGCTGAAGTAGCTGTAATCTATGAGGCAAGACAACAGAGAAAAGGTGGCTGTACAGAGAAGGCTACAGGAGTCCTTGTGGGAGGTCCTGTATAAGTACCTGAGGACTATATATGGCTATATATGTTCAGAGTTAAGACCATGAAAGTTTACCAGGTAGCAGTTATGATAGAGTTGAGAGGAAAACAGAGATATTAGAGAATAAGCACTGCTAGAGGAAAGAGCATAGTTCTTGGCCCTTTCAGAGTGGAGAGATCCTATTAATACTTTGATAAATCCAAGGCATTCAGCTGAGACAGTAGAAGGTCATACCATAAGAGTAAGGACCAAGCTTTAGTGTAAGACCTACTCTATATCCACCCTAACAAAGTATGAAATCGAGTTTTAATGATATCCACAAGGGAGATGGAGTTTGAAAGTTAAGTCCTGACAAGCTAGAGGAGCTTGAGAAACATCCTGGACTTTCCACAGATCTGAAGAAAGCATAAAACAAAGTCTACAAAAGTTTAAGGTGACCAGCCAATAACTGCCTATTAAAATAAAAATCAATACCATTCAGAGAAAGACAACAGAATACAGACACTCTACACTATTTTTAATCACAATATCAGTATTCATTTAAAAAATCACCATAGTCAAAAATAAATAAACAACCAAAAATTAAAATAAGTTAATAGAAACTAGATCAGAAATGGCCCAGATGTTGGATTTAGCAAAAGACTCTAATGCACCTATTAGCATCTATTAGCAAAGACTTTAAAGCACCTATTATAAACACATAGAGAATTAAAAGACAATATAGTTTTAATGACTAATAACACACAAGGCACCTTAGTGGAGAAATGGAGAGAGGAAGAGACAGAGAGACAGAGAGAGAGAGATACCAAGAAGAAATTTTAGAATGGAAATAAAAAATTCACTACAAGGGCTTAAGGAAAAACTGGAAAAGAAAAAGAAATAAACTTAAAGCATGTTTTTTAAATCCAGTTTAAAGAAGAGAAGAAAGAAATTACTGAAAAAAATTAATAGAGCCTTCAGGATCTTTAGGACAGTATGAAATGATCTAACATATAACTGAGTCCTAGAGATTGGGGCAGATAAAATATTTGAAGAGAATAGCCCAAAACTTGACAATTTTGATGAAAAGTATTAACTGTAAATCTAAAAACCAGGAGGTTGAAAACTTACATAGTGAATTCTCTGAAGGGAAAACTAAAATTAGAAATAAAAAGTGAGATATCTAGAAAATCTCCTATTATCGGGAAATTAAATCTTTTCTAAACAGCCAATGGTCAAGGAAAAATCACTAGAGAAATTAAAAATACTTCAAATTAAAAAATTGCTTAGCAAAATTTGTGGAACACAAACCAAATAATGCTTAAAGGAGGAATGTAGTTTAAATTCACACATTAGAGAAAATAGAAAGATTTAATATCAATTATCTAAGTTCCTACCTTAAGAATCTAGAAAAAGAAGAGCAAATTAAATCCAAAGTAAGTCATAAGAAAGGAATAATAAAGATCAGAGTATATATCAGCAAATAGAGAAAATTAACAAAGCCAAAGTTTTTTAAAGTATTAATAAAATTAATAAGCATCTAACAATAACAAAGAAAAAAAGAAGAAAATCACAAGTTAACAATATCAAGAATAAGAGAGAGGCATCACTACAGATCCCACAGACATTAAAAGGATACTAATGTAATACTACGAAGAGCTTTATGGTAATAAACTCAACAACTTAAATAAAATGGGCAGAATCTTTTTTTAAAAAAGACTTAAAAATTTATGAAGAAATACAAAATCTGAATAGCCCTATACCTATCAAAGAAATTATAATAAAAATTTTGCATAAATAAAATTCCATGTCCACCTGGGTTCACTAGAAATTTCTATCAACCTTTAAGGAAGACTTAATATCAATGTTACACAAACTCAGAAAATAAAAGGGAAAAGAATGTTTCCACTTTATTTTTATAACCCAGCTTAACCCTGACACCAAAATCTGACAAGGACATTACAAAAAAAAGAAACCTACAGACCAATATGCCAAAGACTCAACTGTATTAATTAAGGGGAAAAGACAGTGTTTTCAACAAATGTTGCCAGAATAAATGAATAAACATATGAAAAAAATGAATATTAATATTCCTTGACACAATTATTTTTTCCTTGACACAATTAATTAATGTGAAATGGACCACAGACCTCAACGTAAAAGCAAAACCATAAAATGTCTAGAAGAAAACATGAAAGAAAATTTTTGTGTCCTTGAGAGTTAACAAAGATTTCTTAGATAGAACACCAAGAACACTGACCATAAAAATTTTTTTTGATAAACTGGACTTACCATATTTAAAACTTTCTGCTCTGTAAAACTGACTAAAAGTTAGAAGTTCACTAACAGGAGAAAATGTAAACAGATTGTGGGATAGTCATACAATGAAAAACAACTCAGAATTTTTAAATTATATTCATTATTTATTTTTTGAAATGGATCAGTTATTTCATTAAGTTCTTGGTAAGAAATTCAGAACACCAATTTGTGAGGATAAATTCCATTTGTGAGAGAAAACACAGAGCGGAAGTGGCTCTGAGACTGAGAAACAGCTTTGATTTTTGGCAGAATTTGTGAATCCACAGCTTTCTGGTCAACCTTGCACTGCTCTGTAATCTCATATTTCTCCTTCTCTGTGTCAAAGATCTCACCTTCCTGGTGTCCGGGTTTGCATAGCTTCTTATTCTTGAAGTAATAAGCATCAGTGAGATGTTTTGGGATTTTTGCACTACTGATATCAATTTTCGTGTAGGTGGCAACGACAAATTGGTGTGTTCTATGCAGAGGAACTCAACTAAGGGACATAGAGATCTGGTCACAAACAGCAAGCCACTGTTCAGTTGCTTCAGGAAAATCACCCTCTTGCCTCTGTGGCACCCAGTGAGGATGATCAAAATGGTCCCAGAAATGATGCTATCTCACAGTTTTCTCACATGCTGAAAGGTCTTTTGCTTGGCTCAACAGCTTTTGAGGCACATCTTCAGTAGGAAAATACCTAGACATTCTGCAAAGTTTAACCACTCAAGTATCACCATTCTTGTCACCACCAACTAGTTTTTTGACTATAGCAAGAACCTTCTCCTTCTGTTTCTTTTCAACCCTAGATTTAGCTGCTGAATACTTCCTCTTGTACATGGCCTTTTTGGAATATATAGCTGATGCGGAGTATTCACCAATTCCTCTGACTACGTCAGAGTTTCAGCTAGAATGGGGCCTCCCCTTCTTGGGCATTTTAGCCCTGAGATTACCCTTCTTAACCTTGCCACCAGGATCAGCTTTCTTGGCTTCAAGTTTCTTCTCCTTACTATCAGGCTTCTTGGCTTTTTCATCCACCATCTTGCAAGATGGGAAAGAATAAAAAAAAATTTTTAATGAACTACTGATAACACATAACTAAGATGAGCACTGGAATCATTATGCTAAACTTAAAAAGCTAGACACAAAACAATATATATGAAGTTTAAGAACAGGCAAAATAATCTATGGTGATAGAAATCTGAACAGTAGTTGCTTTGCAAGATGTGAGGGACCAGAAAGGGACCTATTGTAAGGGACTTTCTGGATGATGGAAATGTTCTAGATCATGTTTAAGGTGATGGTTACATAGATGCATACTTTTATCAAAAGCAATCAAACTGTACACTTCAGATATTTGCAATTTTATGACATATAAATTTTATTCACATTTTAAAGTAACAATACGGGGGGGGAGGAATTTTAGTTCCTACCAAAAGGCACCTAGATTTCAAAAGGCACCAAGTACCAAGTAAAATATAACTCAAATGACCCATACACCTTTCATGAATCCAATTATAGACTCTTAACACAGCTAAAATGAAAGGGTTCAAAGTTTACTCACCTAATATTCTAC